>NC_052049.1:179847888-180147888 GCF_903992535.2 Arvicola amphibius
ACCGACACTCTGCCATGCGGTTTGGTACCTTTTCTTGGTATGGCACATTTATCTCCTTCCCTCTGCATCTTCTTGAGATTCTGAGACTCCTCCCTTCTTTGCACTTTCTTTATGTCTGCAAGTCCCACCTAACCTCTATCTGTCCAGCTATTGGTCAGCCAACTTCTTTATTAACCCAATCACAGTGACAGGAATATTCCACAAGACGGTGCAGCAATTAAGAGCTCTGGTTGCTCTTTCAAAGAACCCGTGTTTGATTCTCAGCACCCACATGGCAGCTCATGCATTTGTATGACAGACAAAACACTTTTTTTTTGATTTTTTGAGGTAGGGTTTCTCTGTAGTTCTGGAACTCGCTCTGTAGACCAGGCTGTCCTGAGATCTACTGCCTCTGCCTCCCAAGTGCTGGCATTAAAGGCGTGCACCACTACAGCCTGGCTATAAAGCACTTTTTAAAACAGAAACTGTAATAAAACAGGCTGGAGGTATGTGTCAGTAGGTGAGGGTAAACAGGCCGGAGGTATGTGTCAGTAGGTAAGGGCACTGGCTGCTCTTTCAGAGGACCCAGATTTGATTTCCAGCACCCACATGGAGGCTCACAATCATCTATAGCTCCAGTTCTTTGTATCAGTGTGATACAAAGCCTTCTGACCTCTGTGGGCACCCACACACAGGTACACAAATACACACATAAATAAAAATATTTTTTAATGGGAGTTCAAGGCTGGTTTTTGACTATGTAGCAAGTTCAAGGCCAATCTAGACTATATGAGAGCCTGATAACAACAAAACCCTTTCAGGGCATGGTGACACATAACTGTAATCCTGGTACTCTGGATACAGGGCAGGAGGCTGGAGGATTGCTTTGACCTAGAGACCAGCCTGGACTACAATAGACACGTGATAAAATTCTAGATTAGGAAGACTACATATTCAGACTCTGTTTTAAAAGATTTACACACAAGGGGTCTGACTCAGAGGTTAGGAGTGTTTGCTGTTCTTACAGAGGACCTGAGTTTAGCTCCCAGCACCTACAGGCTCATAACCGTGGCCCCAGGGGATCCGGCACCCTCTTCTAGCCTTGGCAGGCATTGCGTGCATGTGGTACACGGGTGCACACTCAGACACATACATGTACACATAAAATAATAAATAACTCAATCTCTTTTATAAAGAGGATCCACACATAAAATGAGAAGAGAAAGAAGGGAGGGGAGGAGAGGGAAGGGTGGTTGAAAACAAGGAGTTGAATGGCTGACGTGTACAGACTGATATTCAGAACGGTCTCCGTTCATCAGAGAGTAACACAGTTAGAGTGGCCTCGTCCCTTGTACCTGCAAGTTAGCTGGTAGACACCCAGAGCTCCCTTGTGTGGAGCTCTGAGTCACAAGGAAGGTCTCTAGAGCAGGCCAATCCTGGAGGGGAGCAGCTGGCAAAAGACAGACATGGGGGGGTGGGGAGCTTGGGAAGTACAGCTTGGAAGGCAGCAGACGTGTTAGCATGCATTCAGGCAAAGCCGTAGCCGTGGAGGCCTGCTCAGGGGGACAGCAGAAAGAAGGGGTGTAGGGGAAGACAGGGACTGTCTCCCTCAGTTCAGGGTGTTATTGTTGTTGACGGGTCTGTAGTCATGGCTGGGCTCATTTCTCTTAGTAGGTGAGGGTTACCTTGAACTGATCTGCCCTCCCCCACCCCCAAGTGCTGGGAATACACAGACTTGCGTCATTCCCACAGTTTGTATGTCTGAGCCCAGAGCCTTGTGCATGCTGGGTAAGCACTCTACCGATTGATCTCCACAATAGCCCAGTTTGGATTAATGCTTGGGTGTGGTGGTATACACCTGTTCTCTCTCTGAAGGCTGAGACGGGTGGGGGGGGATCATGGATTTTGACATCAGTCTGGGTTGCATGGTGAACTCCACGCAAGACTGAGCTTCACAATGAGACCCAGGAAAAATTAAAAGAAATAAAGAAAAAGCCACTGTTCTGTTCACAGTTCTGGGTGCTGCAGAGTCCAAGGTCAGGGGTCCCATGGGTGCCGTGCTGAGCCAGGATCTCTCCTTCTGGGTCACATATCAGTTTCTTGTTGAGTCTTTACATGGCAGAGAGGGGTGAGAGGTCCTCTCAATCATAGGGCATTAAATGTCATTCATTCATAATGGGAAAAGGAGGGACTGGCTAAGTCACTTCCTGGAAACTCCACATCTGTAAGACAAATTGTTTTCATGCATTTATTTATATGGGGGGCGGGTGCTCAAGAGCCACGGAGCTGTGTCACTGTCGGGGATAACTTGTTAGCCCTCCGCTTCCTATACATTTTCTTTGGGATTAGAGTCCAGCTTGTGAACTCTGAACCAGTGACCATAGCAGACCGATTGGCTTCTTACGCCTGTGACTGACTTCCCTTCCCCTTTTGTCACTTCCAGGCAAGAATGTCACACAGGCTTTCCTAACCCAGAGGAAGTTCGAACCCAAAGGACCTTTGGTAAGAACTGGGGGTGCTACGTGTAGAGACTCCATCCTAGCTGCTCCCAGAGGAGGTGACAGGCTGCAGAAGAGAACAAGTCCATCTTTGGTTGTTTTTAATTTTTGGCTCTGGATGAGCAGCTGATGTGACTTTGGGGTGGGGGAATAGAGCCCCTCTGGACTCATGAGTGACTGGGTTTGGTGCAGTCCAGGGCTCAGAACTCAGTGTGTGACTGAGGCAGACTCTAAACTCCCGAGCCTCCTGTTTCCTCCCAGCTGGGAACAACCATGCACTGCCACACCCAGCTTTCTGTGGTGAATCAAACCCAGGGCTCCCTGCATACAAAGGATGCCAGTCTGCTAAATGAGCTACATCCATCCCTAGGGAGCAGTCAATTGAGGAGCCTAGGAGCAGCTGGGCCAGGATCTGGCTCACGTGTGTTTTTTAAGGTTTAATTTTATGTCTATGTCCATGTGTGTACTCTCAGAGGCCAAAGAGGCATGCAGGATGCCCTGGAACTGCTCCATGTGGGGTCCTGGGAACTGAACTCCAGTTCTCTGGAGGAGAAAGACATGCCCTTAGCCTCCAAGTATCTCGCTGGGAGACTTGTTTCTAACACTTTGAGCTTCCTCACCTGGCTTGAGAATCTGGTAAAATGCAGAAGTCATTCTGCTGTACTTGTGTGGACCTCAGGAAGAAGCCCCAAGATTGTAGTTTCACTGAGCAGTTCTGCAGCTTCTGGGAGGAGAGGGAGGCCCGGACTGGGCCTGCATCAACCCTGCAGCTTTGCTCTTCCCTCTGGCTGCAGCAGCAGCTACCGTTGTTTAGACAAGAGCACAACAAGTTTTGTTTGCAAAGCAGTACTGCTGCAGCTCTGCAGAGCATGCTCAGATGGGCGGAGCTATTTCCTGGAACCTCTCCAGGGTCCCTCCTTTATCATTTCTGATGGTGAACTGATGTGGACAGATCGTCCTTATGTTAACTGGTGGGTCTCAAGATCAATATTCAAGCAAAAAGAGTGAATCGTGTATAAAGGATGAATTTGGAGCTGTTTTTGTTTTTAATTAAGGTGTTATAGGGAGCACACCAGAGAGGACCACTCAGACACAGCTTATAGCCAGTTGAAAGTCTTTATTCTAGTCAGCTGGGATGATGCTCAAGGATTGGGGCCTTAATGTGACCCTGACCAAGGAACTTTTAAAGGCAAAAATCATACCTCTTATCTTGCTCAACAGCAGCTGGAGGGAGATTTCCTCACACAGACAGTTTAACAGAAGCTAAAAGTACGCTGTTGGCTGAGGGGGTTTGTGCAAGCAGGCCATTTAACAGAAGCTAAGATAAGCAAATAGCTGAAGGGTACTCTGCACCAGCAGGTCTCTTAACAGAGGCTAAGATAAGCAGTTAGCTGGCGCCCTTTAACAGAAGTCAAGATAAGTTAGCTGGGGCATCTTGGCCTCAAGGCCTAGAGCAGAGTTGGGTAATTTTCCACTGGATTCTCCATCAAGGAGATTGAATTCTAGTTAAACCTGAAATGGGCCCAGCAAGAATACAAGATGGAGGAGCCCTGTGCACTGTCTTGCCCCGTCACACAGGGATTGAATGCAGGGCTTACACATGCTAAGCCATTTCTCTACCACCAGGATATATCCCCAGCCTTTGTTTTTTTTTTGTGTTTTCATTTCCAATACAGTCTTCCTAGGTGGTCTCCAGTTGGTTTCAGACTGATTAATTATGTAACCCAGGTTGTCTTTGAACACATAATCCACCTGCCTCAGTTCCCCAAGTACTTGGCTTATATTTATGCACCACCATGACTGATTGTGTTAATTATTTATGAAACTATCTTGTCAGACTAAATGTTTTTGTTACAAGGAGAGAGAGTCCTTTTGTTCCGGCCGCCCTGCTAGCTTACACCCAGAATCATCACACAGAAACTGTATTAATTAAAACACTGCTTGGCCTTTAGCTCTAGCCTTCTATTGGCTAACTCTCACATCTTGATTTAACCCATTTTTAATAATCTGTATATCACCATGAGGTCGTGACTTACCGGGAAAGATTTAGAATGTCTGACCTGGCGTCTCCTTGGCAACTCTCTGACTCTGCTTTCTTCCTCCCAGAATTTAGTTCTGTCTTCTCCACCTACCTAAGTTCTGCCCTATCAGGCCAAGCAGTTTCTTTATTGATTAACAAGTGAAAGCAATACAAAAACGGAAGGACCTCCTACACCATGTTTTGGGGTTGGGAGAGGGGCATGAAATGTGGGAGCAGTTGACAAAATTGATGTAGGTAAAAAGACCCAGTTGTTCTGGCCTGGGGGGTGACTCAGTGGTTAAAAGCACTGCTGTTTTTCCAATGGACCTGGGTTCAATTCTCAGCACCCACAGAATGGCTCAGTTGACTTTTTTTATGATTTATTTTTATTTTGTGTTCATTGGTGTTTTGCCTGCATGTGTGAAGATGTCAAATCCCCTGGAACTGGAGTTACAGATAGTTGTGAGCTGCATTGTGGGTGCTGGGAATTGAACCCAGGTCCTCCACAAGAGCAGCCAGTGATCTTAACCACTGAGCCATCTCTCCAGCCCCCACTCAGTTGATTTTTAAGCCAGGTAGTGGTGGTGCAAACTTTTAATCCCAACGATCCCAGCACTCGGGAGACAGAGGCAGGTGGTTCTCTATTGAGTTTGGGGGTCAACCTGGTCTACAGAGTGAGTTCCAAGAAATCTGAGGCTATCTAGAGAAACCCTGTCTAAAGAAGAAGAAAAAAAGAAGAGGAGGAGGAGGAGGAAGAGGAAAAGAAAGGAAAGGAAGAATCAGTTGTCCCAACTGGAGGATTGAAAATTGGATGTGAGATTCTAAACCTCAGATACTGGAATCAGTAGCTGCTCAAGTCCCTTCTGTAAAATGGTGCAGTTCTTGTGGGTTTACATTGTACATCCTGTCCTAGGCTTAAATCCTCTCTAGGTTGATTAAACCTGATGTAGCATAGATGCTGTGTGGATGTCTTGCTTTATTATTTAGGTAATAGTGATGGGGAGGGGTGCAGACCACACCTACTCAGTACTGATGCAAACTTTAAAAAGGGGATATATATATATATATATATATATATATATATATGGTCTATCAGATAGCCCAGGCTGGCCTCTCTAGCTCACCATATAGCTAAAGGTTTCCTTGAATTTGTAACCTCTTGCCTCTACCACCTGAGTACTGGGATTAGAGATGGGTACCATCATACCCAGTTTATACAATTCCAGGGATGGAACCCAGGGCTTCATTCATGCTAGACAAGCATTCTATTAATTGAGTTACAGTTACGTTTCCAAATATCTCTGATTGGCAGTGGGTTGGATCTACAATGAATAATTGTACAATGTCACAATTGGCTGGCACTCAGAGACCCAGGATAGGTACTGTTGTAATTGGAAGTCTTCATGGGACCCTCCAAACTCCAGGTTAAACATGCGAATCAATTTCCCTTAGCACCTGTTGTTTGGAGAAGAGGACAGGGCATGACAGGGACACCTCAGCATCGTTTGAAGGTCATAAGTGTCTCTTAAGTGCCACCCCCTTTTCCCTTTTCAGATCAACTCTGAGTTCTATACTGGCTGGCTAGACCACTGGGGTGAGCCCCATTCCACCACAAAGACTGAAATAGTGGCTGCCTCCCTCTATGAGCTGCTTGCCCGTGGGGCCAATGTGAACTTGTGAGTATCCAGTACTGGGAGAGGGAGCCCTGTCGCTGTGGCCCACAGTGAAGTTCGTGTGTTCTCTTATTTCTCTGTAGGTACATGTTTATAGGTGGGACCAATTTTGCCTATTGGAATGGTAAGATCCATTTAACGTCCATTAGTAAAAGCTTATTCTGTTTCTGGTGTGTGATTTGGGAAATGGTACAATGACCAATTTTTATTTTCTGCTTCCATTTGTCTTCTAAATTTTCTAACACATAAGAATCATTTAGCGTGGAAAAAAAAAAACTTAAAGGGGCATAATTTGATCATTTAATTACTTCCAGCCAGATCTCTCTGGCAGTCTAGTTTGGGCTGTGTGTGTTTGTTTACATAATCTACTTTGGTCGTGTGTGTGTGTGTGTGTGTGTGTGTGTGTTTATATGTTGTACAGATGCATGTGTACACATGTATCTGTGGGTTCCATGTATGTGGATGTAAGCGGATGTTTCTTGTCCCGTCTGCCTGCACCCTGTCCCAACATCTACTTCTAAGTTATCATGTAGAGACTCAATATTATTTATAAATGCTCAGCCAACAGGCCAGGGTTATTACTAACTAGCCCTTACATATTAAGTTAACCCATATTCCTTATTTACGCGCTGCTACGTGGTGATACCTTTCTCAGCTCATCACATTCATCTCCTGCTCGCTCTGCCCTCTCCTTCCCATCATCCTTAGTCTGGTTGCCCCGCCTAAACTTCCTGCCTGGCTCCTGGCCATTCAGCATTTTACTAAACCAATATGAGTGACAAATCTTTACAATTTACAAGAGGATTATTTCACAGTGTGTGTGTAGGCCAGGGAACAACTTCAATTGTCAGTCCTGTCAAAGAGCAATTTATGGGAGTTGGTTTTCTTCTTCTACCCTGTGGACCCTGGGGATTGAGCTCAGATATTTGGGCCTGGTGCAACATCTTTACCCCCTGAGCATCTCCCCACACCCATTTTAATTGTTTTTAAAAACCATAAAACTGACGATCCTAAATAAGTATTCCAGATGTCCTCAAAGTTGTACAATCCTTCCCCTCTACTTCCAGAACCTTCTCTCATCCACTTGAAAGAAAGACCACCTGTCACAGCCGCTCCCTCTCCTCCCACAGCCCCCGCAGGCCACCAGGTTCTTCCCTGCCTGGGGACTCTCTGCTCTAGATGGTTCATAGAAACAGAACCATACGATAGAAAGGTTTTGATCTGGTTTCTTTCATTTAGCCTAGTACTTTCTTTTTTTAAAAGATTTATTTATTTATTTTACAGTGTTCTACCTGCATGTATGCCTGCAGGCCAGAAGAGGGCACCAGACCTCATTACAGATGGCTGCGAGCCACCATGTGGTTGCTGGGAATTGAACTCAGCCCCCCCCCTCCCCCCCCCCCTCCCGGAAGAGCTGTCAGTGCTCTTAACTGCTGGGCCATCTCTCCAGGCCCTAGCCTAATATTTTCAAGGTTCGTCCGTATTCTATCACGTACCAATACTTCATTCTTACTACTAAATAATATTCTAGGGTTGGGAGGTAGCTCAGTTGCTGGGGTACTTACCTGCCTAGCATTCACAAAGCCCTGGATTTGAGCCCCATGCACAAACCTGTCATATGATGATCCACACTTTAATCCCAGCACCTGGGAGGTAGAGGCGAAAGGGTTAGAAGTTCCAGGTAATTTTTAGCTACACAGTGACTTAGGGTCCAGTCTGGACTACTTGTGACCCTCTTTCAAAGAATCAAGAGAAAGCTGAGTCAGGTGTGGTAGTGGGCACCTATAATCCCAGCATTGGGGAGGCAAAGGCAGGAGAATTACCACAAGTCTGAGGTCAGCCTGGTCTACATAGTGAGTCCTAGGCAAGCCAGGGCTACAGAGTGAGACCATCTCAAAACAAAACAAACAGTAAATAGAAATAGAATAGCAACAGCAGCAAGGAAAGGCAGAAGCTGTCAGCCCTCCAGGGGCCCTGCCCAACTGTGGCTGTAGAAATCAGTCTCCTGCCCACCTTTTGTTTGGTTCTCTTATCAGGCTTGTTCAGAATAGCGGTATTGACATCACTTTACAGATAAGAATATAAGGGTGCCAAGAGTCACCCCCACACTTCCTCTTCTGCTGGCAAAGGACAGAGCCTGGATTAGAGCCCAGGCTTCAGTGAGCCAAGGCACTGCCATTCAGATAATGCCCTACAGCCTGTAGGCCTGGAACAAACCCCAAACCAGCCAGGTTTTGTTCTCTGGGCCTCTGGAACTGCTTTTGGCAGAGCTGGCCTGAACTTAGCAGCTTTATTTAGACCCACTTCCCAGGGGAGGGACTTGTGCATCCAACCTCAGGAAATGTGCATGTCTGTGTGTATAGTGTACATCCCATCCCCATGTGTCCACACCTCAGTACCTAGGGTGCTCCACCCTTCCTGGTGGGGGGAGGGGAGGACCACTCCTGCTCACATTTCCATCATCTTCTTGCCTTGAATCCCCACGTGTGGTTTAAGCACACACCGCTCCCCAGTGGTACTGATAACATGCTGAGCAAGACAGCGGCTTGAGTTTGAGCCCAGAGCCCATGTTAAGAAAAGCCGGGCAAGCCAGGTGTGGCCGTGCGCACCTTGATTCCCAGTACTCCAGAGGCGGAGCACTTTGAAACTAACCTAGTCTATAGAACAAGTCTCGGGACAGCTAGGGCCACACAGAGGAAACCTTGTCTCCAACACAAAGTGAAGGGAATGGAAGAAAGGCCAGGCATGGTGAGGTCAACGTCTATAATCCTAGTGTGAGCAGGGGGAGGCAGGCAGATCCCTGGGCTTCCTTGCCAGCTGATGGAGAGGAATTGGGGGCTCCAGGCCGATGAGATACCCTGTCTCCCAAACTAAATTAAGGGCCAGGGAGATGGTGCAGTGTCTAAAGGTTCTTGCTGTCAAGCCTAATCACCTTGGCCTATATGATGAAAGGAAGAAAAAAGGTAAAAAAATGACTCCTGAAGCTAGCCTTCACATGCATACCATGGTATCTATACAAACAAAATTAATTAATTAACTCAGCTTTTCATCCATTCAAAACCAGATGCGTAGCTCCTGGTTTGCACATGCATTTGCACACATAAACATGTCCACACATGCATGTGCACAAATGCACGCCTGCCTACACATACAGTGCACCTTCGTGCATATCTACCCGTGTGTGCATGCACACACTCACACACACATAATGAACTAGAAGAAAGAGTCTCAAGTTGACCCATTAGTAACCCCGTTCATTTCACTCCAGCTGTTGCTTTTGAGTCTGGAAGTTAACACCTGTCGCATTCAATGGCATGCTACACACTGATCTCCCCACCCCCATGCCAGGCTTGGGCTGAGGACTCAAGGGTCAGCATGGCTTGGTCCTGCCTGTAAGGTGCCTGAAGCTTAGTGCAGATTGAATCAAATAAGAAACCCCGTTGGAAGACGAGCCACACAGCAGGTGAACTCCTTAGAAGAGGATGTGGTTTGTAATCTCTCTGTCATGGGGAGGGAAGTGTTTGAACCTGTGCTCCTGTGCTGCCCTTGGGGCAGGCAGACCGGATGTAGAGCTGTCTCTCAGGAGTAGGAAGGAGAGGAAGTGTTGGCTGAGTGGTCTTCCAAGGTGAGATTCTGTGCAGATTGATGATAAAGCAAGGCCAACCTGATCCCCTGGCTCTTTCGTCAGCCGCTCTAACACCGGGTCCCCAGGCCCATCGTTTGGGAACTGATCACTGAGTATTGGCGAACTGTCATAATTTTTGCCTCGTTTACTTACAAATTAAACTCTTAAAGAGAGCCATCATAAAACCACTTCATTCTGACATGCCTGCATGGCAGAGGGCTGTCTGAGCTAGAAGACGCACAAGCCTTGCTGGTTCACAGTAGGCTGTGGCAGTACACCTATTAGAGCAATGTCACTTGCCTAGCCTGCAGGTGGCCGTGAATTCCACCCCAGCACTGCAAAAACCAGGCTTGGGAATTCACACCTGTGACCCCAGCAGCAGGAGATCAGAAGTTCAAGGTCATCCTTGGCTACATAGTAGTTTGGAGTTAACCTGGACGTCTCTGCTCCCACCCCACGGGAACCAGGCTCTCCACTGCAGGGTTCTAACACTGTTTCTGCAGGTTCCCATATGTCCTTTATGCATGGGTGTATTTTCAGGGAGCCTGAACCTGGGGGCATCATCTTTGGCAAGCTTAGGAGTTTCTAGTCTAGACTCTACACCTTGGACAATAATTGCCAGGGAATTATTTTTCTGGTCATTTTGTGTCCTCAGCCCCGACCTCTCCTGATTGGTCTTTGTCATGCATGGGTCAAGTTCCAGGGAAGTTGTATTGATTATACTTCCCATTGCTGTGATAAAACATTTCACAAAAAGCAAACATAAGGAAGTGAGCGGGAACTTCAGGTGGTCATACCACATCCGAAGTCTGGAAGCAGCAGAGATGAATGCCGGTCTCAGCTAGCTTGGTCCTTAGGGTAGGACACCAGCCTATAGAATGGGAGCTTCTTCCATATTTAGGGTGAATCGCCTCACTTCAGTTAACCGGGCCTGGAAACTCCCCCCCCCCCAGACATACCACAGAGGTTTATCTTCTGTGTGATTCTAAGTCCCTTGAGTCTCAACCATCACAGGAGCAGGCCCCACGGTAGCCAGACAAGACCACCCTTGGGTGTGTTCTCAGGAGCAGCCCCTACCACATAGAGGAATGACTGGGTGCAGAAGGTGGGGTGATGTAGCTCTGGGAATGGCTTCAGCCAGTCCTGAGGAACTCTGGAGCAAGGGAGGTGGTTTGTATGGCCCCAGCCTCAGTGGTTGGTAGATAAAGGCGGTCTCCTGAGGGTCATGAGCCAAGGAAAAGCAGGTCAAAGAACCGACTGCTCTTCCAGAGGGCCTGGGTTTGATTCCCAGAATCCACATGGTTTCTCACAGCCATATGTAACTCCAGTCCCAGGAAACCTGACACCCTTTTCTGGCCCTAGGTGGATCAAACATAGCGTATATGCTGAAAAAACACATATGCACACAAAATTAAATTAAAATGAGAAGAGAGAATGACCTTGAACTTCTGATCTCCCTGCCCTACCTCCGAAATGCTCAGGTGCAGGCCTGTGCCACCACATCCCGTGTCTGTGATGCTGGGCAAGCACTTGGCCAGCTGGATCCCAGCTCTGATGATTTGGGCATTTATGTGTCTGTCTGTTTATTGTTTGTTTATTGTTTTTTTGTGACAGGGTTTCTCAGTGTAGCCCTGGCTGTCCTGGAAATCGCTCTGTAGACCAGGTTGGCCTCGACTCACAGCAATCTGCCTCCCGAGTGCTGGGACTAAAGGCGTGTGCCACCATTGCCTAGCTCTTTAATGTGTCTTGCATTTCTCCTCGCCCTAACCTGAGCCCCTAAGCAAGGCCCACAGTAGTGACCAGTGACATATTTTTTTTTCTTCTAGGTGCCAACACTCCCTATGCACCACAGCCAACCAGCTATGACTACGACGCCCCACTGAGTGAGGCCGGGGACCTCACTGAGAAGTATTTTGCTCTTCGAAATGTCATCCAGAAGGTGGGTCCTTTGGATTCTTGGCAAGCTGGACTGGTAGGGAGCCTGCCATGAACTCCTTATGACTCTGTAGGTGACTTCCTGCCTGGAGCCTTATCGACAGCATGGTTGAAGGGAGGCATGGCCTTGGGGTGCAGCCGCACCCAGTGAAGACTCCATGAGTTTTTCAGCAAGGCTGTAGGCTCCGTATCCTTGGTCTCCATAAAAGTGGAGTTAGGGTACCTAGTCATGAGTAGGGAGAGCAAGGGATGTGACTAAAGCCATCCAGGGTGGTCTCTGACATCCAACAAGTAGAAGCCAGAATATGTGTCCTTGTGGGGGGGGCTCACGTGTGTTGGAGGATAAATGGTTGACGCCAGTGTGCAGGCAGATGTGCACTGTGCTGGGAGAAACGTGGTGTTCTATCTGGGCCAAGTGACTGCTGCTTCCTCTAGCTGCTTCTGGAACCTCTTGCTCCTGCCAGCAGCCAGCAGCCAGCAGCCAGCCTTTGAAGCACCTAAAGTACTCAGGTGGGGTTTCCTGTCTCTGCGGTGAGTTTTAAAAAAAAGAGAGAGAGAGACAGAGAAAGAAAAGAAAACATACCAAAAAAAAAAAAAACCCACAGTTTTTTTGCTCAGTCACCAGAGTTTTGAAGTTTAGAAAAATCTAGGTTTTCTGTCTATAGTGGTAGAACTTAAGTGTTATGTAATATCAGCTTTAAGCATGTGCTAAGATTTGTATTAGGAAATATTTTCTTTCGTTTTTTGGGGGGTTTCTTGTTTGTGTTTTGAAACAGGATCTCTCTGCATACATGAGGTCAGCACTTTAAACTCACAGAGATCCGCCTGCTTCTGCCTTTCGAGAGCCACAGGATTAAAGGATTAAAGCCAGGATTACATACCATAGCTGGCATGTTCTGGAAAAGCATGATATAAACCAGATGTGGTGTACAGCTGTACTCTGGAGATGGAGCAAGAGCACCAGCAGTTAAATCATTCTCGGTTATATGTTCAAGGCCAGCCTGGGCTACATAAGACCCTGTCTCGAAAGATAGAGAGAGAAATATATTCTCACCTAAAGTTTCTTTTACCGTTTAAAAAGTTTTATTTATTTTTTTAAGATTTATTTTTGTAGCAGCGGTGGCACATGCCTTTAATCCCAGCACTTGGGAGGCAGAGGCAGGTAGATCTCTGTGAGTTTGAGGCCAGCCTGGTCTACAGGAGCTAGTTCCAGGACAGGCTCTAAAGCTGCAGAGAAACCCTGTCTCGAAAAACAAAAAACAAACAAAAAATATTTATTTATTGTGTGTGTGTGTGTGTGTGTGTGTGGTGTATATGTGTGTGTGTGTGTACCTGAGGATGCCAAAAAAGGACCCCGGAGCGGAGTTACAGGCAGTTGTGAGCTACCCAGTGTGGGTTGGTACTGTGAACTAAACTCAAGAGAGTTCACATTTAACCACTGGACCATGCAGCCCAATTCATCATAACTCTTGTTACAGATAAATTTCTGTTTTGTATGTGTGCGTGTGTTATGTGTCTTCTTCAGTCCTTCCCCACCTTATTCTTGAGGCAAAGTCTCTCCCTGACCCTGGAACTCCCTGATTCAGCTGGCTGACTGGCCAGAAAGCCCCAGGAGCCCTCCCATCTCTACCCCCATCTCTAGGATCACGGGCACACGCCACCCTGCCCAGCCTTTTGAGGGGCGTGGGATTTAACTCGCCCCTCTTGCTTGTATGAAAAGTACTTTAATGTCAGAGCCGCTTCTGCTACCCCACACAGAGATTAATTTCAGCTACGTATGTTTTTAATTTCTTCATGTTCTATCTTTTATTGTTTTTCTCCTTCTTTCTCTTTGCCTTGTTTGAGAATGTTTTTGCTTTGTTGTTTCCCTTCTTCTGGTTGGGAAGGGTTTTTGCTGTGTTTTTGTTTTCTTACCCGTTCAAGTGTGTTATTACCTGTGCCCTTAGAGGAACCGGGTTCCCAAGGCTACTGTGCATGCAAAGTGAACAGAACACAGCAGCCAACACCCAGTGGGAGCCTCCCTGGTGTTCCTTCCTCATCCTCAGCACCCACCCACCTGGGTGCATATTGTACAACTCCATTTATATCAAGGTCAAAACAAGTAAAGTTAATATATGCAACAGAAGTTGGGGCAGCGTTTTGACCTTGATATAAATGGAGTTATACAATATGCACGCCTCTGTGCCTGGCTCTCAGGAAGCCCCAGCACTCAGTTGCGGTTCATAATAGTGCATGGAGCCCTAGATGTGATCCCCACACTATGTAGAGGAGATGGGGGTGCATAGCTGCAATCCTAACATTCAGGAGGTGGAAGCAGGAAGATCGAGAGTCATCCTTGGCAACATAGTAAATTTGAGGCCATCCTGGACTATATGAGACCCTACCTGAAAACATAATTTTAAAATGTAATAAGAAGCTGATGAGATGTATCAGTAGGTAAAGGCACTTCCGGTGGATCCGAGTTTAGTCCCCAGCCCCCACAAAACCTGGGCTGGGCATGATGGCAGACACGTGGAGCCCCACTTGAGAAGTGGAGGCAGGAGGATCAGGAGTCCAAGATCATCCTTGGCTACCTAGAGAATCTGCTACTTGGAATCATGTTTTAATTGATTACTTATTTAGTACCCATTTGGCTTCAGGTAATGTTTTTATCTATGTGTCTCATTCCTTCACAGATGACTAAGCAGGTATCTGTCATGTACTGATTTATGGTAGCTGATTTTAGCTTCTCGATACATACAGGCCTCCTGCAGAAGGTAATATGTGAGCCAAGAATTATAGGCAGAGGCGAGAGAGCAGCATGATGATGGCCAGGGCTGGAACATTGTCGGAACTCAGCCAGGGAAAGGAAAGTGCCCTGCTTCTAGAACGATTGGAAGGAGCCAGCCAGTGCCGTCCGGGGAGATGGATGAAGCCAGGGTCAAGACGGAACTGTTGCATACACCTGCTAGGCCAGACTGAGACTGCTTTACTCAGAGCATGGAGGACGACCGGGGGTGTTGAGCATAGCTGCTATAGGCTTGTGCAGCTGCAGAGATTGACCAGGAGGCGGGCACAAGTTATGGGCTGGTGGTGATTGTGGCACGTGCATGCACACCATCAGGCAGACTCAGACCACAGTCTGAAAGTGCAAAGCCATGTGCTGTGGCTCACACCTATAATCTCAGCACTTGGGAAGCTGAGGGAGGAGGGTTACCATGAGTTTGAGATCAATCTGGGCTACATAGAGTTCTGGGCCAGCCTAAACTAGCCACAGTGTGAAACCCTGTCTCAGGCAGGGAAGGTAAGGGAGGGGAGGGGTTAGAGGGAAAGGAAGAGAAGCAAGAGTGAAGTAAAGGCCAGAATCAGATGCCTCGGGCTGGCGTGATGACTCAGGAAAGTGCTTCTCTCCAAGGCTGAGGATCTGAGTTCAAGTCCCAGGATTCACAGGGTAGAGAGAGAAAAGTGACTCTTAAAATTGTCCTCTGATCTCTGCGTGCAAGATCATGGCAGTGCGCACACACACACACACACACACACACAATAATTTAAATAGAAAAAACCAGCAACATGCTATGCAGTGGCGGCACACACTTTTAAACCCAACGCTCAGAAGGCAGAAGCAGGCAGATCTCTGTGAGTTCAAGGCCAGCCTGGTCTACAAAGTGAGTTCCAGGACAGCCAGGGAAACAGAGAAACCTTATCTTGAAAAACCAAAAAAAAGAAAAAGGAAAAAAAAAGAAAGAAAAAGAAAAGAAAAAAGAAGAAAGAAAGAGGAAAAAAAGCCAACATAAACCCCTTAATAACCAGAATCAAATGTCTCTCACCACTGTCTGGTTTGACAACTCAAAGGATGAAGTTGTCACTTCTGTAGTGGAAATCAAGTGTGGCATGTGGTGTGTGTGTGTGCATTGCGTGTGGAGCATGAGGGAGAGGAAACAGGGCCGTGCAAAAGACCCAGCCAGGAGAGCACATGTATCTACCATCTGGCCAAGTGGGACAGACCTGGGAGGGGTAGCCATCTTCATGGTGACTGTGACAGAGTCAGCAAGGCAGCTCAGCAGGTGAGGGCTCTTGCCAACCAGCCTGACAACCTGAGCTCAACCTCTAGGCCCCACATATTAGGACAGAATTCACTCCCACAAGCGATCCTCTGACCTCCACGGTGCATACCCATGTAATAATTTTTAATGTAATAAATAAAATTTTTAAAATAAATGTGATAGATTCCAGTTTAAATATGACACCCTCATTCCCTCTTCTCGCTTCTCTCTTACCTTCTCGCCTCGTTTCCTCTTGTTCCTTCTTACTTTTGCGATATTTCAGGTTTATAGGACAGAAATGACTTCTTTACATTATCATCATCATAGGAGCTAAAGGACAGGAATGGCTGCTTTTCATTCATTCATTTGTTCATTTATTTATTTATTTAGGTTGTTTGAGACAGGGTTTCTCTGTGTAGCCCTAGCTGTTCTGGAATGTATTCTGTGGACCAGGCTGGCCTTGAACTCACAGGGCTCAGGCTGCCTCTGCCCACCCCACAAGTGTTGGGATTAAAGGCTTGGGCCATCACCGACCAGCTCTGGAATGGCTTACTTTAAAAGACAGAGTGGAGCTTTCTGTTTGTTTCCCCCAGTGCTGGAGATCACGCCTAGGCCCTTGCCCGTGCTAGGCAAGTGGTCTACCACTGAGCGAGTCTCTGGCCCTTAGCGGTCTTTCTCACAGGACTTGTAACAGGTTTGTTAGTGTTTGGAATATTTGCTTGCATGAGGAAAGGAAATAGCTGATTACCAGGGCCCATGTAGAGTCTGTGGGCCCCTGCCTTCTCCAAAGACTCAGAGAATGGAAAGTGTCCCTCTCTCCCTGTGAGTCAGAGTTAAGGGTACCCCAAATGGAGATGAAGAGAACGGCTTCCCTGCAGGCTGTGCAAGCCTATAGTCACTGATAAAGGTCACATATGAATCTTCAAATCATCAAGACTTGACAAAACTTGTGACATTTGCATTTTTCTAAGATACTGTCTTTGGTGTGGGTAAAGCTGAACCAGGCACGGTTAACACTTTGACCATAAAACTATAGAGTAAAGCGGCCCTCCCACTCCTGTCCTAATGAGGCACTGGTAACTTTTTATGAGCTCTTGAATAAATTAGTAACCTGTTTTAATAGTTCTCTAGTGTGTGTGCACTCCTGTGAGCTTGTCTGTTCATACATGTGTCAGGGACAGAGGCCAACTTCTGGCATCTCCCCCGTCTCTCTCTGGTCTGTTGTGTGAGACAAGCAAGCCCTGGGGGTTCACCTCACTTCAGTCTCCCCTGGTGCCGGGTCACACATGTGTAGCGCCACACCTGACTTTCATGTAAGTCCTGAGGATCTGAACTCGGGTCCTCGTGCTTCCACGGTGGGCACCCTGCCCACTCAGCCCAGCCGTTGGCCTCTGACTCGTCTCTGAGCAGAACTGCTCACGCTTTCCAGCTGTGTGGTAATCTGGGAATCTTGAACACGTGACTTACTCGAGGTTCACACAGCCTGTGCAGGTGTCTCTCACTGAACAAGGACTCTGTAGCCCTTCCACTACCGAGCAGCGCCACATGAAAATGCTAAATAGGATCTCTCGGAGGATGAGTGAGACTTGAGCTGGATGAGCCAGTTTCCTCAGGATCTACTGGATTCCCGAAGGGAGGAGCAGCTCTTCTGCTGAGTGCGCCCCTCCCAACGCTGGACAGTTTGGAAGCCATGTTTCAGGCACAGATTATGATGGAGAGATAAAGGATAGGAAGTATAACATTTGTGTATATTTGCTTATTTTTATGAAACATTAATTACCTGCATAGGACATTATGATTTTGCTAAGCAATAAACTACTACCAATAACACGTTATTAAACAGAGATGAGACATGGTGATACATGATTTTAACCCCTGCGCTTGGGAGGCAGAGGCAGGCAGATCGCTGAGTTCGAGGTCAGCCTCGTCTACAGAGTGGGTTTCAGGACAGCCAGGGCTGTAACACAGAGAAACCCTGTCTAGACAAACAAAAAAGAAAAGAAAAGAAAAAATAATTTTACAGGTGTGTGTCTAAAGTGTTAACATTTTTTCCCCTCTTCTCTCACCCACTCTGCTTTATAGTTTAAAGAAGTCCCGAAAGGTCCTATCCCTCCATCGACACCCAAGTTCGCATATGGAAAGGTTGCTCTGAGAAAGGTAAGGCACAAGATTGGGAGTGTAGATCAGCGGGTAGAGCGCTCGCCCGGCATCCCGCGTCCTGGGTTCCATCCCCAGTACCTCATAAACCAGGTGTGCTGACACGCACCTTCGCCCCAGCTTTCAGGAAGTAGAGGCAGGAGGATCAAGTGCTCGAGGTCATCCTTGGCTACACAGTGAGTGAGAGGCTAGCCTGGTCTACCTAAAAATCCTGTCTCAGAAAGGAAAACAAAGTCAAGACCTCAGGGAGAGTCAGATGGGGAGACAGTGAGTGAAAGTGTCTCGGGCGGGCCGGGGGCTTGCCGGGTTTCTCCGAATCTCTCTTCTGAGAGCTGGCGGAGTGATTGACGTTTCTAGGGGAACGCAGCGATGGGAGATAAGATGTGGATGTCAAGTGACAGGATGCAGAGACACCGCAGGAGAGTGAGAGCTGTTCCTGAGCCACTCGGGTCACTTGGCTCTCAGAGGCAGAGCTGTGGCTGCTGTGGGAGGAGCATCCTGCTCCTTATCCTGTCCAGTGAGGCTTCCTCCCATCGTTCACCTCTTTGATTTCTTTTTTCGTTATTGCATTTATTTTGGGGGTTGGGAGAGGTGCGTACCATGACGGAGGCCAGTGGACAACATGGAAGAGTCTGTTAGCTCTTCCTGCTCGAACTCAGGTCGTCAGACATAGCGACAAGAGCTCCTACCTGCTGAACCCTCTTGCCAGCCCCATCCACCTGTTTTTAATGAGTTCCTCCAAGCCCCAGGACTTTTGATATCTCTGCCCTTAATTTAGATTCAAAACTCATATCCTAGTAGCTTATGAATACTAGAACATCAGAGGAAAAATATAGAAATTACTCATTAATAAGAGGTAAGGTCCTTTTATTCTGGGAAAACGGGAGAGAGTTACTTAACTGTTGGGAGGAAGGTTGTACCAAAATTGGTTTGTTTTTACCCTTGGGTCTTCAGGTTTTCCCCCTCGACCCATCCTTACTCCCACATGTATTCGTTCACCAGAAAAAGAAGAAAACATGAACAGTCACTTATTTCTTAAGAATCTTGAAATTCTAAAATAGCAACATACGTTTTTATCTTTAAGCCAAACGCCGAACGCCGTAGTATACTTTTTCCATTCACAGCCTCCTGACTTCTGGTTGGCTGCCTGTGCCTCTGTAATAGTTTCCACCCAGTGTTGTGGAATCTGTGCCACATTCTACAAAGATGTGGTCTTTGATAGGAATCTCTTCTTAGATTCACCACGCTTGAATCACACAAGGACGTAGAGCTTGCTCATCACTATAGCTGCTTAAGAATGGGTGCTTGGTTTTTAAAAAGTAAAAGGTTCTTGTACATGATATAAAATAACTCCAAATGTCTAAAATAACAGCAATAATAAGTTGAAAAAAATACAGCTTAGTGCCATGAAGGAAATTTGGGCATGGTAGCTCATGCCTGAAATCCTAGCACTTTGGAAACTGAGGCAGGAGGATTGCTGTTATGTTCAAGACCAGCCTCTGCTACATAGTTGAGTTTGAAGTTAGCCTGGGCTATAGAGAAAGATTCTGTCCTCAGACAAGAAGGTGATGGGGAGCAGATGTGTTGGCACATGCTTGGGAGTAGGAGGTAGGAGGTCAGAAGATGTTCAGGTCATCATTTTGCCTGAATAGAGAGTTCCAGCCTGGGCTACAAGAAATGCTCGCTGGCTAATAAACTCAAAACAAAAGCACAAAAGACAAGGGAGGGAAGGGGAGGGAATAAGTGGAGAACGGTATCCAATTTATACAAAACATAGGATTACATTCTTCATTTAAGGTTTTGTGTGTGTGCGCGTGTGTACGTGCGTGCGTGAACGTGCGCATGCAAGAGAGAGGGAGCATGCATTCACACTGACACTCGCAGAGTTTCAGAGAGCAACCTTCAGGAGCCGTCCTACAGGCTCGTGCCACCCAAGCTTGGAAGCCGTGAAGCCACTATGCAGCATGTGGTGTGTGACACGGTGGCAGATCTAATCTTAGAGTCATTTGCCTCTTGCTACTATCTTTGCTGCAGGCTTCTTCCTCACTTGAAAACCTATCGTAATGCTTTGCAGAGTTGCGGCCTCACATCTTGGGTGCCATTCGTTTTGAAGCCTTTCTTAGATAGCTCTGAACTGTGTTTCTGAATGGGTGCGCGTCAGACTCTTTTAAGACTGCTGTCATTTACATTTTCATCAGGAGTTAGGAGCAGAGCCTACTCCGAGGGCTCAGCAGTTAAGAATACCGACTGCTCTTGTTTTTTGTTTTTTTTTTTTTTAAGTTTATTTTGTTTGAAATAGATTTTCTCTACTCGGTCTTGGGTGTCCTGGGTCTCAGTATCTAGACCAGGCTAGCCTCAAAGTCACATTTGCCTGTCTCTCAAGTGCTAGGATTAAAGATGTGCACCACCATGCCCATATTTGACTACTGTTCCAGAGGATCCGGGTTCCATTCCCAGCACCTACGCAGCAGCTCACTCCAGTTCCAGGATCTAATGCCCTCTTCTGGTCTCCTTGGGCACTGCGCACACCAGTGCACAGACACAGAGGCAGGCAAAACACCCACATACACAAAAGAAAAAAGGAAAGAGTTAGGAGCAATTAGAGTATAGTGGCACCCACCTTTAATCCCAGCACTAGGGAGACAGAGGCAGGTGGATCTCAGCATTTGAGGACAGCCAGGGCTACATACTAAGACCCTGCCTCAAAATAAATAAATAAATAGTATGTTAAGAACACTGCCTGGGGCTGCAACACAATGGTAGAAAACTTGCTTGTCCACCTCACGGGAAACCCTGGGTTTGGCCCCCAACACTGCAAAAGATCATAATAGTAAGAAATAAAAGTTGTGTATTAGCTCAGTGAGTGGAGGGCCTGCTTGGCTTGCAGGAAGCCCTGAGTTTGAACTCCTTCCAATATAAGATGGGTGTGGTAACCCCAGCACTTGGAGTATCAGAGTCGTCCTTGGCCGCTTCGCAAGCTTGAGGCCTCAGAAAGGGGGGGTAAGAGAAGAAAAGGAGTGGGCTGAAATGACAGGTGATCGGGGAGCCAGCAGAACTTGGGCAATCGAGGCTTACTCAGTGCCTTTGATAATTCAGACTAATGTTGCCCCTGCTCACTGGCGACGTGACGCAGAGTCTGCTTTTGCTTCTTTTCAGTTCAAGGCGGTGGCCGAAGCTCTGGACATCCTGTGTCCCAACGGACCTGTGAAAAGCCTGTATCCCTTGACGTTCACCCAGGTAAAACAGGTAGGTCTCCAAGGGAGCACTTTGTCTGATTTCTCCTGGCAACACAGGTGTTTCCTGATCACTTCCTAGGCATCGATAATTAGATACTGAAAAATGGCTTCTTTGGTAAGGTGCTTGCCTGGTATGAGCAAGGCCTTGGGTTTGATCCCCAGTACCGGGTATAGTGGTGTGCCTGTAATTCCAGCCCTTGGGAGATAGAGGCAGGAGGATCAAAAGTTCAGAGTCATTCCCAGCTACACAGTATTTAAGGCCATCCTGCGCTACATGAAATCCTGTCTCAAAAAAAAAAAATTCATTTAATTTTCCTTCTTTTTTAATATTCATTTTTATTTATTATGTATACAATATTCCATGTGTATGCCTGAAGGCCAGAAGAGGGCACCAGACCTCATTACAGCCACCGTGTGGTTGCTGGGAATTGAACTCAGGACCTTTGGAAGAGCAGGCAATGCTCTTAACTGCTAAGCCGTCTCTCCAGCCCCAACTTTTCCTTCTTAAAGAAGCTCTTTTCCTGCCTTAGAAAGAAGATCGTATGTGTGCTCTGTGCCTCTCTGCGCCTCATTTCCTGGTGCTCCCTTGCTCTCTAGAAGTTTCTCTCCACTTTTTACTTTACAAGATTTTGCCCTAGCCACTTTTAATCTGATTCTTCAGTTAGGAGTAGCCTCTATGTAGTGAACTGCTTTTTCCTTTTAAGCATCTGTCTGTCTGTCTGTCTATCTGTCTGTCTGTTTGTCTGTCTCTGTATGTGTGTATCTCTCTATGATGACGGATTCCTCAGAGGCTGTGGACAGCCTGGGCTTCCAGGATGGGGAGTTAAGTGTTCTCTGCAGACGTGGCTCGGGCAGCCCTTGCAGGCACCCTGTGAACGAGTGGGCCCACTTTTTCAGCCTGTGCACACATAGTTAAACTGGAAAGTATTACATGGACTCATCCTAGACCAAACATGGAGGCCCAGGCCCCCAGAGCTGTATCCTGCAGGGGTCCAAAAGCAGAGCTGTGGGACCAGTGGTGCCCAGGGGGCCTGTGGAGTGATCCCTCTACAGCATGTTGCAAAGACCGGTTGAGTGTAGGGGCTCAATCTCCTGGAACTAACTGTGAGACGGTGGTTGAAGCCACAGCAGCGGGAAGCAGATACCAGGCTACGATGAGATGTCCTGTCGTGTGTCCCCTTCTCCAGACTCCAAAAGCCAGGAAGACTCAGGTGACCTAATACTTCAGAAAATAGGGCTGAGATCCCAACTGTGTGACCAAGTGTGGCAAGGAGCTAAATGACCCATGGACTCCCCATGATATCATCCCTGTGCCCTGCTCTGCCCCCATTAGGACATGTCTCCTCTTCTGTGTCCATGTAACAGGTATGTTAATGACTCCAGCAAGGGAGGAATGGTCTGAGGTCAGTCTGAACTCTTCAAAAAATATTGATATCAGTCTAGCCGAGCTGCCAAATATGGCGTGTGAGAGGCATAGGCAAAAAGATAGAGAGCCAGAGGCCAGTCTGACCTCCAGATTAGCCTCCAGAGTAAAGGTCCAGCCTGGCCTGAGAAACAACTTATCCAAAACAAAAACAAAAATGGGAAAATCCAACACAACAAAAATTCCAGTGATCTCATGCATTGGAGAGCAGATTTAAAAAGAATTTAAGGGGCTGGAGAGATGGTTCAATAGTTAAGAATAATGGCTGCTTTTCCAGAGGACCTGGGTTCAATTCCCAGTACCCACATGTCAGCTCACAACTGCCTGTAATTCTAGTTCCAAGGGATTCAAAGCCTCTGGCCTGCATTCGTGAGCACATACTTGCACACATGCCAACCATGGTATGTTTACCACATGTAACCAGGCATGGTGGCACACATATGCACGCCCGGCACTTGGGAGGTGGAAGCCAGGAGGATAGGAAATTTGAGATTGTCCATGGTTGCCTAGTAAATGTGAGGACAGCCTAGGCTACCAGAGTCTTTATCTTACAAATACTATTCCTGATTTGGTAACAGTACCCACCCCTATTCTCTCTTTCCTCTTTGCTTCAAATAGTTTCAGATTGAGTCTTGTTTTGTACCGTAAAGCAGATTTAGCCCAAGAGCCTGGAGAATGTTTTACTGAGCAGAACTCAGTGTTTGTCCTGTGCTTGGGGCTTTTCCTAGCTTAAAAAAAAGTGTGTGTGTGTGTGTGTGTGTGTGTGTGTGTGTGTGTTTTGCCTACTTGTACACTACCTGCATGTCTGGTCCCCGCAGAGACTGAAAGAAGCCTTCAGATCCCCTGGAACTAGAGTAACAGATTGTTGTGAATCCAGGTCCCCTGAAAGAGTCACAAGTGCTCTTGATTGTTGAGCCATCTCTCCAGACCCTTTGTAATATTATTACCATATTTATTTACTTATTTTGTTGGTGTGTGTGTTAGTGTGTTTCTGTGTACCACAGCACACATATGAAGGTCAAAGGGGTGGGAATGGGTTCTCTCCTTCCACCATGTGGGTCCTGGAGATTGAACTGGGGTCATCAGGCTTGGTGGTGAGTTTCCCACCCTCACCAGCTCCTCACTGGTTTCTGAGTCGATACTAGTGACTTCTGACATACAGGATGTGACTTCCCTAGGTCACTCTCAGCAGTGGCTTGACTTTTGTTGTCCTGTGTGGCAGAGAAGAGAGTTCCTAGTTCCTGGCTGTTCAGATAGTTCGCCAAGATAAAAAAAAAAAAAAAGTCACCTTGAGTTTGGCTGTGGGTGGGGGAAGAGGCTTTTCATTCCCTATGGTTTCCAGAAGGTCGCTTTTACCCAGATCAAGGGCAGCTAAGTTCTTAGTAGCTGAACTCTGAGAGTGAAACGTTTCTCTTCTGCCCTTTTCTACCCAGTCCTTTGGGTATGTGCTGTACCGAACAACACTTCCTGAAGATTACAATGGCTCGATGCCCATCTTCCCCTCATCCTTTGATGGCGTCCGTGACCGGGCTTACGTCTCTGTGGACAGGGTAAGCGTTATCCTTGAACTACACATCTAAGCCATGGCGGGGTGGGGTCGGCTACACTTAATAACGTGGTGGCATTTGAAGCTTTCCTCATGTCTCCAGTTTCAGCCTCTGTCCCCTTGCTTGCTGATATGGCCCACGTGCTGCAGACTCAGGGCTGTTCTCTGACATTCACACTCTAGGAAACGCGGGGTCTCCTGAACCCAAGGTCACCTCTTCTCTGAGTGAGCATATGTCACCCAGACTGCTTTTTAGGGACCACACTATGTCTGCCCGGTACCTGTCACCGTACAAAGTGTGTTGAACTGGATGTCTCTCCATAAGTGAGATTTTTATAGTCTAAAGGTTTGCTCATGACCATTGTAACTAAAGGTCACCAAGGACTTGATTTCACAGCATAGTGCAGGTACATTTTTAAACACCCTTTCCGTCATCAAGTGTGATAGCGCGTGCCTGCTATCCCAGCCGTCAGAAGGTCGCAATTGCAAGAGACCAGACCATCCGACATCTATAGGACGAAACCCAGGGTCTAAAAAACAACAACAAAGTTAAGTGCTGGGGCTTACAGGTATGCACGCCACATTCAGAGCAGTTTAAAGTAAAATACTTTCCTTCTTGGCTGGGAAGATAGCTGGCCTTGCAGGCAAAACACTCAGACATAAAATAAATAAAATGATAATAATAATTAAAAAAAACCCTCTGTCCTCTGCTTACGTATCGTATGTGCTTTCTGTGAACACACACAGTGTTGGGGAGGGCTTTATTTTATAACCAACTGATTTGATTTCAATGGGGACAAGCCCCTGAGATGTGACCCTGTGCTTGTCATTCCCTGGCCTTCTAGGAGTTGTGTCTTAGTGACCTGTGGTCAGTGCAACCAATCTAAAAAAATAAACTCTTAAATTAGGGATGGGTTGGAGACTTAGCTCATTGGGAGAGCTCTTGCCCAGCAAGTCCAAGGCCCAGGGCTCAGTCCTCAGTTCCGGAAAATTAGTTAAGTAACTAATCAATTCAAATAAAAAGTTAGGGATGTGTCCTTGAGAAAATACTGTTGTTCTCTGTGGTTAAGGCATCCTAGCAAGTGAGGTGAGCTGACTCCACCTAACTCCGATCTTATCTGTCTCCTGATTTTATCTGTTCTCTTCTTCACACCTAACTTGGGTTGTGAGATAATCCTGCAGCAGTTCTTCCTCACAAGAACACACCCCTGGAATGTCTCGTCTTTCCCAGTCCTTCAAAAACAGAAGTGTAGGAAAGCCACACCTGAAAGCTCGGCGTGTGAGATGTGGAGGCGAGAGAATCAGAAGTTCTCGGGAGGTGTGGGTTACAGAGGGCAAAGCCAACCTGGGCTACTCAAGGCCCTCTCTCAAAAAACAAATAAACGAGCAAACAAACAAAAAGAAATGAAATGAAGAAGGCCTCCCAGGTGGCTCAGTTGATAAAGGTGCTTGCTGTCAAGCCTGAGGACCTGAGTTCAATCCCTGGGCCCCAGGTGGTGGAAGGAGAGAATTGTTTTCAAGCTGTCCTCTGACCTCCACATACAGCATGGTACACATGTGTCTACACGCCTGTGCGTGTGCATACAAACCCCCACATACAAATATTAAACATGTATATGCATATATAAAGCGAAAACATGCCTGAACCTCAAGCACGGTGGTTCACATCTGTAAATCGTTTGTAGGGTGGATTCACGAAGGTCTCATGTTCTCGGCCAGCCTGGGCTACGTCATAAGACCTTGTTCCCGTTAGAAAGGGCTCTCGCTCACCATAGCCCATTTCTCAGGCAGAGTATACCCAGAGCTGTGTGTGGCCGTCCTGCCCTTTTGGGAGCAGTGATTGTCGACGTGGCCTGCTGACCTGCGCGTATCTGGACTCTCCTGTAAATCTGGCGACATTTCAGGACAGGAAAAGTGGCAGATTAACTGTGCACACTGCTGCGTTTCTCTGCTCTTACCCCTCCATTCAGCCTCTGGCTTCAACCCACAGGTCCCCCAGGGCATCCTTGATCGAGACCCCGGGACAGCCCTGTACATTCAGGGGAAAGCTGGAGCCGTCCTGGACATGCTGGTGGAGAACATGGGGCGTGTGAACTATGGCAGATACATAAACGATTTCAAGGTAGGACACTTAGATGAGGGACGAACCTGTGCCTGAGTGGTTGGGGGGAGTTTTGTGCATGCCGTCAACACTCAAACATGCATCTTTGTATGCGTCTTCCATTTATACGGAAACGAATTTAGAATAGTTTTTCTTTTCTCTTTCTTTCTTTCCTTTTTTTTTTTTTTGGAGGGGGGGGTGGTTTCTCTGTGTAGCCCTGGGTATCCTGGAACTCACGCTGTAGAACAGGCTAGCCTCCAACTCAGAGATCCACCTGTGTCTGCCTCCACCTCTGCCTCCACCTCCAGAGTGCTGGGATTAAAAGCATGCACTACTGTGCCTGTTGACTTTGAATTTTTGCTTCTCCCGTCTCCATCTCCCAAGTGTTAGGACCACAGCTGCATGCCAACATCCTGTCTATGAAATTCTGGGGATTGAATACACGGTCTCCTGCACACTAGGCAAGCCCTCTAGCAGCTGAGGTACATTCCCTGGCCTTCACATTTTGAGGTGTGTGTGTGTGTGTGTGTGTGTGTGTGTGTGTGTGTGAATGGCCACCGCAGAGCTGTCAGGCCTCGCAGCAACTCCCTTGCAGAGCCCACACATGTCACTGAAGCCATGGAGTGAAGCTCTCTGATTTGTTTGTCTAGAAGAAGAACTTCTTTGAAGGGCTCTTTTCCTGCCCAGACCATGAGAGCCTTGAGCTTTGAGAGCAGAATGCTCCCCTTGTGCCTGAGCTCAGCTCTTGTGGAGAGAAAACGGAAGCTGCTCCACCATGCTCTTCCTCTGCTTTGAAAAACCCACCCAGCTCATCAGGGGCCCTCCAGGCTTGGCTGAGCCAGCAGGGCGTTTGGTGGACTGGTGGCCTGCAGCAAATCCATGCTGTGCAAAGCCCTTCGCCGCTGCTCTGCCTTAGCCAGCCTGTTAATTGATTGGTCTCTGTCCCTTCACAGTGTGGTGTTCTAACCAGTATCCCTACATTATTAAGAAACTTTTTGTTTAATTTGAGGTTTTTTTTAACTCATTTAAGGAAAAGTCTTTAAGCCCAGGGTGGGCTGGAAGTCATTGTGTAGGACTCAAACTCCCGAGCCACCTGCCTCTACCTTCCAAGAGCTGGGTTTATAGGCACGGTCAACCATACCTTGTTTATGTGGGGCTGGGAAGCAAACTTAGGACAAGCAAGTCCTCTACCAACTGAGCCACATCCCAGCCCAGGAAACTTTTGGGGGAGGGGGGCGGCTGTTGGCCAAGGGTAGTCTGGAACTCACAGCAATCCAAATTCTGAGGTTACGGGGTCAACCACCACACCACCCAGTTCAAGAACATTTGTTACAGTTCTGTAGTGTCCCCAAGGTACTTCCAGGAGTACAAAACTGGGTATAGGCTGCTCTCCCCTGGAGAGAAGGCTCAGGCACTGCCAAGCCTCAGACAGGACAGAAATAGAGGTTCCTTCCTGACCATGTGTTTACTTTTTCTTAACATGTATGTGTGTGTGCTCATATGCAAGTATCTATGTATTTATGTATGTGTGGTCATATATGTGTGTGCAAGCACACGTGCACATATGTGCCGTGTAAGGAACCGAGTTTAACACTGGACTTCTTCTTAGTCTACCTCCACTTTTACTGAACAGGGACTCCCAAGTGAGCCTGACCTGGGTCACCTGGCTGTACACACAACTGAGCCGCACTTCCTGCTTCTCCCAGGAATTCAGTCCCTTCCTTCCCTGCTAATTCGTGGTTCTGTGTTTTTCCTTTACAGGGTTTGATTTCTAACATGACCCTCAACTTTAGTATCCTCACCAACTGGACAATCTTTCCCCTGGACACTGAGGCTGCAGTACGCAGCCATCTTGGGGGCTGGGAGGCCCATGGTGAGGGCCGCCATGATGGACGCCTGACCTTCAGCTCTTCCAACTTCACGCTCCCCACTTTTTATGTGGGCAACTTCTCCATTCCCTCGGGCATCCCAGACCTGCCACAGGACACCTTCATTCAGTTTCCTGGGTGGACCAAGGTATGTGTCTTCACGGAAAGAGGTTGGTTCTTGGTGTCTGAGAAGGAACCTGCAGACTGTGTTAACAGGATGCTGTGTGACGGTGGGAGGCTTTTCTGCTAGGCCACACTCAAGGACCAGGACTGTGGCAGACCTAAAGGGACCCAGTGTCCGGTGTGGAGGTATCCTTCTCTGTCCTGTTTCTTTGACTGATAACTTTCTTCAGTAAATGACATCTCACTCTCTTGTTTCCTCCAGGAGGAACTAGAGCATATTTATTTTTATTTGTTTGTTTGTTTTAATTTCATTTATTTATGGTGTGCATTTGCGTGTGTGTTTCTAGGCACCCGCTGAGGCATACATGTGGAGCTCAGAGCACAGCCCATGGGAGTCAACTTTCTCCTTCCACCATGTGGGTCCTGGGGATTGAACTCGGGTCATTAGGCTTGCTAGCAGGCACCCTCAGCCATGGAGTCATCCATTGCACCATCCCCAGGATCTTTAGATGCTGCTTATGAAGGGAACAGTTTGTTTACATAGGTTCTCCTGTAGCTCAGGCTAGCCTTGAAGTTGCTGTGTAGCCAAGAATGACCTTGAACTTCTGACGTTCCTGTCTCTACCTCAGGTGCACACCATCACACCTGGCTTTAAAAATGTTTACTTTACTTTTCAGCCGGGCAGTGGTGGTGCAAACCTTTAATCCCAGCACTTGAGGCAGAGGCAGGCGGATCTCTGAGTTCAAGGACAGCCTGGTCTACAAAGTGAGTTCCATAACTGCCAGGGCTATGAAGAGAAACCCTGTCTTGAAAAAAAATAGGGGGTCTGGAGAGATGGCTCAGCAGCTAAGAACATTCATTGCCCTTACAGAGGACCAAAGTTTGGTCCCCAGCACCCACATGGTGCCTCTTAACTGTCAGTAACTCCAGTTCCAGGGGATCTGATGCCCTCTTCTGGCCTTCATGGGTCCTGATTACACATGATGCACAGACACATGTAATCAAATAAGTCTTGTGAGAATTATATAAAGAGAACTTGGCAATAAATACATTGAATTTTCTTAGTGGTGCCAGGAGGTGGTGGCACATACCTTTAATTCCAGCACTCAGGGAGGCAAAAGCAGGTGGATCTCTGAGCTCGAGGCCAGCCTGGTCTACAGAGCAAATTCCAGGATAGCCAAGGCTACACAGAGAAACTCTGTCTCGGGAAAGAAAATCTTAGTGCTGAGGTGGAAGGGTGGGGAAAGGTTCTTAGTGACAAATTAATTAACAATTGGAAAAAATGTAGATTAAAAAATATAATAAAAAGCCAGGCATGATGACACACACTTGTAAGAGCAGTCCTTGAGAGGTTGGAGGCAGGAGAATCAAAAATTCAAAGTTAGCCTCTGGTACAACATAGAGTGGGAAATCAGATAATAAGAACTTAGGAGACTAGCAAGAGCAGGGAAGTGTTTAATATACAACTGTGCAGAAAGAGATGCAGGAATCAAGAAAAGGCAAACCGACTGGGTACTAAATGGCTTTATGAAGACCCCGAATCATGAGAAATTCTTGTTCTCTCTTTCCCTGGGCCAGGATGTCCCCGTCCCTAACTCCCCACCTGTCGGTTTAGCACACAGAACCTTCTCTAATGACGCTCAGGACGCCCCCCTTCTCGGATTTTTCCTGACCTCGGAGTTCTAAGACAGCCAGTGCTAACTGCCCGCCATGGGAAAGAGGGGCCCAGTGCCTCCTGCTTGTTTGTCTGATGAACTCTAAGCTCACCTCATGCTTAAAATGGACTGTAACTTTATTTCTTACAGTAACAAACTCAAGGCCTGTCTGGGCTGCATGAGAAACCTCAAAACAAAACTAACAAATAAACAAAACCCAGGAGCTCTTAGCCCATTGGCCCTCGCCCGCCCGCCCGCCCCCAGGAGTGCTCCCACAATTGTCCTCTTGCTTGATTCATCTTGTACCAAGCTTAGCGAGGCCTCTGCTGTGTGCTGGTCATCACCGTGGTCTCAGTTGAAGTTCCGCCTGCCTAGTAAGCTTTCTCCACCCTGCCCCTGGGGACCCCCTCCTTTCTGACCTCCAGGTGAAACTTCTGTTCCCTTGACTTCCAGGTGACTCCCTCCACCCTCACCCATGGAGGAAGGCCCTCTTCTACCTGCCTTCTTCCTGGAAGCCAAACCGCTTTTCTTACACTTTCTCTGTCTGTGGCTCATTGACCTTTTTTCCTCTCTGCCATCTTCTACTTTGCAGCAAAGAGGCAACATCTTGGAGGGGGGGGGGGGCTCTAGGACCTGAGAACAGGATGTGCAGCCCTGACTCTCACCCGCAGGGACTTTGCCTCCCGGGCCACCTTTGCTTTCTCTCCCTCCAACTGGAACCTAAGTGAGAAATGAAAGGGTGAAGGACACCTTGGCAAGGTGGCTCTTTGCCCGTGCGGGCTACCGAGCTCGGCTTTGTGCTTAGCGCTCTGCCAACCCTCCTCCAGCTGTCGTGCCGCAGAATGTTCTCTCGTGACTTGAGTTCCAGCACAAAATCCCTGGCTTTGGCAGTCCAGCTACTAGCCTTGGCCACCCACAGCAGTACCCTAACCCTAAGAGGCTGGAGGTATAGCCTGGTTGATAGAGGCTTGTTTCATCTAAGTGGGCTCTGTCCGCAGCACCATGTAAAACTAGGCAAAATGGTGCAGTCCCAGCACTAGAAGGTAGAGAGGAAAATTATAAACTTAAGGTCATCTTCAGCCATGTAGTAAGTTTGAGGCCAGCCTGGGCTACACAGGACTTTGGGTTGACCTCTGGCCTGCACATATGAACACACTTAAGAAGCCATCCACCTTGTTTTTGTTTTGCTTGTTTGATTTTATTTCACTCGGTGTATTATTACTGTTAATGTGTGGTGATGTGTGTGTGAGTGTGAACTGTCAGGTTACATCTTGAAAGGCTGCTAAGGACATTACCCTTAAAAACTAAAAGGCCAGCATCCTCGCACAGAGCACGGAAGGCCACAGACCGCTTGTGCCCCACCCCTAGGCCTGGCTCCTTGTCTGCACTCCCATGGCTAATCTTAGTCTTACATTGCATTTCTATACCTGATACACTTATAATACCCAAGTGTGCGCACAGATGTCTGCAGTGGTGCCGCCCGTGATTGTCAACAGAAGGTTACAAGCCGAAAGTCTAGATAATGAGGAATATATTTACACTTTCATCATCCACGCAGTGGAATCATCTGGCAGTTAAAAAACATGAAATGCATACATGTTACAACACGGGAGAACCTTGGAAACCTTGAGCTAGCCAGGCATGGAGCACACCCCAGCACTTAGGAGGTGGCACAGACAGACAGGTGGCTCCTGGGGGTTTGCTGGCCCATCCGTGTGTCAGCTTCAAGCTCAGCAAACAGACTCTGCCTCCAAAAAAGACAGGGTGAAGAATAATGGTGAGGAGCTGGGGACGGCTCGGCAGTTAAGAGCACCCAGACCCGGGTTCCATGCCCGCACCCACATGGTGGCTCCCAACCATCAGCAGTCCTAGTTCCAGGAAATCCGATGCCCTCTTCTGGCCTCCATGGGCATCAGGCACAAACATGGTGGACGTCTGTGGATTCAGGCAGATATATACATGAAATTAAATATTATAACAAAATAGTGGAGGGAAGTCAAAGTCAACTTCCGGTCCCCATACACACACCTGCAAGCAAATGTCTCCATGTGTACCCTCCATGAACACAAATAGAACAACTCCCCATCCCCAGCCTGTGCTGAGGAGCACTTTAACAGAGAGTATAGGGGTAGAGGTGGGGTTTGATCACTTGACCCTGAGCCTGAGCAGTTCTCAGACTAGATTATGTTCACTGGCCCTCTGTCTTCCTCAGAAATCCCTGCTGAGGGCCACTTGGCTCCTTCCCCGTTTGTTGCGAAGGAACTAACATTGTTTAGTGAATGAAATCACTGGTAAACTTGATTCACGAGATAAAAGCATCAGTTCTGATTGCTCTGACTTTTCTGGGGTCGGATGTGGTTAAGCAAGCGTGCTCTGCGGATCTCAGTGGTAAGGGGTCAGGCACACCTGCTCTGTCCACACAGGTCAGCGCCCTGTCTGCGCCATGTCCCAGCTGACGGTGGACTCCCTCAGAGAGGCGTGTCCTCTAGTGCTTTGGTCATGGGTCAGATGCATGAGTCATGGTGACGTGGCTTGTTGTGCTGAGGCAGTGGCATTTACTCTGCTCTTCTCCACCTCAGGTGACATTAAAAAATTATGACAAGCTATGCGTGCTGTAATCCCTGCACCTGGGAGGCAGAGGCAGGCAGAGCTCTAGGAGTTCAAAGCCACCCTGGTCTACTTAGTAGTTCTAAGACACCCAGGGCTATTTAGAGAGACCCTGTCTCAAAAATAACCAGACAGTGACTATATATATAATGTCATGGGCCGGATATGGTAACGCACACCTTTGGTCCCAGTTTTTGGAAGTCAGGGTCAGGAATCTCTGAGTTCGAGGACAGCCTGGTTTATAAATCAAATTCCAGAACAGCCAGAACTACACAGAGAAACCCTGTCTCAAAAAACAAAAACAAGGGCTGGAGAGATGGCTCAGATGTTAGGAGCACTGGTTGTTCTTCCAGAGGTCCTGAGTTCAATTCCCAGCAACCACATGGTGACTCACTGCCATCTGTAATGAGATCTTGTGCCCTCTTCTGGCCTGCAGGTGTATATGCAGATAAAACACTATATACATAATAATTACATTTTAAAAAAATAGTATAGGCAGATTTTTATGCCCCACCAGCTAGTTCCCAAATAATCACACAGAGACTTATTATTAATTATTAATGCTCGACTGATAACTTAGGCTTGTTACTGACTAGTTCTTACATTTTAAATTAACTCATATCTATTCCTTTACTTGCTGCCATGTGGCTCACGGCTTCTTACCTCATTTTGTACACATCCTGCTTCCTCTGCGTCTGGCTGGCAACTCCTCAGACTCTGCCTGTCTTCTTCCCAGAGTCCTCCTAGTCTAGCTCTCCTGCCCAATCTCATCCTGGCCAGCTATAGGCCGATCAGCTCTTTATTAACCAATGAGAGTAATACACTGTAAGTGTACAAAGATTGCTCCATAGCAGAGGAGAGGAAGAGGTATCAGAAGTTCAAGGTCATCCTCCAGGTACATACCAGGTTCAAGGCCAGCCCAGAATACGTGAGATCCTGACTCAAAAAATACATATACCATAAAAGAATGTGGGGCTGGAGAGATGGGTCAGAAATTAAGAGCACTTACTGCTCTTGCAGAGGACCCAGGTTTGATTCTTAGCACCCACCTGGTAGCTCACAACTGTCTGTAACTCCAGTCCCCGGGAATGTGACACCTTTTTCTGGCCTCCTTGGGTTCCTGATGTATGTGGTATATATAAATGCAAACACATAAATATTTTTTGTTTTTATTTTGGTTTTATGAGAATGGGTCATATTATGTAGTCTTGGCTGGCTAGGAACCCCTCAAGATCTTCCTTCGTGTGCCACCACACCTAGCTAAATAAATATTTTTAAATGAATTAGTAAGGTTAGAGAGCTAGCGCATTGGTAAAAGCACTTGCTAGGCAAGTGTGAGGACGTAGGTTCAAGTCCCAGCACGCGTGTAAAAAACTGTATTCGGTGATGGTGCTTGCTTGGATTCTTAGCCCTGGGAAAGTGGAGAGAGGCAGGTCCCTGGAGTTTGCTGGCGGGTTAGCCTGCTCTAACTGGCAAGCTCTGGGTACCAGTGAGCAACCCTGTTTCCGAGAACAAGGTGAAGAGTGTTGACTATTGGCAGACTATGGTTCTGCTTCCAGTCTCATCTGGGCACGACTTGGTGGGTCTCAGCATGCTATAAGCTGCCACAATTGAGAAGACCACTGGTGTCTGTCATCCTACAAGCCATTCGTAGGGTACCTGGCAGGGATCAAAGAAAGCAGTAGACAACTCTAGGTGGAGGAAGTTGCCCAGAGCTGAGGCCATTTGTATGTGTTATTGTGTCTCCATCTGTCACTCTGAAATGGGATGTGCTTTGGAAACGTGTTCCCTTTGACTGGACTGCACTTATACTAAGCCTATATTTAAATCTAACTCGTGGTTTCTACTCACAAACCCTGTGACCCTGGAAACTAGATAATTGGGTTCTCCCAGCAAGCATGCTAACTCCAAGAAAGGTGGGTTTGCTGAATTTTTAGTGCACAGACTTTATTTTATTTTAGTGTGTGTGTGTGAGAGAGAGAGAGAGAGAGACAGAGACAGAGGCAGAGAGAGAGAGAGAGAGAGAGATTGAGAAACAGAAAAAAAGAGTAGAAAGAAGCCGGGCGGTGGTGGCGCACGCCTTTAATCCCAGCATTCGGGAGGCAGAGGCAGGCGGATCTCTGTGAGTTCGAGACCAGCCTGGTCTACAAGAGCTAGCTCTAGGACGGGCTCTAAAAGCTGCAGAGAAACCCTGTCTTGAAAAACCAAAAAATAAACAAACGAATGAATGAACGAATGAACGAATGAATGAATATAAAAAGAGGAGTAGGTGCACGCAGGAGGCCAGAAGAGACCGTCGTGTCTCTTCGGTCACTCTCCACCTATTCCTTTGAGGCAGGGTCTCTCCCTGACCTGGGCTTACCTTAGCTTAGCTAGACTGGAAGCCAGCAAACCCCAGCGGTCTTCAGATCTCCACCCCACTCAGGTGGCATTGCAGGTGTGTACGGGGCTCCCAGCCAGTCACGTCATCGCCGGGGCCAGAACTCCGTTCCTCATGGTTGTGTAGCTCTTAAGAATGAGCCCTCCCAAGACATCAAGAAAAGCCAGAGAGGGACTTCAAGCAGTTGTGTCTATAACAGAGCCATCAGACGTACTGGAATAATTACCTATCCCTTGTTTCAGCGGGAAGTGAGCTACACATTGAGATGCTGACGGAAAACTGCCTCTTAAAGTAGGAACACCTGAACCCTCAGTAAGAAAACAGACTGAAAGGGACCAAGCAGCCCACTCCAATAGCAAGTCACACTAAGAGTCGGGGCACTAAGCACCTGTAAGAGGTTACATAGTTTTCAGTGCAGGTTGGGATGGGTGATCTCATTGCCACACATAGCAATGTTTGATGCACACCAGCAACTATTACTGTGTTTGCACAGCACTCACATAACTGGTGCCATGTGAAGACTCTGCTAACATTCTAAAATGCGAACTGAATGGACCCAAAAGCTCCAGAAGAGGATAGCAAAAAGATGTAGTGCGTTTTCTTGTTTTATTTTATTTATTTATTTTTTATTTATTTATTTTGGTTTTGAATAGATATATAGCTTAAACTGTTTTAAAACAAAAGCCTTAAGACTAATTTTCGGTTTTCTTCCTTGAAATAAGCTAATGGCTTGTTTGTGTAAAGCTTTTTTACTAAAGGAAAAAAATTTAAAAATCTTGTGCCTAGCACAGTATTGTTATAGAATTTACATGTAACCTTTTATATGGTAGTTTAAGCCTGTTGCTTTCTTAATTGTGAAGAAATTAACTGCAGTGCACCTGCTGTCACTCACGGCGCCCTGGCGTCTCGCAGACACGTCAGCATCAATTTTCCTGTCCTTTGGAAATTCAGGCTCAGCGTGAACTCGTCAGGTAGCTCTAACACCTGCTGTTTGTTTCCTTTCTCATTCTTTTTCCTTCTTTCCTCCTTTTTTCCCCTCCTTTTTTTCTCTTTTAGTTGATGTTTAAGAAGGAAAGTACCAGTGTTCAGATATGGACTATAATAGTTTGTATATTCAACATTTGAAGTATATTCTATTTTGTTGTACTCTTGTTTCAAAGTGTATTCAATATTCAAGTAGGTTTTCTGAAATATAGAAGTGAAATTAAAAAAAAAAAAAAAAAAAAAGAATGAGCCCTCCCTTCAACCCTCCAATCCTTACCGGGACACAAAAGCAGCCTGCCTGTCAATCAGTCCTGGATTGAAACTTCCAAACCTTTCTTCTCTCTGAGTTGAATGTTTTGGGTGTTTGCTATGGTAACTGACAGTTATCACGGAATACTTCCTAAAATACACAGAAACCGAAAAGCTGCTTTCCTTTTACTACGCTAAGCCCTGGGCGAGTCTTAAGTGCCGCACCTGCGGCTAGCGGCCTGGTCTGGGAAGGAAGCAGTTAGTTCCCCTGTGTATTCCTGGGGAGCTGTTTATGTTCTAGCTCTACCTGGGCCCCGCCCCCGTGTTTCAACCCATAAAATCAAGCTTTCTCTAACCTTCACAGCACAGTGGGTCATGAGTTAGGAGTGAGATCTTTTTAACCTTGGGAATTGGCCTCTGTTTCCCACTTGGAGTCCCCCAGGTACCTAGACTTCCTTTTAGTATAATTTATTGACCCTTGTTTGTTATTTTTGGTTTTTATGGGCAGGTTCTCACTATGTTGCCCTGGCTATCCTCGAACTGGCTACGTAAACCAGCCTGGCCCGGAACACAGAGATCCATCTGCCTCTGCCTCCTGAGTGCTACAATTAAAGTCTTGTGCCCCCATGCTAAGCCTATTTTCACTTTTAGAGGAACTTCTAAAACAGGATTGAGGGCCAGGTGTGGTGGTGCACGCCTTTGCCAAGCACTCCAGAGTTCCGGGCCATACCGGTCTACATAGTGAGACTCTGTTTCAGACAGAAACAAAACAAAAGATGGTATTGAAAGTTTTACCCTAGGGTCTAGGGAGATGGCTCAGAAGTTAAGAACCCTGGCTGCTCTTCAGAGGACCCAGGTTCAATTCCCAGAATCCGCATGACAGCTCACAACTATCTGTAACTCAAGTTCCAGGGGATCCAACACCCTCCCACAGACATACATGCAGGCAAAATATCAATGCATATATGAAATAAATATAATTTTTTTTAAAAAAAGAAAGGAAGCTGCACTCTAAATACTGCTCAGAAGAAGGACCTTATGAAGGTAAGTTAAAACACACATACACACACGCAAACATGCACACATCACACACACACACACGCAAACATGCACACATCACACACACCTACACACACACACTTGAGTGCACAGATCTATATGATCAACTGAGAAGTAGGCCAGGCACTTCCAAGAACTTCAGCACTGCTGTCACCTTAGCGTTAATAGCAGAGGGCAGGAGTGTGCCGGGGTTGAGATGGTCAGAGATAGGCTTTTTCAGGGACCATAGAAGCTGGGGCTGCCATGGGACAACCCCTAAGCCACTGATTCTTCTGTTATTAATGCTTGTCCCTAAACCCCTGAAGTCACCTCATTAACATAAACCTTTGGGTTTCCCAAGAATAACTCCAGCATATTTCTTTCTTCTTGGTCTTTGGTGACAGGGTTTCACACTTAGCCTAGGCTAGCCAAGTCTGCTAAGCAAGAGTCCTTCTACTGAGCTATATTGGAGGGAGACAACCGACTTCCACAAGTTTTCCTCAAAATCATATACGTAATTTTGGCATGGATATCACACACACACACACACACACCAAAAAAACAAGTAAATTATTTTATTTTATTTTATTTCTTTTTTTTTTGGTTTTTTGAGACAGGGTTTCTCTGTAGCTTTGGAGCCTGTCCTGGAACTAGCTCTTGTAGACCAGGCTGGCCTCGAACTCACAGAGATCCGCCTGCCTCTACCTCCAGAGTGCTGGGATTAAAGGCATGCGCCCCCACCACCCAGTTTAACTCTTACTCTTAATTGAGAGTAGAGGAATGTGAAGTAACCTGTCCAGTGGGGCTCTATGTCACCTCTTCGCTGTACCTTTTCATTCGTTTGGACTTTGTCAAACTTTGATTTGATCTGTGAGTGTTTTGCTTTCATGGATGTGTACCACAAGTGTGCCTGGTTCCCATGGAGGTCAGGGGATGAGAGCATAGGATCCCCCAGAACCGAAGCTACTGGTGGCTGTGGGCTACCATGTGGGTGCTAGGAACTGAACCCCGGCCCCTGGCAAGCACAACCAATGTTCTTAACTGCTGAGCCGTCTCTCCAGCCCCTCTTCACCATGTCTCAAGTAGAATTATCAGCAAATATGACCTAGTGAGTTAGCTGAGCAGATATTGAATATGTAGTATGCACAATAGTGTATGTTCATGTATGTATTTTTTCCTTGGATGAGTGCTAGATTATCCCCAAGTAAAGTGAACAAAGTCTTTTTTTTATAATGAGTCTGTGCTATAGCCCCCAAATGATTGACAGACCTGTCACCAAACCAGTGACATACCCAACATTGGTAATAACTTGGAAGAGGAGAGAGATTAAAGACTTAGACTAGAAAGGCCAAGATGCAGAGGTCATGGCCCTACCCTCTGAGGAGGTACATGGGACTGCAGCTGTGAACAGTGAGCTCAGGAGACTGCCTCTGGTACCAGGACTCAGGTCTGAGGATGTGCTGGTGCTCGGGCAAGATGAGCAAGTGTGGGTGTTCAGGTAATGAGCAAGGACGGCTGGGGAGGTGCAGAGGCGGGAACGCAGTGGGGAAGCTGAAAGCTGGAGCGGGTGCCTCCAGGGCTGGCCGCCACGTGTGCGTGTTCACGCAGTAGAAGAGACCAGACTCCACAGTTCATAGACACAGCACCGACTTGGGCTCTGTATTAGTTACTTTCTCACTTCTCTGAACACATACCAGATAAAAGCAAGAAGAGTGCACACCTTTAATCCCAGCACTTAGCAGGCAGAGACAGGCCGATCTCTGGTTAGAGGCCAACTTGGCCTATATAGTGAGTCCCAGAGGCTGGCCAGAGCTGCATAGTGAGACCTCGTCTTGATAAATAAATAGCAATTAGGGTTGGTTTTGGTTTACAGTTTGAGAGTACAGTCCTCCACGGTGGAGAAGGCTTGGTGGCAGGCGCTAAGGCAGCTGGTCACACGGCATCCACAGGAAGCAGAGAGAGGGGAATGTTGGTGGTTGGCCCACTTTCTCCTTTTATCCAGCCCATGGGATGGTGCCGCCCACTTCAGGGTGGGTCTCCCTCCTCAGTTAAACACGTATAGAAACTCCCTTATAGTTACCTCCAGAGATGTGTGTCCATGATGATTCTACCTCCAGCCAAGTTGATGATGCAGATGAAACAGGCCCCCTGTGGAGCATGGCTGGGAGACTGGAGAGATGGTGGATTGTGTCCTGATGAAATCATAGGCCTCCCTCCGTACCTCAGCCCTGTCTTCAGTCAGTGCTTCTGTTTGTCGTTAAATCTGATTCACAGTGACATGGCTCTGGGTAAGGTGGTTGCTACCAAGCCTGGGGACCCACATGTAGAAGGGAAAGGCTGACTCCTACAAGTTGTCCTCTGGCCACAACATGTGCCATGACACACACACAAATGTAATCAAAAGATCTAAAATAGACATTATTTTAAAAAACTGAAAAAAAAAACATTCTCCTTTGCACTCCCCTGCTGGCAGCTGCTCCAAGATACGTGACGGCTGGGGATTTGAACTTGGGTGCTCACGCTTGTCCAGCAAGGGCTGTTACCCACTGGGCCATCTTCCCAGCCTGTTTATGTACGGTTACATGTAGTTAAAAAATTAGTCAAAACTAATGCATGGCAAATGAAATCAGGAGCGGGTCTCTAAGACTAAAAACAAAGCTCTGGCAGAGATGGAGCTGATAAAGACCGGGGAAACTGTTATGGCTTTTTGCCTTTCAGGACAGAGGGAGATAACGGATCCCATGGTAAAAACAAGAGCAGAGCAGTTCTGAGAACTTCGAAACTGCTACCCTTTTCTAAATGACTTAATCCAACAGACAGGCAGTTATGAGTCGCTGACCTCCTTCTGTGGGCCGTGCACGCAGCGAGCTTTACTTCAGTGCCTTAAGAGGGCTGCTCAGATCCACCCAGGAGCACAGCCCCTGCGCCAGGTGCTAGGATGGCCACCAGAAATTCCCGACAGTCCTCCTGCTGGGGCCTCCCGCGTTCTGAAATTCCAACGCCCACACTTTCATCTTAGGTTGCTGTGGGGATCACTTTCAGACTGTAGACTCTGTTGTCACTGTTCCTGTGGTGGAAAAACTGAAGTGGAGACCTGCCTGAGGACAGACAGCTAGCAAGTGGGAGGAATAAGATGGGAAGCCAGGCCAGAAAGTGGTGGTGCATGCCTTTAATGCTAGCACTTGGGAAGCAGAGCCAGGCAGAGCTCTTTGAGTTCGAGGCCAGCCTGGTCTACAGAGTGAGTTCCAGGAAAGCCAAGGATACATAGAGAAATCCTGTCTTAAAAATAAATAACAGCAAAACAGGCGGGAAAAAAAGATAGAAGCCAGAGAGGAAATCTAGGTAGACTGGAATAAAGCCAAAAGAAGTTTTATTACCCTTGTAACCTCAGCGCTTCAGAGAATTATCTGGACTATATAGTGAGCTCAGGCCAGCCTTTGCTACATAGGAAGACCATGCAAATGCTAATTAATTTTAAGATGAGCAGGAAGGGTTACCACAAGTAACAATGTCTTTCCTTCCGTTCTTCTCCCCTCTGCCTTCTCCCTCTGTTCCTTCTGTCTTCCAGATTTCCTGTTTGTCCCTGGCATGTGTGGCCTCCACCACCCCCCAACTCTCCTGCAGAATGTTCTATTCTGCCACCCCTTGAAGTCTTCGTGTTTGCTCGGAAAGCAGCTTCCCTGCTCATAGGCAGTGTTTGTAGGGTTTCATCTGGTCCTCCAAGTAGACACGCTGTTCTCTCTGCATCCCTCAGAGGAAACCTATGAGAATCACAAGCCTGGTGATATTTTATTTATGATCAAACAAATAAAGTTTGTCTGAAGATCAGAGTGCAGAGCTGCGGATCTAGCCACACTAGTTAGCCATAGAGCCCAGGCAGTAGTGGCACACATCTGTAATCCCAGCACTCGGGAGACAGAGGCAGATGGATCTCTGTGAGTTCGAGGCCATCCTGGGCTACACGAAATCATCCAGTCTAAAAGAGAAACAGAGCCAGGCTGTGGTGGCTCACACCTTTAATCCCAGTATTTGGCTGACACACGCCTTTAATCCCAGCACTGAGGTGGAGACAGGAAGGGATATGGCTGGGCCTAGAGAGAAATTTAAGGCTGGAGGAGACAGGAGCTCAGGGCAGTCAGTCTGATTGGTCTGAGCATTGGTAGAGGTAAGAACTCGAGAGGCTGCCGCTCTGCTTCTCTGATCCTTCAGCTTTCACCCCTTGATAGCTGACTCCGAGTTTTTATTATGAAGACCAATTAGAACCCGTGCTACATAAACACAATAACATGGACACTCTGCTGAGTAGGCCCCACCCCCGTGCTCATCTTTTCCCTTTCTGTGACTTAAGCTCACTGTATGGCCCAGGCTAGCTTCAGACTCAAAGCAATCCTCCTGCCGTAAGCCTCTCAAGTGCCGAGATGATGGCGCCCGCCCCACACACCCTCACACTCGTGTTGTTTGGAGGACAGTTCTCTGACTGTGGGCTTTATGCACATCAGACAGTATAGCTAAGCACTGCCTCTGTGGGGTAGAAAGCAGACTTACCTGCCGGAAGGTTTGGCAGCTGTGGCAGGGAGGGCTACTGTACAGACGGGCAGTACCTGGAAGCCAGGATAGATGCAGAATGTGTTGAGGTGCTCCAGGACTGAAGCCGCTAGCTTCTGGAGTCTGGGGCTCCAAAGGTATTTTTCTTGCAGCAGGTATTGTCATTTGGGGTAAGCCCTGCCATTCTTCCCACCCAACATGAGATAGTGGGATGCTGCCTGACTCGATGAGGCACCTCTTGCCCCTTCAGCTACTACTGTTTCCACGGCTGATGGTTTCTCTCTCTCTCTCTCCTCAGGGTCAAGTGTGGATCAACGGCTTTAACCTTGGTCGGTACTGGCCCGCACGGGGCCCCCAGGTGACCTTGTTTGTGCCGAGACATATCCTGACGACTTCGGCCCCAAACAACATCACAGTGCTGGAGCTGGAGCGTGCACCCTGCACTGATGGGACCTCAGAGCTGTGTACCGTGGAGTTCGTTGACAGGCCAGTTATTGGCAGCTCCCTGGCCATCAGTGACCGTTTTCCAGATCAGTCTGGTCAAGACTTGTGAGCCTCTAGGACCACAGGCCTGTACCGGCTGCATGGATCATCCTTTACTTGCTACAGTGGAAGATAAATTTATGGGGTGTGTGTATCCTGCTGGTATCTCTACAGCCTCACATTGCCTGACCTCCCACTCTTGTGGCCGCCAGGAAGGCCGAAGGGAGTGGACCTCATAGGAACACGCACACCTGGAGTGCAGAGTTGGAACAAAACTTGAATAATGTCCCTTTTGATTTGAAACAATCATGTCTTTCTCCTGAATAAAATTTGTACTCGTGTGGTGATGGCCCTGTTGTTACTATCAGGCCGGTACCGAGCTCCTTGGTCTGACTTAAATCTCAACTAGACTTGAGTAGACTGGGTAAAGCCACTTCACTAGCTTGAGGTTCAAGGTGGGTAGAAGAGAGTCCTGGTTTGGACTAGCAGACAGCTGCTTTTCTGGTCCTGATGTGACTGTTTCTGAATCTCTGTGTCCTCCACTGGGTAAGAAATCTACGGTTATACAAACTACCTAAATGATTAACAGTTGCCTCAAGTAGGTGGTATGGTCGCTCTACACAATTGAAGAGGATTGTGTGTGTGTGTTCATGTATGTGTGTTGGTATGGTCGCTCTACACAATTGAAGAGGATTGTGTGTGTGTGTGTGTGTGTGTGTGTGTGTGATCATTATGTGTGTGGATACATGTGCATGCATATATGTTTAAAGGTCAGAGGTCCATGTTGGGTGTCATTGTTCAGGAATGCCTTAGTGTCTAGGCTCATGTTAGATTTATAAAATATACTGCTTGTAGCTCTCCAAGTGTGACCAGCTCATTGGAGCTAATAGGTTTACTTTGGTGGTGTTTTTAACAAAAAAAGGAAGAAAATATATTTTTGTGAAGAAAGACCTGCCTATCCCAGCCTTTCCCTGGGCAGGAACCTATTGCTGTTTTAATTAAAAAACAAACCAAAAAAAATATATATATATACTGCTTGTGTTTGAGACCCTGCTAATGTGGGGCTGGGATGTAGCTACGTTGGTAAAACATGTTTACCATGCAGGGAGCACTGTGTCTGTCCCTGAGACTCCATAAAACCAGGCACACTACTACACACCTGTAGTGATAGCCAGGCAGTTCCAGACTCCTTTTTTACTGGGCTCAAGGCCTTGGGCTACAAGTAACCCCCGTCTTAAAACAACGACTATGATTATATCTGAATGGCAAACATTTGAGTAGTTGGTCCCTTTTTCTCAACTATACTTTAAAGGTGGGAAGTGGGGGGGGGACATGCAAGCATTTGCAACCACATCCATGTCCAGACATGCTCACATGATTGCATGCATGTGATGGGCAGAGGACAATCATTGTTGGTCCCTGCTTTCCACCTTGGTAGAAACAGGATCTCTTGTGGTCCACGCACAACATACCGCAGACTTGTTGGCCTAGAAGCTTCGGAGCCTTTTCCTGTCCCCTCCTCCCATCCCTCCACAGGAACCTCAAATTTGCCGACTCATTCACACTACTGCACCCAGGTTTTACGTGACTCCCCGAGGTCCAGACTCCAGTCTTCATGCTTGTTTGGCAAGTGCTTTTACCTGCTGAGCCTTCTCGATGGCCTTCTTTTGCTTTTTTTTTTTTTTTTTTTTTTTTTTTTTTTTGAAACAGAGTCCCATATAGCCCTGGCTGGCCTTGAGCTCATGTAGCCAAGGATAACCTTTAATTTCTGATCCTTGTGGCCTCACTTCCTGTGTGCTGGGATTACAAGAATACCCTACCATGTCATTTTTACCCAGGGCTTCATGCGTGTTAGGCAGACCCTCCGCCGACAGAGCTACATCCCCGGGCCTTTTTTTCTCCATCGTCTGGTATCATTTTGTTGTTTGTTGGCCTGTCTATTTTTGTTTCTTGATAATTCCAGTTTATTCAAAATGAAATTGCTTAGCACTGATCTGAGCCTGGGGTTCTACTATTTCCCCAACCAGCCCTGTGTCCTTTGTCAAATGACAGGAACAGCAAACCATCTCCTGTGGTCTTGGTCTTTATTTCTTTCTTCTATGAAAAATAAAAGGTCAATTTCTGAAGTCACTTCTTAGTCACTGTGAGGGATCTGTCTAGGTCATGGTACAATACCATATGTGGGCTGCAGGAGCATCAGGTGACTGTCCAGGAGTGGGAGGGAATAAACTGGCTTTTGGTGACGTCATCCCAGCCCCTGAATGTCAGAGAAGCCCCTCGGCTGTCTGGAAATTTGCACTGAAGACTCTATATTATCCCCACCAGACATTTTGTTGTTGTTTTTTTTCCTAGACAGGGTTTCTCTATGTAGTCCTGGCTGTCCTGGAACTCACTCTGTAGACCAGGCTGACCTCTAACACACAGAGATCTGCCTGTCTCTGCCTGCCAAGTGCTGGGATTAAAGGTGTATATTACCACAGTCTAAAGGATTTTCCCAAATCTGAGGAATCATCCCACAAATTTAGGCCTTCCAGATTCTCTGAACCTTTAGAGTGTCTCCAAAGGCAAAAACAAAAACAAACAAACAAAAGTCACTGGGCCAAGGATGTGGCTCAGTTGGTTTGCCTAGCATGAATGAGACCCTGGATTCCATCTCCAACACTGAAAAAAACAGGGTATGGTCAGGTGGTCAGGCATCCACGTAATCCTAGCACTCAAAAGTGGAGGCTGCAGGAGTCCAAAGTTCAAGGTCATAGCCACATAGCAAGTTCTAGGTTAAAATAAAATTAGCAATAACACTAATAGGCCAGACTTTGTTATGAAAACTCATGTTAGATTCTCCCGTTCCCTCTCTCTTATCATTGGTGGCAAGAAAGTGACTCACTTATACGCCTTGGTCTCCTCAAGTGTGGGCCCTGCTTGGTAGGCTTTTTGCATTGCTTCAGCCTTGGGAGCACCTCAGCTAGCACCTGCCACAGCAGAGCACGTTGTTACAGTTTCATTTCTGTTGTTGTGATTTCGTTTTTGTTGTGAGAACACCCTGGCAAGCGCAGCTTAAGAGGGAAAAGGTGTGTTTCAACTCCCAGTTCTGTTACTACAGGGTAGCAGAAGTGGCAGGATAGATCTTGAAGCTAGCCATATACCCCACAGTCAAAAGCAGAGGGAGCCGGGTGCATGAGCCCCTGCTGGTTCACTTATGCTTAGCTCAGTTTGGCCACATTGGGCTGTTAGAGACCCCTGCCCAGGGAATGGTGCCATCCACAGTGGGCTGGGTCTTCCCACATCAATTAATTAAGACGGTCCACCACAGACATGCCCAAAGGCCAACCCATTGCAGTCAACCCCTCCAATCTAAGGCTCTCTTCTCCCAAGTGAATCTACATTGTGTCTAGTTGACAAAGTTAAACATCACACACGTTTCTTGATTCTTTCCATCCTGTCTTCTGCCTGAGTATTCAGTTCAGCAATAGGGTGCCTGACTGTGATGAGGCATGGTATGAGCCAAGAACTGGAGGTTGGGGGAATGGCAGCATCCAGAGAGCCCTCTAACCATGCCAGGACCATGGTGGACACTCAGCCTATGGAAAAGGCTCCAGGCCCAGGAGTGGCCTCAAGGGCTGCAGTGTGTCTCTCTTTGGGGTTCTGGTTCCCTAAAACCACTGTGCTCCTGCTCTCAAGCAACAACAGTGACTTTCTGGCTCCAGTACAGTGACTTCCCGCCCACTGGGCATGTGTCACCCTTCACCTGCTGCTTTGATGTTGTCTGTTGCTGTGTAGCAAGACACTGCAGTAAGCTGGAAGAGGCACAAGGCAACTACTCCTCTCTTGTCTTTGAAACAGGGTCTCATGGAGCCCAGACTGGCCTCAGGTTCACTATGTAGCTGAAGATGACATTAAATTTCTGATCCCTCTGCCACTACCTCCCAAGAGCCTGAATTACAAGTCTGAACGTGATTGGTTTTATGTTGGGAATCAAACCCAGGGTTTATGCGCTAGGCAAACTGTCTACCAACAGAGCTACATGGGACAGATAAAACGGCCAGCCCAAGAGGGCTCTTTTTTCTCTTCTTTTTCTTTATTATTTGGAGACAGGGTCTCTCTACTTAGCCTCAGTTGTCCTGGAACTCACAGAGATCTGCCTGCCTCTGCTTCTAACCCAACCCAGAGTGCTGGGATTAAAGGCCTGTGCCATTGCACCCGACAATAGTGGTTATTTTTAAAAACTGTTAAGAGTATTGATTTGCAATCATTTTGTACTTGTCTGTCCATCTCACTGGAAGGTCGAGACGCTGATCTGAAATGAATCCTGTTCCTGTTTGGTCCCTGCCCATTGGCAAAGCATAGGGCTTGATCCACACTAGGTTCCCTTGGCCTGTGTTTTACCGGCGAGGATTCCTTGGGCCATTTCAGCTTGTCTTGGCCCCTGGTGAACTAACCAGATGGGAGGTGGTAGGAACCTGAGTGCAGGTTAGGAACTTGCCCGCCAGCCCCACACAGGCGTGAGAAGCGCCAAGCTGGGTTTCTTTGTTTCTTATCTGTTGGTGAAATCTTTCACTCAGGGTTCTGACAGGCAGCGCTGTCTATCCCATCTGCTTCCTCTTTGCTTTGAATTTTGCTAAGCAAAGAGACTTTGTGGAGGTTTCGTTACATCTATCCTGTCCTCTTTCCTGTGGGCTTTAGAATCATGCAATATCCCAAGGAGCAGCAGCCGAAGGACTTGGGTCCTTCCTCAGGAGCCTGTTATGATGGTACATGCTTCTGTTACACACTTCTGTTTCCAGCACTTGGGAAGTAAAGCAGAAGCTCAGAAGTTCAGGGTCATCCTTAGCTACGTAGAAAGTTCAAAGCCGCCAGGCAGTGGTGGCAGGTGCCTTTAATCCCAGCACTCGCGAGGCAGAGGCAGGTGGATTTCCAGGAGTTTGAGGCCAACCTGGTCTACAGAGCAAGTTCCAGGACAAGCTCCAAAGCTACACAGAGAAACCCTGTCTCAAAAATAAAAAACAAATAAATAAAAAAGTTCAAGGCCATCCTGGGCTACATCACTAAATCTTGTCTCAGAAACAAATGAATAGAACTGTGTGTAGGTGGCTCACACCTATGATCCAACCGCTGGGGAGGCTGAGGCAAGAGGATTAAAGGGTTCCCAATCCCTCACATGATGTTCAGTTCCTATATCCACGGCACCTGACAGAGCACATCTAGCCCCCAGTAGGCCCTCAGCCAAGGCCTGCACACACACCGAGGGCTTGGGGCCCTGTGATGCCACCACTCCATCAGGAGTGTCTGACACCCCAGTGTTGTCCTCTTGAAAGATGCAAGATTTCATTTAAAAGAAAAAACCATTTTTAACCCTTCTCAAAGAGGGCTTGCTTGCTTTCCCATTGTTTCTTCTGGCTAGACAGTCTGTCTGTGTCTTCCAAACAATTCAGTTCATGAGAGACAGGGTCATCCTACACACTCTGCTTCTGTATCGTGACTCAAATGTGGAGCAGCTGCCTTGAGTTCCAGAAACCCTCACCCACACTGGGCCTTCTAACCTGTAAGACCACAGAAGCCTTGATGCAACGGACACCATCCACTCTGACACTGACAAACTCAATAGCACTGATAGGCGATACCAATTTTGCTCCCTTTTTTTCTGTGTTGTGTGTGTTTATGTGTATGTTTGTTTGTGACGGTGTTTCGTGCAGCCCAGGTTGGCCTTAAATTCACCACATAGCTAAGGATGACCTTGAATTTCTGGTTCTGCCTCTACTTCCAAAGTCCTAGGATTGTAAGTGTGGCCCATCAGGCATCACTTGTGTGGAGGATTCCAGGGTCTCATGCATGCGGAGCAAGCACTGTACCAACAAACTACATTCCCAGCCTGCTACCTCAGTCTGGAGAGGTTTCCCACCTCTGGATTACTTGGCCATCCTTTTGTCTTCTTTGCACACCTTTACCTCCTCATATATCTAGCCATTTCCAGGCTACAGATGTTCCATCTGTGTTCCTAAAATGATACATGCATGCCCTTCTCAGTCCAGGTTCTCAGGATGAGGCCTTGGGAGGCAGGAGGCTTCTAAGGTCAGAGAGAGGGAGAAAGGAGACAGAAGGAAGCAACAGCTGGAGTGTGGTGGCACCTGCTTGCAATCCTAGCAGCAGGGAGACAGACAGGCAGATCTCTGGAGTATGATTGTAAAAATAAAATGCTGCAGGTCCCCAAGGGGTGACAGCAGACAGTGGGCTATGAGGGGCAGCGGGTCCCAGGCAAGGAGTTGTATGGCGGGTGAGAGACCTCAGCAGGTCAGCCAGTCCCACAAAGAGCCACTGCAGGTGAGAGACAGAGACAGATAGGCACACCATGCAGAGAAAGTGAATATTTAATGGGTTATGGAAGGGAAGGGGAAAGGGGAGAAGAAGGGAGAAGGGGGTGGGGATGAGGAGAGAAAAGCAGAGAGAGAGAGAGAGAGAGAGAGACAGAAACAGAGACAGAGAGACAGAGAGAGAGAGGAGAGAGAAGAAGAGATGGAAAAGAAGGGAGCTCAGGCTGGAAGCAGAAGGAAGACCTCTGCAGAAGGAGGGGGGAGTGGGCAGGGCTTGTTGTTTAAAAGGACAGGACAGACCATTACATGGAGCCCACAGACTGGCCAACCCAGCCTCCTCAGAAAGTTCTGACCCAGTGAGAGACCCTGTCTCAAAGAACAAGGCAGGGCCAGTGGGGTGGCTCAGCAGGCAAAGACACTTGCTCCTAGGCCTGACAACCTGAGTTTATTCTCTGGAACATGCATGGTAGAAGGAGAGAATCAACTCTAGCAATGTGTCCTCTGACCTTTACATGTGTGTGCTATGGTACACGTGTGTATGTGTGTGCAATACACACATACTTAATTTATTTTAAAAACTTTTAAGACTTCTTATTTTAAATTGTGTGTGTGTGTGTGTGTGTGTGTGTGTGTGTGCCTGTGTGTGCCTGTGTGCATCTGAGTGCAGGTGCCCAAAGAGGCCAGAGAGGACTGGAGTTTCAGGCAGTTGTGAACCCCTGCACTTTGTGCTTGTTGGGAACCAAACCTGGATCCTCTGCAAGAGCAGCAAGTAGTCTTAAATCCTGAACCACAACTCCAGCCCCACAAAAAAAAATTAAAATTAAAAATGAAAGAACAGAGAGAATTAATTCTTAAAAGAAAGATGGCTGACCTAAGGAATTCCTGGGGTTGGCCTTCAGCTCCACACACATGGGCACATACATGCATTCTCCACACTTACATATGCATTATGCACACGAACACACTGAGCCAGGGGCCGGGGAACATCACTAGGCATCCCACATCTCACCCTTTGGGGTGAGACTCTTCAGGTGGGAGGACACAGAGTAGCATCTTAGAGTCTGAGCAAGCAGAAAGCTTGAAAGGGAACAGGACCCCAGAGCTCCCCTCACGGTGTTGGCTCAGAAGTAGTCAATGCGAGTTGACTTTGAGGATGGACCAGGGCCACCTTCAGGTTCAAGTGGACTGGGCACAGAATGGAGAGAGGAGGGAGGCTTCCCACCCCACCTAGAGCACAGCAAGGAGAAAGCCTTGAGTAGCCAGCCCATGACATCGTCTGAAGCCACGGGGAAGACCAGGAGAAATCTAAACATTTCCGAGGTCTCAAGACTGCAAAAGATCTGAGTAAGATGCGGCCCTGTGGGCTGCAGAGGTGGCTCGGCTGGTAAAGGTGCTAGGCATGCAAGCCATAGAATCTGAGTTTCATCCCCAGAAAATAAAAAAGCCAGGCATGATAGCCTGAGCCCTTATCCCCAGTAATGGGGATCCTGGGGACTCTCCAGCCAACCAGCCTGCTTGGCGAGCTCCAGGACTGTCTCGATAAACAACAGCAAAGACGGATGGAACCCTAGGCTGCCCTCCACCGTCTGCATGCCTAGGCACACACAGGCACATGCCCAAAATGGACCTGGGGAAGGCCCGCCTTTGAGAGTGGATCTATTCAGTAACACAGCAGGTGGTGACATCAGCAAACGACAAAAGTCAAAGTCACTCTTTCAAAACCACAAGGACTTTAGAGGATCATCAAGTTCCCACCTTCAGAAGGACTGGAGGCACAAAAGAGAAACTGAGTTCAGCAGTTTGGCACTGATACCCACACGTCTACAGTCACACCTTTGGGTGGGAACCGCCCTCCTGCCAGCAGCAGCTGTCCTCTCTCTTCTGCTCGTTCTTAACGGGTGTTTTCCTCAACCCAAGTCAGCAGCCTCCCCACATGCAGCGTTTCTCACACTATTTTGGTCTTGTGAACTCACATGCTAATTGCTGATCTTGTCTATTGCTGTTTCTTCCTCTGGCTGAGCTTTGGGTTGGATGCTTCTTTTGCAGGCCAGATTCCCTTGTATTTGTAAACATCTCTCTCCTTCTCTTTCTCCTTCTTGTTCTCCCTCTCTTCCCCTCCACAGCAACTTCTCAGTGGCCCCTGAATTGGACAAACTGCATTATTGAGAACCTGCCAGGGATGGTGAATCTGCATTGTTAAAAATTTGCCTAAATTTAGGGTCACCATGGAGACACAACTCTGGGTGTATCTATGTTCTCAGGGAGGCTTATCTGAGGAAGGAAGACCCCCTCATCCTGAGTGTGGGCTGTACCATCTCACAGGCTAGAGTTCCAGACTGGATAAGAAGGACTCAGCGTTCGTCCCTGGTTCCTGACTGCGGATGCCTGCGACCAGCTCCCTCATGCTCCTGCTGTGGTGTCTCCCCCACCATGGCGGACTGTACCCTCAGACTGTGAGTGACTATAAACCCTTCCTCGCTTGTGTAGGTTATTTTGACACAGCAAAAGAAAAGTAACCAACACAGTGTCCTATCCAGAAAACTTCACAGTAGGCACACCCTCCTCTAGCTCCTAAAGAGATGGCTCCTCCATTCCTCACACTGCTACTCCTTATAAGCCTGTAGTGCCTGCTCTTGGGAGGCTGAGGCAGGAGGATCACCTCCAGTTCAAGACCAGAGTAAGTGCAAGGTCAGCCTGGGTTGTTACATCATTGAGAACCTGTCTCAAAAATCAAAACCAGGGGTTGGTGAGATGGCTCAGCAGGGAAAGAGGCTTGCTGCAAAGCCTGATGACCTGAGTTCGATTCCCAGTTCCCACATGGTTAAGGGAGAGTTGTCCTCTGACCTCTGCATGTGCTCTGTGACGCGGGCGTCCCGCAAAAAATAAATAGATGTAATTTAACTTTTTTAAATTAAAAAAATCAAGAAAATTTAAAAAAACATAAAACAAAAAACAAGTACACACAACCCCACAGCACAGCTGTCTTTTGGGGACGCCAGCAACCCAGAGGTGGCACCGGAGTTTGTGCCTGAGGCCACACTGCTCTGAGACAGCTCTCCATTTGAACTGCAAGCACCACTCCACCGAGCCGAGTCCAACTCCCAGGCACCACGCTCCTACTGTTGTTGGGGATCCTGTTCCTCCACGTTGCTGTGCCAGTGTTGCTGTTGTCTCCACCGTCAGCAGCCAATGGCTCGTGGGCAATGGACACACCGCTGGTCTCTTCTCTGGAGCTGTCCAACGTTGCTCCTCGTCATCAGCGAGCAAATGGCTGCAGACTGTCCAGGCCTCCATGGTCCTGTCTGTCATCTTCAGTGTCCTGTCTCGGTTCCTGTTCTGCCAGCTCTTCACCCTCACCGAAGGCGGCCGCCTTTACATCACCGGATTCTTCCAAATCCTTGTTGGTCTTTGCGTGATGAGTGCAGCGGCCGTCTACACAGAGAGGCACAGAGAGTGGCAGACCAACGCTGAATATTCCTATGGCTTCGCCTACATCCTGGCCTGGGTGGCCTTTCCCCTGGCCCTCCTCAGCGGCATCGTCTACGTGATCCTACGGAAACGTGAGTGAGGCGCCTGATGCACCATCCGTCTAGGCTCTGAGCGTGCATACGGTACATGGGGAGGGAGGAAAGAAACTAGAAAACAAACCCAACAAATCAAAAGAGCTAGCCCCAAAGCCCAACTCAAGTCAAACCAAACAGAACGCAGTTGAGTGGGGACTGCTGTCAATTGAAGGTGTGTATGATACCTATGGTTTATAAAACCTATTTATAACACTTTTTACATATATGTACATAGGATTGTTTGCTTTCTATGTTGACTGTCAGCCTCATGTTGACTCTTAAAGAACCTTACATCTTGTCACTATAATCAAGAACCTTACATCTTGTCACTATAATCAAGCTCAGCATCTTTGTATTGTTTTTGTTTTCATCATTTGTTTTGCTCAGACATAAAAATCTCCCATGTGGCCCCTTTCATCTAAAATCAGACACCTCCCTCCCACTCAACCTCAAAGTGTGGGGACAAACCCCCAATGGCCAAAGGCCTTCACACTGTGGATGACCTGGTGCGTTTCACAGGAATATCCACTGCCCCAGTTGCTGTGTGGAGCCCTAAGCACTCACAGACGAAACGCCCTGACCAGAGCCCTCTGCAAAAACATCCTGGTGGCTCTGGGACACTCGTCCTCGTAGGCAGAGTACCGGCGCCACACCTTTCAACGAGAAGTTGGAGACAAGGAGTCCGTGAAACGGTGCTATAGATTTACCATTCCTCGTTATTACTAATCACTTAAACCACTCACTGGAAACTCGATTAACAGTTTGATGACGTAAAGTAGAATGGAGACCTGAATAATTGTGTGTGATATAAATGGCTCGTAACCGTTTCGTACCTAGCCAGGCTGTTGTTATTACTACAATAAATAAATCTCAAAGCCTCCATCACTCCCACAGGTTTCTCACGGTCGGAGTGTCAGGACAAGCGTCTAGACCCCTGGACTGTGAGTTCCCTGACTTGCTGGGTCTAGAGTGTTCTGTGCCTCCAAGGACTGTCTGGCAATGACTTGTATTGGCTACCAATTGTAGATGTGTATACAGTGCCCTTCTGATGCTAAGACTCCAGACTGACTCTCTCTCTCTCTCTCTCTCTCTCTCTCTCTCTCTCTCTCTCTCTCTCTCTCTCGCTTGCTTTTCCTGATTTTATACCAACTGTGTGGACTAGTAAATTATAAAAATACAAAAAGAAAAAGAAAGTAAAAATAAATAAATAAAAAACAGCTGGGCAAGGGAGTACACACCTTTAATCCCAGCACTTGAGAGGCAGAAGCAGGAAGATCTCTGAGTTCAGTGCCATCCTGCTCTACATAGTGACAGGGCAACTGGGGCTTAGTAGAGAAACACTGTCTCAAAACAAAACAAAACTGCTGGCTACTAACTGGGAAGGGCTCTGCTGAAGGCACACGAGAGATCAGAGACCTTGTGTGGAGATGGAATCCCTTCTGTTGTCCAGAACCAGCTACAGAAGAGATCCTGGCTCTGTGCCTTCCCCCTTTCTGTGTTAACTTTTCTTTTCTTTTTTTCTTTTTGGTTTTTGAGACAGGGTTTCTGTGTGTAGCTTCGGAGCCTGGAAATTGCTCTGTAGACCATCCTAGCCTCGAACTCATAGAGATCCTCCTGCCTCTGCCTGTCGAGTGCTGGGATTAAAGGCGTGCACCACCACCGCCTGGCCTGTGTTAACTTTTCTATCTTCCTCGGATTACCCGAGGAGCAGCCTGGAAATTCCTTAGACTATGTCATAGTTTTCTCTCGGTGACAAAAAGGTACAGCTTGCAGCTGAGACGTGGCTCCGAGGTAGTGTGCTGGTCTAGCTCCTAACTACTGGGTTTACAGGTGTGCACTGCCATCCTAACTCCAGCATGCCTATTTTGAGCGTGTGATATAAAAATGTTGGCGAATGTGTGTGTATACCCACATCTCCCGCATGCAATGAAATGCAGCAAAATTCTATTGAGCACTGTTAGAAGTTTTTTTTCAACAGGTTATTTTTTTCCTGTTTTATGATTTCATGTGGACATATGATTATGCAAAGACCTGTGCACTCCATTTCCTTTTGTGTCTTCTGAGCCACGTGAGGGTGCAGCTCAGGATAGAGGGTCTGTCTATAGGCATGAGATCCTTACTTCAACAAATAAAATAAGTTTGGGCCTTATTAATCAGGCGTGGTGGATGGCACCTGTAATCTCAGCATGTGGGAGGCTGGGGTAGCAGGGTCTTGAGTTCAAGGCTAGCCTTATCCATTATTATCCAAAAAATAAAAATCGGGAATTTATGGCTTTTTTAAATTTATTCTTCTTGATGTTATTTTACAACTCCCCAGAGGTGAAACTACAGACTCTCAGCTCTCACACTTCTGCTCATATCAAAAGTCTCGATGAAGTAACTTTTTTACCCAAAACCCGCCTCTGCTTCTGGAACAACTGGGTCAGACTTTGAACCCGGTCACATAAAGTTTTATTAGAAACACACTTGGGGGATTTTGGAACTAGAGGTCCGCGTCTCTGTGTACTTAAAGCGAAACTGGGCTTACTGGAGCAGAGGCCTTAGGCAGACAGAGAAGGCGCATTCAGGAGGTGAAGATCAACCAGCGAGTGTTTTGTTCGCCCATTTCACTACACCTGGACCTGGTGGCTACTGCCAGTGTATTTAACGCCACAGTTACAATATTGTTTCCCTGATCCTCAATTTATTTGTTTGCTTGTTTAATTTCTATCATCCCGTGTAGCCCAGGCTGGCCTTGAACTCAGTGTCGTAGGTGCCTATGAACTCCTGACCACTGGACCAGTGAGATGGCTCTGTTGGTAAAGTTGTGCTGCCAAACCTGATGACCTGAAATTGATACTTAGGACATGGCAGAAGCAGAGAATTGACTTCTGCAAATTATCCTCTGAATTCCACAAACATGCCATGCACAGACAGACAGACAGACACACACAACAAGTAAATGTAACTGAAGTTTTTGTCTTATTGTTTTACACTGACTCCCCTGCTTCCACCTCCCCAGTGTTGCACCCACAGGCTGTGCCCTGTGCCCCCTTTATGTAGCAAACCCAGGGCTTCACTCATGCCAGTCAAGACCCTGCCAGCTAAGCTACATCCCCAGGCCCCTGAACCTCAATTCTGGAAATCATTAAAGTGACCGTATCTCCCTTTTGAAAGTCTGAAATGAGTCTCAGCTTGTGAAAGTACTTGGTGGATTTCTGGGGCTCTGAAGGGGGAATTTGGAACTGTCAGAAACGTTTAAGCAGTAAACTGTTGTGGGTCGGGACGCGGCTAAGCCTGCATTCGATCCTAGGACCCAGGCAGAGGGAGGAGAGATGTGACTCCTGCAAGTCACCCTCAGATCGTCAGTGCACACTGTGGCAAGCGTGTGCTGCCACGCCCGCTAAATTACAATAAATGTAATTAAAAAAAAAACAAATGAAGTGCTGTGAATACAGAAAGGGGTTCATTTTGCTGAGGGGAGATTGCAGAATGAGCAGTCACTGGCAAGCTACATCAGATGGCAGAGTCCGTCAGATGGCAAACAGTCATGAAAATGCCTCAGAGCTTGAGCAGGTTACCAGTGTCCTGAAGAGTGCACGAGCAAGGATCAAGTGTGGCAAATGTTCAGGGGTGATGAAGGAAGGGTGCCCTGGTGCAAGGACCAGGTGATGCTTGGTGTTGTGTTCAGCCTTCACCTCCCTGGAAACAGCCTGAGACTGAAAACAGCATGCAGGGAACCACACGTCACCCCTCTTGGGAACACCTGTATGGGCATGAGCGACACCAGTTTGGGCAGTAAGAAAGGTTCACCATGGCTGGGTGGTAGTGGCACACACCTTTAATCCCAGCACTCGGGAGGCAGAGGCAGGTGGATCTCTGTGAGTTCGGGGCCAGCCTGGTCTACAAGAGCTAGTTCCAGGACAGGCTCCAAAGCTACAGAGAAACCCAGTTTCAAAAAACCAAAAACATAAAATAAAATAAACAAAAGAAAAAAAGAAAGAAAGGCTCACCATGACGGGGTACAACAGCAGCCTCAGATAAACTTAGGGGAGCTCAAGAGTTGCTGGGTGAGGAGAAAATGCATGCCTCCATTCATAATGCGGTCACTAGATACAAATTGTCCCCAGAAGATGACCATTCCTGAAGAAATAGTGGCTGAGCCATCAGCTGTCAATCTCCTAAGAAGTAGTAGAGGAAATGCTTCTGTCCTGAGCTGGAGTGGAATGGACAGGGGTAGAGTGGACGGGGATTGAGTAGACAGGAGTGGGGTGGACGGGGGTGGAGTGGACAGGGGTGGAGTGGACAGGCGGCTGTCCCATCTTTGAGGCCACTGCAGGATGGTAACTTGCCAGTAACTCCACACAGCTGCCTCCTTTGTGAGTGAGTGGAGACAAGAGGAGACCCCACCATGGTAGAAGGATGGGAGCCATGGACCACTATGCAGCGTTGCTCAGTCTTATGTGTGCTGGGGACAGGCAGCAGATCCTTTGCCAGTCACCACGCTTCTGTGTCACGATGGTAAAATGAACAAAGCTCTGCCAGGAAATAGGAGGCAGCCTCTGGCTGAGAAACTCCCACACCCTCTGTACAAGCTTGGAACATGCTTGGCATGAGTCCTCTTACTGATTTCCTTCAATTATCTAGAAATACATTTCACGGGCAACTTGGGAGGCAGAGGCAGGCAGATACCTGTGAGTTCGAGGCCAGCCTGGTCTACAAGAGGGAGTACCAGGATAGCCAGGGCTATACAAAGAAATCTTGTCTCAGAAAAAAAAAATACATTTCATGGCCCAAATCGGGAAACGGAGGCCAAGGAGAAAAGCAGCAGCATGCTCAGGCTCCCCATGGAGTAAGGGGAGCCTGTCACACTAGGTACAAATTTTCTTTGTGTGTGTGTGTGAGAGAGAGAGAGAGAGAGAGAGAGAGAGAGAGAGAGAGAGAGTGTGTGAAGGTGGGTGTGTAGCACACGTGTGCACACGTGTGTGGATGCAGAGGGCAGTGTCAAGTGTCTTCATGAATGGCTCTCCATGTTTTCATGTGTTTCTTTGTGAGATGGGGTCTCCCCCTGGCCCTGGAGCTTGCAGATCCTGCTAGACTGTCTGGGCAGCAAGTCTCCTGCAGTCTCTGCTGTCACCACTTTGGGATGACAAGTACACGCCACCATGCCTGGCTTCTTAAAAACTGTCAAAGTTCTAGGGACGCCACTTGGGTCTTTGTGCACTGCAGGCGTTTCACCACCCGATAGCCACCTTAGGGCCAAAGTTTTCTCTTTTTGTTTTTGTTGTTGCTGTTTTATATTTGGCTTCTCTGTGTAGCCCTGGCTGTCCTGGAACTAGATTTGTAAACCAGGTTGTCCTTGAACTCAGAGATCTGCCTGCTTCTGCCTCCCCGCCTCCCGAGTGCTGGGATTAGAGACTTGTGCTACCACTGCACATCAAATTAAAGTTTTCTAAGAAAACAAATAAGAGCTTCTCCTAAACCAGGTGGTGGTGGCGCACACCTTTAATCCTAGCACTAGGGAGGCAGAGGCAGACAGATCTCTGAAGTTGAGGTCAGCCTGGTCTACACAGGGAATGACCAGCCTGGTCTACAGAGTTCCAGGATAGCCAGGGCTACATAGAGAGATCTTGCCTAGGAAAAAGCAAAAGGAGAAAAGAAAAATCTGGACAAAGCCTATACCCTTCTCCTACTATCTTTTAGATAGGTGCAGAACGCATATACACGTTTATGGGGTACAGTGTGAGAATCCAACATATGACTACAGTGTGTAATGAATCACATCTGAGAAGGCAAGGACTAATTGCTACATGTCATTTCCTAGAGGGAGAAAGCAAAAATTCACACCTATATACACACAAAGTCAGGAGCCGCTCCAACCTCTATGTGCCCTCACCTCCCAGTGCACAACAGAAGGGCTCCTCTTGACCCAACTGGGTTCTTAGCTTTCCATTTCCCTTTGTCTCTGTCTGTCTGTCTGTCTGTCTGTCTGTCTGTCTGTGTCTCTCTCTCTCGTGCGTGTGTGTGTGTGTGCGCACACGTGTGTACACGTGTGTGCCATGGCACAGATAAGGAGGTTGGAGAACACCTTTTGGGAATCAGTTCTTCTTTCTACCATGTGGATCCCAGAGATTAAACTCAGGCCACCAAGCTTAGTGGCAAGCACCTTTGCCAGTGGAGCCTTCTTGCCAGCCCCCATGAGGAGAATTTAACAGTTAACTCATCCATTCTTCTCTTGGACTTACAGCACATGGCTAAACCTCAGGTGGGCCAACAACTCCAACTCCCACACACACCAGAAGAGCACACAGAGACACGGTCAGGAACGAAGGCTTAGCACAGCTGAATATGCAACTTTATTTTGTTTTCCATAGATTTCTCAAATTTTCCTCTTGAAGCCACTCTTTAGAAAACAAACTTCTAGAAATGCGTTCTTTATAAAGGCAGCAAGTGCTACAATGTGCACACTTAACAGAAGCATTTTAACCCGGTATCTCTCCAGATTGGCTCTTATTTTGGGAGGGATCTGCTCTCACAAACTATTGGAGTTTTCGCTCAATTCTGAGCAGTTAAACCATGGAGCTGGATGTGAGGCTTACATCTATAATCCCAGCACATGAGGACTGGGAAAAGTCAGAGCCAGCTTGGCTACACACTGAATCCTAGGGCAGGTTATGCTCCTGGTGAGGCTGTCTCAAAAACAAAACAAGGGGACTGGAGAGACAGCTCAGCAGTTAAGAGCACTACCTGCTCTTCCAGAGGACCTGGCTCAATTCCCAGCATCTACAGAACAGCTCACAGGCATCTGTAACTCCAGTTCCAGGGGGTCCAATACCCTCTTCTGGCCTCTGCAGGCACCAGGTACACATGTGGTACACAGATATACATGCAGGCAAACACCATACATGTAAAGTAACTGGGAAAACTTTAAATTACTTGAGTAAAAACACTTAGCAAATTATCTTAATGATATAACATGATAAATTATTAAAATATTATAAGAGTAACTGTTCTAACCCCGGCTGTCCTGGAATTCACTCTGTAAACCAGGCTGGACTTGAACTTGGAGCTCGCCTGCCTCTGCCTCCTGAGATCTGGGATTAAAGGCGTGTGCCACCACCACCCAGCACAACTTTATAATTTAATAGCTATTTTAACACCCACTAGTAATGACTTTTTTTGTTTTTGTTTTTTTGAGACAGAGTTTTTCTGTAGCTTTGGAGCCTGTCCTAGGAACTAGCTCTTGTAGACCAGGCTGGCCTCAAACTCAAAGATGAGCCTGCCTCTCCCTCCTAAGTGTTGGGATTAAAGGCATGCGCTACCACCTCCCAGCTTAATAATGACTTTTTTATACTTATCTCAATAGATGACATGACACATTTTAAAATGATTAAAGAGATATTGTCATACTTTATTAATATACCATCTTCCTTCCTTCTTCCTTCCTCCCTCCCTCCCTCCCTCCCTCCTTCCTTCCTTCCTTCCTTCCTTCCTTCCTTCCTTCCTTCTTTGTTAATACAAAGTATCACTATGTAGCTTTGACTGGCCTGGAACTCACTCTGTAGACCAGGCTGGGTTCACATTCACAGAGATCCGCCTGCCTCTGCCTCCCAAGTGCTGGGATTAAAGAGGTGCTCTACCACCACCTGGCTCATACAGCTCATGGGTTTTGGGTTTTGTTAATGTTTTTGTTTTTCAAAGCAGGGTTTCTCCGTGTAGCCTTGGCTATCCTGGAATTAAATTCATATACCAGGCTGTTCTCAAACTTGGAGATCCTCCTGCCTCTGCCTCCCAATTGCTGGGATAAAAAATGCTTGCCACCATGCTCACATTTTAAAAAAGAGAGAGAGATGAACTTAGGGTACTCACAAGAGCCTTTCAGAGCTAAACATTGGGGGTTTGCTTGGATTTGGTTTTGGTATTATCCAGGTAATCCTTGAATCTAAGTTCCCTTGGTCTCAGCCACAGAGCAGCTTGATTACAAGGGCATTTCACCCCTCTACCCTGATTTGAATAACCACCTGTCATAATTAAAACATATATCAGTGCCAGGCGTGGTGGCGCACACCTTTAATCCCAGCACTCGAGAGGCAGGCAAATCTCTGTGAGCTTGAAGTCAGCCAAAGATACACAGAGAATCCCTGTCTTGAAAAAACAAAAACAAATATATATATAAGCTGCATGTGGATTTTAACAGGTATGTTCTAAATGCCTGTTTCAAGCAGAGACAGGATCATCTGAAAGACTCATCACCTTCATGTGTAGCCAGGCATCAATGAACAACCCGCTATAGCAAAAGAACCAAGACCTAAGATCCTTATTTTTCTATACATCTGTCTTCATGGAGTATCACTGGAAAAACACAGGACAACAGCAAGCCAAAGTCATCAAAACAGTTCCACAAAGACGGAGATTCATTCAAAGGCTCATCTCCATGGCAGAAGAGTGATTTCCTCCACCCATCAGGGCTCTGGAGCTCTCTGGAGAGTCCCTGGGGGAGGCTGGGAAGAGGGGAGGTGTCTTCAGTGCAATCTACAAGCCCACTGAAACTGGACAGGCCTCCCCAGGTTCCCCTCTCCCTGTAGGAAGACCTGGTGTGTGAACAAACTCAGTCCAGCTAAACACATTTTGGACTGCACTTCTCCAAGGAAAGAGGAAGAGCCCCCTGCAGAGAGAGAAGCCAGCTCTCCATGAGTTTTGTTTGTCTGTTTGCTTTCCTCAGACACCTGCTCAGGGCACCCTTGCTGAAAACAAAGTGGGCTAGTGCTGGCTGTGGAGAGTTTGTTAATGCCATGCTACCGTGTTCACGTGCTTACAAAGCGTCCCGGAGGTCATGATCCACAGTGGACTGCGTGTAAGAGGAGCTGGGGGTGTCAGCTGAGTAGAGCTGAAGGAAGTCACAGTATTGGCAGAGCACAAGAGGACCCCGGCACGTTCTGAAGAGCTTGGCGATGTACTTTCGGAATTTCTCCCCGAGAAAGAAGTAAATGACGGGGTTGAGGCAGCAGTGGATGAAGGCCAGGGACTCTGTGGCCTGGATGGCGTAGTCTAGGAACCTCTGCAAGGTGCAGTTCTGAAGGACCTCAAGCTCCACCAGAGTCTCCAGGAAAAGCACCACGTTGTACGGCGTCCAGAAGCCGAGGAAGAGGACCACCACAGCGAAGATCATCCTGACGGCCCTGCTCTTCTTCTCGTTCTTGCAGTGCTGCAGGGTCCGAATGATCATGGAATAACAGAACAGCATGATCCCGAGCGGGATGACCAGCCCCAGGACGTTGATCTCCAGGGAGCTGAGGACTTTCCAGGTCGTCGAGTTGACTGAGTACTTGGTCTTGCAGTATGTGCGATTGTGCTCTGTGTAGCAAGTGCTGAACAAGAGGCCCGGAAGGGAGGCGAACACAGCCACTGACCACGTGACCAAGCTGGTGATGACCCCATAGGTCAGAGTCCTCGCTCTCAAGGAGAACACCGCGTGCACGATGGCCAGGTACCTATCGATACTCATGAGCATGATGAAGAAGATGCCACTGTAAAAGCCCACCAGGTACATCCACGAAACAATCTTGCACAGACCCAATCCAAAAACCCACTGGTCAGCTGCGTAGTAGGCCCAGAACGGGAGCGAAAGAACAAACAGCAGATCTGAGATGGCAAGGTTCAGCAGGTACACGTCGGTCATGGACTTGAGTCTCTTGTACTTGAACAATACCAGAACTACAATGGAATTTCCAAACAGACCCAACAGAAAGACCAAGGAATAAAGAGGAGGCAGGAAGAGCACCCCAAAGGCCTTGATACCTTCCTTGGTGCAAGGTTTGGGCATGTTTGTGTCGTGGTAGTAACTGTTGTACGCATTTTCGTCCTGGGTGGTGTCTGATACATCTGTGGGGTTCATCTTCGTGATCTGCGGGCTCCAGGTACAAGCAGAAGAAGCCAATGAAAAGAACAAATGAGATGCCTGGAAGAATGAAAAGAAATCAAAAGATTGCATAATGCTAGGAACAGTTGCACATGATGCTGCCCCAAATTGTACACCCTGTCCAGAAGGGACTGCAGGGTCAGAGAAAATCACCTCCACCTTGGGAGTCTGCCAGAAGCATTCACATCCTGGACTTCTCTCTCTCTCTCTGCTGGGAAGCTCATGTCCCTCAGGGATAGGTGAGGATCAGACTCCTCCCTCAAGGTGGTATGGTTTAAAATGGTTTCTGACCAGTGGGATGTCCCAGCAGGTAAAGGCACTTGCCACTGAGGTGAAGGACAGACCTGACTCTCAAGAAAGCTGTCTTCTGGCATAAATGTGCCCCCCCACATACACAATAAATATTAAAGAATAAAAGAAAGCAGGGCACGGTGACACTTGCTTTTAATTTCAGCACTCAGGAGGTAGAGACAGTTTAGAGCTCTGTGAATTTGAGGTCAACCTTGTATACTTAGAGGGTTCCACGCCAACCAGGGCTAGATAAATAGACCTTGTCTCAAAAAACAAACAAGGCGCTAAAGGGGCTGGAGAGGTGACTTAATGGTTAAGAATTCTGGTTGCTCTTCTGGAAGACCCAGGTTTGTTTTCCAGCTCCTACATGGCAGCCCACAATCATCTGTAACTCAGTTCCAGGGGACCTGATGCTCGCTTCTGCACCAGACACAAACATGCTGCCCAGACATAAAAGTAGGAAAAACATCCATACACATCAAATTAAATAAATAAAATTAAAACAAATTTTATAAAAAACTAGGGCAGATAAAATAGTCATTGGGTTAGTTGTTATCATGCCTGTCCACCTGGGTTCAATCCCTTGGACCCACAGGATAGAAGGCAGGGACCAAGAGCCACAGCTGTCACCTGACCTTCACCCTGGCAATGTAGTGCGTGTACACACACACACATACACACACACAATATCATTTTTTAAGTTAAAAAAAAAACAGAGATGATGACACACATCTTTTTTTTTTAAAATATTTACTTATTTATTATGTATACAGTATTCTGTCTGTGTGTATGCCTGCACACCAGAAGAGGGCACCAGACCCCATTACAGATGGTTGTGAGCCACCATGTGGTTGCTGGGAATTGAACTCAGGACCTTTGGAAGAGCAGGCAGTTCTCTTAACCTCTGAGCCATCTCTCCAGCCCTTTTTTTTACTTTTTGAGACAGGGTTTCTCTGTAGCTTTGGAGCCTGTCCTGGAACTAGCTCTTGTAGACCAGGCTGGTCTCGAACTCACAAAGATCCACCTGCCTCTGCCTCCCGAGTGCTGGGATTAAAGGCGTGCGCCACCACCGCCCGGCGATGACACACATCTTTAATCCCATCACTCAGGAGGCAGAGGCAGGCAGGTCTCTGAGTTTGAGGCCAGCCTGGTCTACAGAGTACCAGGACAGCCAGGGCTACATAGAAGAAACACTTTCAAATAAGTAAACAAAACATAAAAATGAATAAGTAAATTGGTGGATACAGAGATTAAAACATTTTTTGCAGTTATTCACACAAAATACTCACCTGAGCATGGTGGGAATAAGCAGCTCTCTGACCCAGGACCACCCCCACTGCTTCCTGATCTATCTCTATGGCACCCTGGCAGTCCCTACTAAATCCTTGTCATTTTGTTCAGGAATTCACATCTAATACCTCCCCATGTCTTCACTACTACATGCCTGAATCCTATAGTGCTCCTATGTGTATGTCTGTGTGCCATGTAAACATATGTGTACTCATCTGTGGACATAAGCAGTCATCTCTGCCTGCATGTATGGGGCCAGAGGGTCTCTCTCTGTCGCCTTCCACCTTCTCTTTTTGAGACACAGCCTCATCTCTGAGCCTGAAGCTCTCTGTTCTAGGTAGAGAGGCTGGCCAAGAAGCCCCCAGGATGTGCCCAACTCCACCCTGCAAGGTTAGGGCTACAGGAATGCGCTACCACACCTGGCTTTTTCTTGCCTGCCAGAGATCTGAACTCAGGGCCTTGTGCCCACTGAACCACCTCCCTAGCCCCTGCCCTGGTGTTTCTCAACAGAGATTTTGTTCTTTGTTTTTCTTGGAAACGCACATTGAAGACTTGCCGCATGGCGGGGTCTCCTGAGAGAAGTCTGTCAATGACAAACAGCGTTTCACTAGTGAAAATGGAAGGGAGAAACAAAACAGGAACGAGGATAGTCTCAGAAGAGCAAACAAAAGAGGTCATCCCAGAACACTGGCTCCTGCCAGCACTTGAGAGGTAGGGGCAGGAAGACCAGAGGTTCAAGGCCAGCCTCAGGCACACAGTGAGTTTGGGGCCAGCCTCAGGCACACAGTGAGTTTGGGACCAGCCTCGGCCACACAGTGAGTTTGGGGCCAACCTACACTATATCAGACTCTCACAGACAAGTGAGGCAGAACTGACAGCTCAGCAAATGTAGACACTTGCCATCAAGCCTGAGTCTAATCTCCTGGTTCCACAAGGTAGAAGAAAACAGTCCTCTGTAGCAGATCATTCTCTGCACTCCACACAGCACCCTGGCAAGCATGTATACATACATATACACACATATATACATATACACACAATATATAAGTAAATGTAATCAAATAATCTCTTTTTAATTTTCTTTTATTATTTATTTTAGTTACGTGTATGTGGGTATGTGTACATGAATGCCGGTGCCCACAGAGGACAGAGGTATGAGACTCCCCTGGAGCTGGTGTTACAGGCAGTTGTGAGCCACCTCATGTGAGTACTAGGACTTGAACTCGGGTCCTCAGGAAGAGCAGTGTGTGCTCTGAACCACTGAGCCATCTCCCCGGCCCTCAAATACATCTTAAAAGAAAAGTAATACATAAGTAAATAACTTGCTTAAAGTTCTGTAATCCCACATGTGTGGCATTGCTTGACTTGAAAGACTTGTTAGTAGAAGCAGTAAAGTTAGCATCCTAGGGAAAGTTTCGGGTTTGGGGGCAGAGCAGAGTCTACGCGAATGCCTGGCTAAGGACGCCTTGGGAGGCATGCAAGCAGGTAGAAAGTGTGAACGCTCCAGAATATAGGCCAGCGAGCACCAACAAGAACAGAAGCCTACATGTGGGGTTGGAGGAACGGCTCGGTGACTAAAATCACTTGCTGCTCTTGCAGAGGACCGGGTTCAATTCCTAGCATCCACAAGGTGGCTCACAGTCAGCTATAACTCCAATTCCAGGAGATCCAAAGCCCTCATCTTATGACTTCCATAGGCACAGGCACATTTATGGGGCACTTACACATAGGCAGGCAAAACACTCTTACATAGAAAATAAATCTTAAAAAACAAATAAACACCTGGATGTTGGGCTGGAACAGGTACCTGTTCGTGCTGCCTCATACACCTGCAATAATATAGCCACAGAGCCCACAAATGTCCCATCTCCACTTACCTTGCTCTTTTGAATGTGGTCCTGGAGACGGTCTATGAGGCAATACCAGGATCCCTAAAGCAGCTCAGGTACTTTGAAGGGTATGTGACTTCCTGTAACATACCAGCTCTTCCCTTACCCATATGAGGCTTCTTAACAAAAGGAAGAAGTAAAAAGAAAAGAGAGAAAAAAAAAAAAAAAACCCTGAGTGACTCATTTCCCCAAACTCAAAGGTAGGGTGGTATGGTTTGTTCTGTGGGAAGGAAGAAAAATGAGAAGAAAAGCTGGGTGCAGTGCGCATGCCTGTAATCCCAGCACTTTGGAGGGGGAGGCAGGAGATTTAGGAGCCCAAGGTTATCCTTGGCTACATAGCACATTTAAGGCTAACCTGAGATACATGCGATCATGCCTCAAAACAGAAGGGAAAGGAGGGAGGGAGAGAGGGAAGGGAAGGAGGGAGGGAAGGAGGGAGGGAAGGAGGGAGGGAGGATAAAAAGAAAATATTCTAAAGCTTTTTTTTGTTTTTCTACTTTTAAAGCTTTTTAAATTTTTAAAATGTATTTTTGATGACTTAGGGAGGTAGAAAATTGACAGTGTGATCAAGCTCCCCAGTGCCATGCAGAGACTGCTGTTTAAAAAAAAAGAACTGGGCGGTGGTGGCGCACGCCTTTAATCCCAGCACTCAGGAGGCAGAGGCAGAGGCAGAGGCAGAGGCAGGAGGATCTCTGTGAGTTCAAGGCCAGCCTGGGCTACAAGAGCTAGTTCCAGGACTACTATTTCTCTCTTGCAAATATGCAAGGCAAACAGGTCAGACCTGAAAAGCAGAGGCAGGTGGATCTCTGTGAGTTCAAGGCCAGCGTCATCTACATAGCAAGTTCCAGGACAGCTAGGGCTGCATAGAGAGATTATATTTCAAAAATAATAAATATATATGTATACACACACACATATATATATATATATATACATATATATTTAATGCCAGACATGCACTTAACTGTGTGATGCTCTCCAAATGACTTGGCTTAAATCCCCAGATACTTTCCAGATCTGTCATGGCCAGAGCAAGATGAGGGGAGTGTCTCAGGGAAAAGGCACTTCAGTCACGCATATGTAGAGTAGGGGGAAGTTGATCTAACTGTGTCTGTCTGACCTGGAAGGTGACTTTAATTTAATAAGGAGATTGGTTATCCTGGATAAGGGGTCAGGTTGTAGTGATAACTCTGATTCCAGAGGATCCGACGCCTCCTCCTGGCCTCTGCGAGCAGTTGCTACACAGATACACATGGAGGCAAACTACCCATCCACGAAAGAAGTAGACAGAGAAATGGTTGAGCCTGCCATGCCCCCCTTAGCCATTCCTGGGTCCCAGCTGCTGCTTCAGTGAACCGTGAGTTGCTCTTGAGACCAAGGGCCGCTTGCAGCCTTTGAGACGGAGCAGTTATTAGCCCAGAGGTAGCCACAGCCCAGAGAACACTAGTAGAAAGAACTCCATGGCTCCATGACTGAGTGTGCTGGCTGCGCTTCCAGAGGACCTGGGATGGGTTCTCAGTACCAAGTGCCTGTAACTCCAGTTCTACACGTGGTACACTTACATACATGCAGGCAAAACCCTCATACACATACAATGAAAATAAATGATTTTTTTTGAGGGGCAGGGGTTCTGGAGTTTGAGACAAGGCCTCACAATGTAGCCTTGGCTACCCTAAAATTCATAGAGATCTGTCTTGTCTGCAGAAGCAATACAAGTAAAGGCGTGTTCCCCTAAACCTGACAAAAACAAATCTTAAAAATCAACAATAATAATAAATTAAAAATCAAAATATGATTGAGTAGGTAACCAGGATGCATTTGTGTACATGTATGAAATTGCCAATGAAGAAAATTTAGTAACAAGAATAAAAACAGGATCAGTTTTTTTCACTATGTCCAGATCACATGTGAAGAAACAGGAAACAACAGGGAAGATGGCTCGTCCCAAGCCAGAGGGACACACTTAGGTCTACGATCTTGCTCTTGACGTTTTCATAGCCGCTTTAGGCTTGATTTCCAAGAAAGGAGCCCATGGAAGGAACAAAACTCAATGAAAAGCCTGCCTGGACACTACCACGCCAGGCCTGTGTCCGACATGGAGTTGTAGCGCCCCCTTGTGGACCAAGTCTGAATCCAACACCAAAGATTTGAAAATAATTCAGGTTATCGGTGGGAGCAGCATATCTGAACTAGGAAGCCCACCCCCTCACGCCTCCTGGAGACCCTTGGGATTCTACGGCAGAACCACAGTGGCTTAGTTCGGTCGCTAAACAGACAGGAACAGCTAGAAGCGAGAGAAATCTGCCAGGCAAGGCTGACAGAGCTAGAAAAGCGGGTAGGGAGGACTTCCAGGTGAGGTTAGTTAGGCTCCCGTTGATTGGCTAAGGAGTAACTCAGCACAGGAGGGGGATGGGGAGGGCTGGGGGAAATGGGGCTGCTCACAGTGGCTCCAGAGCATGAGGACCTGCCTAAGGAAGAGATTTGGAATGTGAATTTTGTGCTGAGAGGGGAACTCACTGAATCAAGCCAGGGACTCAAAATTGAGTCCAAACTGGACGTGATGACACACGCCTATAATCTGACACTTGGGAAGTAGAGACGTGGGGGGAGGGGGACGGGAGTCCAAGGTCACCCTCAACCATGTGTACTAATTCCAGGCTAGTGAGATCCAGTCAAAGGAACAAAGAAAACGACAAGCAAAAATAGAAACTTTGTAAATGAAAAGCTTAGTGAGTCGAATAAAATACATAATGAGAGACTAGAGAGATGGCTCAGCTGTTAGCAACATTTATTGCCTTTGAGGACACAGGTTCGGTTCTCAGCACTCCCATGGTGGTTGCCAACCATCTGTAACTCTAGTTCCGGCGGATCACCAGGCACACAGATGGTGCCAGACACACATGCATGAGCAACACGTATCTGCATAGAATAAATCAATCTATTTTTTTATTTGAAAGTTTTTTTTTTTCATTTTACATACCAACCACAGTTCCCTCTCCCTCCCCTCCTCCGGCTTCCCGCCCCCCCCCCCATCTAATTTTTTTTTTTTTTAAACAGGTTGCTCTGACTGTGCTGGAACTCAGTATGTAGATCGGGCTGGCTTCGAACTAACAGAGATCCTCCTGCCTCTGCCACCCAAGTGCTGAAATTAAAAGCAGATGCCACCACTCCTGGCTTTAAGGGGGAAAATGAATACATTGAAAAGCAGACACCTGCTGTGGCGCTAAAGACTGGGAAAGTGGGGACAGTATGGGAGGATTCTATCCGTGAAACAAAGTCATTGAGATTTGTGGCGTTGAGGGGAGAGTCAACGCAACGCACTCAAAAGTCAAATGATAGCATTTGCACTATTGGACAGATGCAATGAAGGCGGAGGATCACCGTGTCGCCTCAGCTCGAGTCTAATCCTTGGGTGGGGAAGACGGAGACAGGGTGACAGATCTTTTTTTGTTTGGTTTTTTGGTTTGTTTGTGGTTTTGACGTTTATCGGTATAGCCCTGGCTGTCCTCAAACTCACAGATGTCCCTCCCTCTGCCTCCCGACTGCTGGGATGGGGACTGAGGCTCCTCTGCCCAGGTGGCTGCTGGGAGAAGCAGGAGCCGCAAGGGCTGCCGGGAGGCGCAGGAAAGATGGCCTCCCTTTGCTCCGGATCCCTTCATTTCCAGGGTGCTCCAGGGACACATTGAGCCGCATGGGCTTCGACCTGAGCTCTGAGAACTCTCCTGATGGAATGATCTGGGCATCATTACAGATCACATCACCGAGAACTCAGCCCTTGCCCCCGGAGGAAGGCGTCCGGGGCCAGTTACTGGATGTCCCTGAGCCTCCTCTGTGTGAGATACAGAGAACCCCGGCCCACTCCTCCTCAAACGTTCCCCTCAGCACACTGTGCTCTTCCTGGCTCTGACAAAGGTTGGGTTGGCCCTTCAGCCCCAAATTGGCTGTAGAAACTATACGGGCCAGCAGATGGCAGCATTTCGCACTTTACAACGATGTCATTTAGGAAGTGAGTTTCAGTATTAAAGAGCTGGAACCAGAGTCCGATGTTGTGCCGAGCTTTTAATTCCAGCATTCCGGAGGCAGAGGCCAGCAAATCTCTGGGGGATTCAAATCCGGTCTGGTCTACCTAGTAAAACCCTGTCTCAAGAACAAACTTTTGTTGTTGTTTTTGGTTTTGGGTTTTTTGTTGTTTTGTGGGGTTTTTTTTTTTTGTTTTTTTGGGGTTTTTTTGTTTTTTTGTTTTGTTTTGTTTTTTTTAAAAGACAGGGTTTCTCTGTAGCATTGGAGTCTGTCCTGGAACTCGCTCTGTAGACCAGGCTGACCTCGAACTCAGAGATCCAGAGATCCGCCTGCCTCTGCCTCTGAGTGCTGAGATTAAAGGCGTGTGCCACCACCGCACCGCAAGAAGTGTCTGTATGTGTGTGCAGTAGAGCGCACTAGCCATGGTCCATGGGGAGAGGAGTCAGGGGACAACTGGGGGATCCTTCTCTCCTCTCACCATGTGCATCCAGAAATTAAATTTAGGTTGTCTGGCTTGGCGGCAGCACTTTTACCTGCGGATTCATCTTGCCGCCCTCTCTATTTTCTTCACTGCCGAGGCAGTGCTCAGCGGTAAAGTACATGCCTAGCCGGCTCTGGTCTCTGGGTTCTATTCACACCAGGGAAAAAATAGTGCTCCGTATTTATGATGCCTATTTCCTTGCCTCTCGTCTTTATCTCCTCGACTCCATAAATTCCTGGCTTCAGAGATGACTCAGCAGTTAAGAGCACTTGCTGAGCCGGGCGGTGGTGGCACACGCCTTTAATCCCAGCACTCGGGAGGCAGAGCCAGGCGGATCTCTGAGTTCGAGGCCAGCCTGGTCTACAAGAGCTAGCTCCAGGACAGGCTCTAGAAACTACAGGGAAACCCTGTCTCGAAAAACCAAAAAAAAAAAAAAAAAGAGCACTTGCTGTTCTTCCAGAGGACCTGGGCTGGGCTCCAGCACCCATGACAGGGGACTCACAACTGCAGCTAACTTCAGCTCTTGGGGGTGATGTGTGTGTGTGTGTGTGTGTGTGTTATCCAATTCCCTCTTCTGGCCTCCATGAGACCCGCACATAAGTGCGCACACACACCCAAAACAGTCTTTTTAATATGACTTTTTCTTAAAGATGATTCTTGGTAGGGAGGGGTCCTGTACCCTCAGCACGGCAGGATCTTGAGTCAGAGCTACACAAGGATACCCTGTCTCAAAGACTGCCTGATGGAAGTGAAGTGTGTAGGCTCCCTGCTGGTGAGGTCTCCATGACTGACACCTCAAGCCAGACCATTGCTCCACAGCCAGGCACCCCACATTGTCACTATGCCTACCCTCCCCCCCACTTGGCAATGAAAGAGATGCCAGTGACCATCCTTTTCTTTTTTTCCCCCTTTTTGGTTTTTCCGTAGCTCTGGAGTCTGTCCTGGAACTCACTCTGTACACCAGGATAGCTTTGAGCTCAGAGATCCACCTGTCTCTGCCTCCTGAATACTGGGATTAAAGGTGTGCACCTGCACCGCTCAGCTACCGGTGACCATCTTTAGAGAATGTTACAGATTGGAGTGGATGAACTCTTATCACAGAAAGCCAGGGCAGGGTTTAGTGGCTTGGGCCAAGTCTTGTTTGTGGTTTACTTAGAAGATAAGGCATTTAACCCCCAAATGAGATAGGTTTAACACATAGTCAGAGGCTACGGGACCTGAAAGCTGGGTTTATGCATTAAGGCCACAAGTGGGTGATATACAGGGAGAATCTCCCTCGATTCCGCAGAATGGGATAGACGGGTCAGGAACACAGCTGGAATCAAGTCTTTTCTAGCCTAAGTCAAATCACTGACCTATAAATAAGACCAGAATCTTCCAACTGCATCTTCAGCTCTACCTGGTCCCTACCTGCTCTCAGGATCTCTCTCCAGGAACTCTGCCCCTCACACACCTGTCTGTGGTCTCTCCTTCAGGCCTGCCTCTGCCTTTTCACCCACCACAGTGGGCTCCTGTACCTGACATGGACCACCCTGTTCTGGAATTACTCCATACCTTGAAGCCAACATGCTAAGCAGTTTAAGCTCCAAAAAGCTTGCTCTTCAGAACCCTACGGGCTACTGGTGCCAAATGAGGTGCCCCCACCCCTCGCGTTGCTGTCATGCAATGAACTCATTTCACTCTTTATAGGATCTTCTCTCCCACTCCAGTCTTCTCCAGTCCACAGCCTCAGCAGAGAGCTTTAGAGTCATCCTTGGCTTGGATCCTCTGTGTTTTAGGCTAATCTATGACTGGTGTCCTGGAGGATGGATATGAAAACAGAAATGAGTAACAGCCATGTGAAAGTCTAAAATAAAATGTTATGTGTGGCCACTGAGCTAAAGAATCGAAATAACAGATCTCTTCAGTGAAACCCCAGCAAACTACTCCACCCAAGAAAAAATTGTTGTTGGGCCACCAGTCCTAGCTACCACCCAAGAGTGCTAATGGGGCATAATGCAATCACATTACAGGACCCAAGAGTCAAGTGTAAATAAAACATCGAACTACAGCATGGCATAATGGCTTCTTCAACACAATGTCACACCTCCAAAGGGCTCTTTCCAAACAGTTTCTCCCAGGAATGTCTGTTTTCACACTGGGAGTAGGGGAACATGTAGAATTACCACCTGGGAAGTCGAGGCAGGAAGATCAAGAGTCCAGGGCAGGGACTGAAGAGAGAGAGAGTTGCAGGGAATCCGACCCCCTCTTCTGGCTTCCTCAGACACCAGGCATGCACGTGGTACAGACACGTGTGTGTTTGTGTCCCATTTTGTAATCCCAGCAACAAAACAAGGGTTCCAGCCTCTCCCCATATCCATGTAAAATACTTGGTTTATATGTATTACTGGGTGTTCACTTTTAATTAGGGGGTCTGCTACCTGGTGTCATCAATTCAGCCCTTCAGCTCACTGGGCCAGAGACAGTGGAATCACATGGAACTTTTATCATTAAACACACACACACACACAGACACACACAACGGCATGTGGGGGCACACTTCTATCCCATGGGTCTCAGGAACCAAGCCCAGCATTCATCAGGCTTAGGGGCAATCACCTTAACCTGCTGAACCATCCTGCGAGCCTATGAACATCTCTTTTGAAATGCCTCCTCCAGAACCTAAGGAAAATCTTCCGGGAACCTCCCACTGTGCCCAGTTATGGATGGCAGGCAAATAACCAGACCGGAAGGAGACGGTGAAGAGAGGAGAACCAGAAGCAGGGCACAGGCTCAGCGCCCGTCCACGAAGTTACGGGCTCTCCAGAAATGCAGATGTTCTTTATTTTGGCCACATTAGGCAAGTGGCAAATGACAAGTTTTAGGAAAAACGCAGAATTCCGTCAAGTGGGTGTTTTCCAGTCTCTGCTTTGAGAAACACAATCAGGCTAAGACTTAGCTCTCCTAAGTAAATCCCAAATACACCTTAGAACATGCAGGGCTTGGCTTCAATCTTTAAAAACTACTTCCTATGTATGGGCATTTTACCTCCATGTTTGTCTGTGTCGCACGGGGGTGCCAGGTGCCCAGAAGAGGGCACTGGATCCTCTGGAGTTGGGAATCCAGCCTGGGTCCTCTGCCCCCACAAACAGGAACTGCCAGGAGGGAGTCGCTCACCCTCCTGGGGCCACAGTTTAGCTCTCAAATGGATCGTCCCCATCATCGCAGGTGGATAAAAGGCCGGTACCCACCAGAAAGGAAAAGAAAAAAGAAGGCAGTGGCAGCTGGTGTCACACTCTCCCCTCTGGAGAGACATCTGTTGCCCTCCTCCTTTGGGAGTACGAAGGACGGGGTATAAAGCCTGCTTTTTGTTTTAATTTAAATACGGACTCACATAGCCGTGGGGTGTGAATGTGGAGGTCAGAGGACAAACTGTATGAGTTGGTTCTCTGGCTCTGCCTACGAGTCATGGGCACTGAACCTCAGTTCTCAGGCTTGATGGCAAGCATCTTTACCAGCTAAGCCGCCTGCCTGCCTCTAGCCTGTTCTGTTTTCTTTATTTAAAGCATAAAACTACTGACACCCAGTTCAGCACATGCGCCCATGCAGTCATGGGGCAGCCACACCAGGGAGTCATCCTCCTGCCCCCTCCACCAAGGAGGTACACCCACCCACCCATACCAGGGAGTCATCCTCCTGCCCCCTCCACCAAGGAGGTACACCCACCCATAGCCAACCCAGATGGAAAGATCAAACAGACACGGTTTTCACAGGAAGACCCTCTTTATTTGATTAAACAAAAATAAAATAAGCTGCATAGGAACAATTTTTAAAGTCCATAGAGACACCGGCTTTGTTTTAAGGCTGCAGTAGCTGATACGTCGCCTTGCTACTTCCCCAGCCTTCTCTGTGGACCACAGAGATACATTCAGAAGCCTGTGAGCTCACAGGAGGTTTGGAACGCTGCTCCACTGGCTCGTCACCTGCTCATTGCCCATCATGCCTGCGGCTGGCAATAATAATAATGTTTAAGGTTTTAAAAGGTAAAAGTCCAAAAGCAGGGGAAGGGACTTACCCCAAATTTTAAAAAAAATTAATTAAAAAAAAAAGTCTTTTGCTTTGAGGTTTGGGGATAGTTCCCCTAACGATCCACTGCCTTGATGAGCTCTGATATGCCACAGCAATTCCAAGAGTGGCAGAGGCAGTTGGAGCCCCAGGTGGGCCAGCAGTGAGGGCTCTGGTGCCAGGGGAGGAATGCTGGCAGTGTGCTCCTCCCATCAGCTTGTTGTAAGAAGAGACAACATCAGGCAACACTCCTCCAAGAATTCCACCCAGATCTGTAACCATTCTTTAAAAACAAAAACAAACAAAAAAAGGGGAGACCCAACTGAGTCATATATTCTCTAGTTATGTAAAAATTAAAGTTTCTTTTCTTTTTTTCTTTTTTGGCTGACCAGGCATGAGAGCTAATGGACAGTATTAAACAAGATCCATAAAAACAAAAACCGAACAACCCTCCCACCCACAACTACATGTAACATGCTAGTTAAACATCACTAATCACCCACCCTCACCAGCACTGACGTCAGGGGAAAAGACATTTACCATCGTAAAAACAAGAGAGTCCCATAGGTATGAAGAGTCTCCCTCTAGAGGAGGCCAACTACCCAGACTGGTAGAAACACCAAGAAGCATTGCAAAGCTGGTTACAGAGAAAGTAAACGCATTGCTGCCACGAGCGCCAACATTCAGCCAGTGTGCTCTGAGATAGCCTTAAGATACGACCTGAGCTCGTAAGTTAATACAATCATTAAAAGAAGGTCTAAGACCATGCGGATACACAAAAACATTTAGAACCATTGCTGGTTAAATGATGATGGAAAACAGCCCACGAGGCTGGATCTGTTAACCCGTAAGACCAGTTTTAAAAATAGACATTGAGGTATTTCTTCATGGTGACATTTATTCATAAACTCAAAACCCAGTTACTCTGGTGGCCTTCAGGATGCTTTCATCCAGGTAGACCCGAAGGCTACCGGGACATACAGAGGTAGAAGGTTAACAGTACAGCATTTCCTGATAATGTGCTTCTCAAATTTATCAAGTATTTAACAAACAAGAAAAGGGGAAGGGGGCACAACAAATGTCAAAGTGTTGCCTTTGGTAGGAAGAACAAATCAAAACAAAGAGCAATGCACACGCCACCAGCCACTGTAGAGAGGGCTGCACCACGGTGGCAGCCATCCTGCTGGGTGCAGACAGCTACAAATACAATCACGAAGTCAGAGATTCTCATTCCCTTCAAATACCTGATGCTCCGCTAGACCTTCAGGGTTCACACGGAAAGGGTAAGTTTGCAGACACTCCTAACAGGTAAAACAGCTTTCTCTTGAAGAGAAGAAAGACCCAAAGGCCTTTATTCTTCTAAAGTCATTTATTCTCCATTAGGTCAGAAGCAGTTCCTAATACTGCATGCAAACTGGGTTTGTGGCAGGGGAATGCAAGATTGGTTGAGAACTACTTGGATGAATGACTATACTGACCTTACATCTCTTGTTCAAGTTCAAATATTTCTCTTTTGGAAGTCAAGTCTGGGTTCCTAAACACTGTCTTCAAGGCAGTCTGCCTACTACCCACTGGATTAACACCATCCTCTCAAGACCCACCAGGTGCCGGCATGAGGTAGATGACTTTGCCAAAAGTGAGGTAGAAAAATCTAATAAACCAAGCAGTGTGGCAATAAGATCTAATAAAACCAACAGGGCACTGTGTCCTGTGACCCTGGCTCAAACGAAGCCAGAGAAAGCCCTTGGATGTCAGGAGGTGATATGTCAGCCTCATTATAGTTCCAGACTGTCAGAACCTCGGTAGCAGAGGGACGTTCTAAATACATACATTTTGGCACCAGAGTGAGTGAGTGAGTGAGTGTGTGTGTGTGTGTGTGTGTGTGTGTGTGTGTGTATCTCTGTGTGCGTATACACATATTTCTTAAACAACAGGAAAAACAGGCCTATAAACTTTGGCATACATTTACTACCTACCAGAACACAGCAACCCTAGAACTTCCCAAACCCAAAAGACAACACACACAAACAGTACTGTGCTGCTTCAAGCCTAAAAGACTTCCCAACTCAAACAACTAAGCTTTGGCTTAACTACAGTGACACAGACTGAGCCATCCACCTCAGAGTACCTGCATCCTGGCAGCTTCTTTGGCCCAACACTAAGTCCAGTTCTGTTTAGGGTACCCTTGTATGTTTCCCCAGATAAGTTAGACTTAAAAAGGGTATTAATTAAGGAGTTCTGTGCACCTGGGGGACAGCCCAGACAACTGGGCTCCAAGCCAAATTTAGGAGTCACCTGCCAGCCACAGCAGTACACAGGATTGGAGACCAACAGGGTAGCTTCATGAACAAGTTGAGAGATTAGTGATGATTGTGGAATGTTACACAGGTGGCAACCAGGAGTCTAATACTCTCTAGGGACGTCCCAATGCCCACCGTCTCCAGCCTGCCTGCTGGACAGGGCGGATCTCCATGAGGACCACCGCCTGTCTCGTCTCTCATCTTCACTCACAACTCAGGACCTGGTCTCTCTCCTGTCGTACCCACGCATCGCCTCAGAATGGCAGCAGGCGTGCACAGGAATGCAAGTGGCGAACTCACGCTAGGGTGCACCAAACATGGCTTGCATCACGATAAGGAACAGTCCACATTATAACACGCTTCAAAGTGCTTAGCACCAATTCCCCCCACAGGCCAGGAGTAGATCTCAGGTAACCACAAATGGCCACTTGTTTTAGAAACAAAAAGCTCTCCAAGTGTGACCATGTTCTTAGAAGGCAGCCATATTCCATTCTGGATACCAAAAGCTAAGGAGCCACATACCTCTAAGGACACTCCCACTTTGCCCTAAGCCTTCACTGGCCTATCCACTTAACTACTCTTTAAGACCTGACATTTCAACCACAAGGTGGAAACCCAGGCTGAGTGATCCAATCCTAAGTATAATATCAAATATTTTTGTCGTAATTCACCAAGAAATTTCCCACTGGACAGCTGATACTCCTGCCAGGCAAGCTGTGAAAAGGATCGGAAAAAACTAAAACAGCACTAAAAAACAGCTTTTCCCTGGCCACAATTAAAATCGGGTTTCTTAAGAATGTTACCAAGACTCGTCTCTTCGCCTGGAATCTTCGTGAAGGATGTGAAGTCGATTGTGTTGAGTGTTTAAGGGTAGATGTTGGGCAGACTGGGGGGAGAAGCCTCCTCCTGGTTCTCTGTCCTATAAAAGCCAGTGTAACACTCGGGGGTGGGCACAATAAAGGCTAAAGGCGTGTGAACTGGGGAAGGATCCACTATTAAGTTTCAAAACAGGAGCTTGTGCCAAGTAAGCTCTCCTTCGTGCTCCTTCCTCTCTGGCCATCCCAGGAACCTAGAAATGGGGAGTCAGCAGCGGAAGCTACTTTCAGGGTTCCTTGATTGTGTACCACTCTCCCTGATGAAGGGACTCTCCCCGCTTCCCCATTTGGGTCGCTGAGAAATTACAAGTCCTGTGAATGAACGCCATAGTCCATACTGGCAAGTTAAATGTCCCAAAGCAATCTGATTGACCCATCACACAACTTCCCATCATCACCTTCTCCTTGGGATGACAGAAAGAAAACTGCTCCATTTCTTAACTTTCTCTTTTAAAACTAAATCCATTCTGGGCAGAAACTGATCATCTGGTCTGTTTCGGGCAGGAGCTTTCCGTCCTCAGCCAGCGATGCGAGAGCCCCCTTCCGAATCAGATCTGATTTCAGTAGTGAGGAATAGAGGCACGAAAGGTCTTCGTCCTGAGACAGACAGTAGCAAGAAGACCCACCCAATCTGCAGTTTACCACAAAACAGTCCCTACGTGGCATGGGAGCCACACACCCCCCCCCATTTCTATTCTTTGGTACAGGTTTTTTAAAGGATATATATTGTGTCCTGCACTTTGGGTTGGGGGTGATTTGGTTTACAAATGCTTTACATTCAAAGGCCTTTGGGGGAGGGAGTGGGGTTCACGTTAACCTTTAGGTCTGACTCCACTCAGGTACAAGGATCCTGAGAATGAGACCTGAGCCAAGGGGGTGGGGATGGGGTGCTCCTACTTGTCATTCAAACATTCTTCTATATTCCCTGAACTTCCAAAGCAGGAAAAAAATTGTGCTTTTTCAAATAAAAGTTTATCCCTTTGCCTACTACAAACTCTTGCAGAACGCTCACTCTTGTGACAGGATCCCCGCCCTCCCAAACAGTCCCTGACGTGGGGGTGCCTCACTTCCCCAGCACCCCCAACTTCTGTGGCACCGTGGCCCACAACTGAAAAGCTCCTCTCTGAGAACAAGGTCAACTTATTTGCTTATACCTAAGTCTTTATAAACAACAAAACACAGAAACTTGAGAACACTTTTAACTGAGAGTCCTGAGCTAAACCTATTTCTTAGAAAGCAAACTGGGAAGAAAAGTTTCCCAGGAATGCCATGTGTCAAATCCAGCCCCCCTCCCCCCCAAGGCGAAGATGGCTTTGAAACAACACACACACACACACCCTTCCTTAGCAGAAACAAAGACCAGACACCTAAAACATGAATGGTCTGCTTTTCTTGGCTAGCAAGCCACAGCCATCCTAGGGATGAAGATGTTAGACTCTGAGGTAACCCGAGAACAGAGGAAATCTCTGTTGCAGCATGGGGGGAAAAAAAATCAAACCAAACAACCTAACCCCACACATACACAGTATTCTCAAGAACACAAATACACTAGAATTATGAATTTTAAATCCTATCTTTCCAACATCTTATACTTAGTAGTTTTTTTTGGGGGGTTTCCTTGGCTCAATCTACAAAACGCACCCCACCCTATTCTTCCAGTGCCCTCAAGGTTGCAGAAGTGCTGGCCTGTGCACTCCACACCCTCAAGAGGGAAGGGACTGTGAGCTCCATGGAGGAGCAGAGGGTTGCTTGAAGGACATGCAAAGGTCTGAGGTAGATAGAAATTATCACTTCACAGGCTCAATCCCTGCACAAGAGAATTACATTCAACTGTAAAAAAAAGAAAGAAAGGAAAAAAAGATGAGGTAGGACTTAAGCTATGTTGTACTTCTGTTTTTTAAAAAAATAAAAATAAAAAAATAAAAAAGGGGAGAAAAAGAAATATCCCTGAGACAATTTCTTCTTTGTTATTCAAGAAAGGGGGGGGAGAGAGAGAGAGAGAGAGAGAGAGAGAGAGAGAGAGAGAGAGAGAGAGAGAGAGAGAGAGAGACACGCACCACACGCACACCCTAAACACAGAAACCCAGAAGATGTGATTAGAAGATGAGGATTCGATTGTTGCCAAAGTCCACCACGACGATCAATCCATCCGGGGTGACCGCGATACCTGAGGGGCGGTCCATCTGTCCGAAGCCACTGCCTTGAGCACCGAACTTGCACAGGAAGTTGCCATTGGCCTCAAACATCTGCACCCGGTGATTTCTGGAATCGGCCACAATGATTCGACCTTCCTGGTCCACGGCTACGCCCTGTGGTCGGAGGAACTGTCCATTGTTGCTGCCCTCTGAGCCCAAGAAGCGTGCTGATTGGCAATCAGGGTGAATGACCAGAAGCCGGTGGTTGTTGAAATCAGTGACGACCAAGTGACCCTCGTGGTTGAAAGCCACACCCCGTGGAGAGTCAAAGTGCTTCCAGAGAGCCCCCTCGAAGCCATACTTATTCAGGAAGACCCCATCAGGCCCAAACAGCTGGATGCGGTGGTTCCTGGTGTCTGAGACCAGGATCTTACCCTCAGAATTCACTGCTACATCCCACGGGTAGTTAAACTGCCCATTCTTGGTTCCTTTCTCACCAAACTTGAGGAGGAACTGGCCCTCAAAGGTAAAGATCTGGATGCGGTGATTGTCTTTGTCGGCCACTACGATCCTGCGGGAGGCATCACAGGCCACCCCAGCTGGCCGGTCAAACTGCCCAGGCCGGGAACCTAGGGTACCAAACTTGTGGTGGAAGGAGCCGCAGGGCTTGAACACCTGAATGCGGTTATTGCTGCGGTCGGCCACGATGATGTAGCCCTCCTTATCCACACTCACGCCCCAGGGCCTGCAGAGCTTGCCCTCACTGTCGCCCTCGCTGCCGAAGCTCAGCCCGGGGAGCCCGATGCCCACATAGCTGCGGCCGGACTTGACCACTACCTTGAAGGGGCTGTTCTCTATATGCTGGTTGCACAGGGTCACCGATACCAGGTGCTCCCCCTCCAGCTGGGGCCTGTAGCTCACCACGTAAGTCCCATTCTGCTGATCACTCACTTCTGCACCAAACAGGTTGCCATCGGGGCCCAGGACCACAGCTGATATCAGGTCACCTCCCGAGAGGCGAGGCTCACCATCATGGTCATAGCCCACCACAGTGAAGGAGGCTACTTTGCCCTGAAGGGCTCGCTTAATGCCATCTCCTGTGGCCTTCGTGAGTGGGGCAAAGGCCCCACTGCTGACAAAGCCAAAAGACTTGAGAGCAAGGTACAAGGCCTGATCGGGGGGTGTGAACATAACTCGATCATCTTCTTGGGGCTGCAGGAGGCTCCGGATGGCCTTGAGCTCCTGCAGCTGGGCAAGCATCCGGTCTCGGGCCAGCAGGATATCCAGGGCTCGGCCCTCTTCCAGGACCTGCTGGACGGCACTGACGGTGCTATCCAGCTTATTGAGGTTTTGACGAAGCTTCTCCACCTGCAGGTATAGAGATTTAGCCTTCACCTGCCTTATCTTCTCCACCTGGAAAAGGAGACAGGAAACAAGGACAGACTTAGAACCAAGCACAGAGAATGTGTGAGAAACCCACACTGGACCTGGAGTAATTTAGGCACAAAAGCCTAAATTATGCAGAAATAGATTTTCTCTGACAAAACAGAACGGATTTCCCCCTTGCTCTTTTGCCTTCACATCTTCCCGGTTCCCAGGTCTAAGCAAGTTGTCCCTCACCCCAAGAAGTGACTCAGTTCACAGGCCTGGCCTGGCATCAAGACTTTGCGGTCTTCTCTGGGCTGAAAGCTCAGAAAGGCCAATGAAACTTTTCTGAGGTCTAGATTTAAAAATAAACAAATATGATTGTTTTAATGATGTGTGAAAGTGGCAGATCACCTGAAACTGGAAATTACCAACAGTTGTGAGCTGCCGTGAGGGTGCTGGTTAATAACTGAACTGGGTCCTCTGGAAGAGCAGCCAGGGCACTCAACTGATGAGCCATCCTCTCTCCAGCCCCGGCTGGTTCTTAACTGTCAAAAACCAGAATTACCTAGGAAGATGGTGGGATTGCCTAGCTCATTCTAGCCCTCTGTCTGCCTATGAGGGGCCTTCTGAGTTGGATTAACTGGAGATGACCCAACCCAAAGCACCGTCACACACAGTCAACTCTCTGCTCTGGAATATGGGTATCACGTGACTAGGTTCTTCAAGTCGTGTTGCTCTTACTTCTCCATGACAATGAACTATAAAACACAGAATAAACTCTCCTGTCGGGGTATTTTATTGCAACAACAGAAATGAGAATAGAACGAACACACACACACACACACACACACACACACACACACACACACACCACAAGCACAATAAAAAAGATGGATGAGGTGGAAGCATCCACAAACAAGAAGTTATATTTAAGAACAGGGATTCTAGGTAAGTAGAAATGATCTAGTAGTACACAGGATGGCATCTTCAAATCTCCCCACCAAAACAAAACAAACAAAAAAAACCCACTGTACGGTTGGACACACTGACACCAGCACTTGGGAGACAGAGGAAGGTGCATCTCTGAGTCTACACAAGTGAGTTCCAGGATGGCAAGGAGGCTATACAGAGATGCCCCCCAACTCAAAAAAAAAAAAAAAAAAAAGAAAGAAAGGAAAAGAAAAGGAACATTCTACAGAGAGCTGGTGGGAAAGAACCAAAACAAGGGCCCATAACTACCACAGGCGTCTTTTCCATCGGGAAATCCAGACATGGATTTGCCGAAGCAGCTCTCATATCCTGACACAACATTTCAGGGTATGACTGTACTAAGAAGGGGTTGGGGGCTGGAGAGACGACTCACTGGTTAGGACCTACAAGGGCAGGGCCCCAGTTCAGTCCACACGACATCCCTGTTGGGAGGCTTACAGCCACCTGTAACCCCAGCTCCAGCTCCTTCCTTCTCTTCTGGCCCCTACACACCTACACTCATGGGCACAAAGCCACACTCAGTACACATGCTTAAAACCACAATGGGCTGGAGAGATGGCTTAGCAGTTGAGGGTGCAGCATAGAATGTTCTTGGGCCAGAGTTTGGTTCCCAGCACCCAAGTCAGGCTGCTCACCAGAAACTCCAGGTCTACGGCGATCCTATGCCTCCACAGGCACCCACAATCACATACACACAGCTTTTAAAAATGAAAGTCTTGGGGCTGGAGAGATGGCTCAGGGGTTAAGAGCACTGGCTGCTCTTCCAGAGGTCCTGAGTTCAATTCCCAGCAACCACATGGTGGCTTACAACCATCTGTAATGAGATCTGGTGCCCTCATCTGGCAAGCATACAGACAGACAGAACACTGTATACATAATAAATAAATAAATAAATCTTAAAAAAATGAAAGTCTTTAATTTTATGGGTCTTTTTTGGGAACTAAGATGCTATCCCTACCATAGTACCAGGTCAAAGCAAGCTACCCAACAGAGGAAGACTCTTCTAAGTCAGTTTTGCAGCCCTGTGTTCAGTACAGCCCATGAATCAGGGTTGAATACCAGCCCATAGGTAGCCACAGGCAGCCTTAGCTGGTCATTTTTCTTGGGTGGGGGGACACACAACCAGATGTTATATGGGTAGGGCGGTGGAAGTCTTCACAGCTGATTTTATCTGACAGCCCACCCATGTGCACTGAGCTCTTCCTAGACTTCAACAGGAAATGGATGGATACACACACACACACACTCCTTCCCAAATAGATGCTTTCCAAACGGGGTCAGGAAGTCCAGCCAGTCAGGACACCAAAAACAAGGGCTGTTTCCTCCCCCACCCCTCTGCTGACGAGAGTTCTGACTGTCTCCCTCTTGTCTGCCTCCTTTCCAGGGCAAGCAACAGAAAACCTGAGCCCTGCTCCATCCTGGCTACTGGGCACTTCTGAAAGGGTTTCTTGTTTTGCTACACGAGTGACACCTAGCATTCCAAGGACGCCTCCTTCCCAGCTTAGAGCCCAGGCCTCAGATCTGAAATGAGGCTAGACTCGGGGAGCCGGCTGGGGTGGAGACGTGCACCTCCTTACCTTCCATAACAGCTCGCACTCACGCTCTTCCAGGGCCTTCTTATGGCGGGCTGTCACAGCCTTGACCTCTGCCTGGACCACCTTCGCCTTCATCTCCACCTGCTCAGCCACCGTCTGGGCCTGCTCAATGCTCAGCTGGGAAAGCAAACAGAACCTTTAAGTAAGTGCTGGAAGGAATCTCGCCTCTCACACCCTGTCTCACCCTGGACCGAGCTTCCCTCAGGCCCACGGGGCTTATGCTAGGACGACGTTGCTGGCACCTACTGAGGTGTAACTGAGAGTTGCTGGCGAGAGCTGGGTCTCTCTGTCTCGGAAGTGGCACCTCCACTGAGTGTCAGACTATGATGGGAAGCTGACAACAGAGCAACCACTGCACCTGGGTCTGTGCGAATGCTGGGAAGGAACATCGGGTAAAAAAATCTACAGCTCTGGGTTCTCTACAGACTTCAGATTTCTTGGGCTTCCTTCCTGAACCTGAAGGAAATCTTGCAAACCAGGGAAGTCTGTGAGGGGGAGACACGGCAGGGAAGGATGGAAGGATGGACGGCGGGTTAGTGGCTTCTCCATACATTTAATCAGTTGTCAGTAATCCCCCTAACCCAACAGGAAGCAACACAATGCGCACTCTGGGAGTATCACCTGATCTAACCTAAGAAAACCATTGATCACACCCTGTAGTCAGGGGCCCTTCATCTTACACGACCAAGCCCCGGTGTATCAGCTGGCTAAATCAGACATATTGTTCATGAAAAATTAATCCAGGAGGCCTGGTGTGTTCATTAATAATACATGAAGTATCTCAAAAAAGCCTCAAGGATTTCTTTGAGGCACTGAGCAGTTAAATCAGGATTTCAACCTGACTGTCAGGGGAACCCTTTTTAGAGCAGATGATCCAACCAGAAAGCACAAGTCCTACAACCAGCACGACAGGGAAGCAATGGGCAAGTACCTGCTTGGGCAGAGGGCTCTCTGAATACGAGATGGGAGGCGGCCTTCTGTACCTCAGCTGGTAGGTGTTTTATTAAAGTAACCCAAGTTCAAATCCCAGCTCCTATTAGTTCTAAATAGGCATTTACCAATCCTCTCTCGAACCCTGGTGGATGGCTAACATGAGAGAAAACCAAGACAAAATATGCAGAGAAGCGAGCAACGGTGAGAGCAGAACGTCACTGTTACTCAGGGTTCAGCTCCTGGCTGATAAAAGAGATGTGTAAGAAACCGAGGTGTGGCAGGGCTGCGGTGAGGTGGTGCATGCCTTTAATCCCAGCATTTGGGAGGCAGATGGATCTCTGTGGGTTCGAGGCCAGCCTGGACTACAAAACTTAGTTCCAGTACAGACTCCAAAGCGACACAGAGAAACTGTCTCAGGAAACAAAATATAAAATTATTTTTATGTATGAGTGCTTTGCCTGTGTGTGTGTGTGTGTGTGTGTGTGTGTGTGTGTGTGTGTGTGTGAATGAATCACGTGTGTGCCTAATGTTGGCAAAAAGTCAGAAGGGGGCATTAGATCCCTAGAAGTGGAGTTACAGATAATTGTGAAAGAGCACACAGGTGCAAGGGGTTGAACCCAGGTCCTCTTAAAGAAGCAGTAAGTGCTCTTAAACACCAAGTCATCTCTCTGGCCACTCCATCTTAATTTTTACAAGGAATTTTGTTATTTTAATTATGTGTTTGTGCACACACGTGTGTACGAGCACATGCGTGCAAGTGCCTTCAGAGTTAATCTTAACTAATTAGCCTCTATGAAGTCTGTATTTCTAAAGCAAGTTACCTTCCAAGGGGTCCCCTTTTCCAAGACATATGTTATGAAGCTTCCCGGCCCAAGCAACACACATCAAGAGGGTAGAGTGGCAGAAACCTTTAATCCCTAAGAACAGAAAGTGGAGGGAGAGGCAGGCAGATCTCAAAAAAGCCAAACAGTAAGAAGTCAGTAAGTGTAGAATGACCAACACTCCTCCTCCTCTTTTCAGATGGTTCAGATGGGTCACTAACACCCAGGGCCAACAAGCTGATCCAGCTATCACTCATTTTGTTTTTTAAATTTTAATTCAAGACAGGACGGGGTCTCTGTGCAGCTCTGACTGTCCTGGAACAAGAACAAGGAAGGACAAGGAGGAAGAGGAGGAGGAAGCAGGAGAAGCGAGCAAGCAGGGAAGACAAAGCACTCTCTAAATGTGCAACTGAGGGCCAACAAGTTAGCTCAGCTGGCTTTAAAGATGCTTTTTGCAGGCTGACAACATACACTCAACCTGGGACCCCCCCCACCAGGGGTGACAGGAGAACCCCACCAAGTTCTCTGATCTCAACGTGAACATGGAGGTCCTTGCTGTCCCCACATACAATTACCTAATAAAATATACCAAACGTCTGTTTAATAAACTAATATTTTAAACATCTATCATGAGCTTACTTTTGTTAACGAGATACCATCTATATGACACTCACCATCTTTATTAATGGGGACACAGGCCAGTCTGGTGGGGGTATTTTCTCAGTTGAGCTTATCTCTTTTATTTTATTTTGGTTTTTCGAGACAGGATTTCCCTGTAGTTTCTAGAGCCTGTCCTGGAGCTAGCTCTTGTAGACCAGGCTGGCCTCGAACTCAGAGATCCGCCTGCCTCTGCCTCCCGAGTGCTGGGATTAAAGGCGTGCGCCACCACCGCCCGGCACCACCGTCCTTCTTAAACTGACAGAGTTTATCCCTTTTTAAGCGGACACAAAACTAGTCAACATACTATGCAAATGTCATCTTACGGGATAAACGGATTCCCTTGCCAAGCAGGGACCAGTGGAATGTGGGAGTGATGACCATTTTTTCCCTGTTGGGTGGGCAAGTGTGCCCTCTTTTGACAAATTTAACTTATTTGTGATCCACTTGTATGTCCTACATGTCCTCAAAGACCTGTTTAGGTATCATCCAGATGTGCTGGAAGATACCTATCTTCCATCAGGTAGAGGGATATAAAGTTTTTATGACACCAGAACAAGTGCACAGCATTTGAGCAAGGGTCACAGCACTCCTGACTCTGTGTAGACGTGCAATGGTCTGTCCTGAACACACTCCAGCAGGGGCTGGGTCTGCAGGGCGCTGGAATGGGGCCAGGAAAATAACAGGGAAAAAAGGGGCTCAGGTGTCAAGTCTTTTAGCTTAGAGAGATCTCCATGCCAAAGCTCAACTCCACGGAACATTTCCTTATTTCCTTATTTCTTTCCTTATTTCTTTCCTTCCTTCCTTCCTTCCTTCCCTTTCTTTTTCAAGACAGGGTTTTCTCTGTAACTTTGGAGCCTGTCCTGAAACTAGCTCTTATAGACCAGGCCGGCCTCAAACTCACAGAGATCCGCCTGCCTCTGCCTCCCGAGTGCTGGGATTAAAGGCATGCACCGCCGCCGCCGCCACCCAGCTACATTTTCCTTATTTTAAAAACATGTTTTTATTTTAGTTATGTGAGCACTTGTTTGTCTGCATGCATGCCTGTGGACCATGTGTAGGGAGTGCCCAGAGACCAGGAGGCCTGGAGCTGGAGTTACAGACAATTTTGACCCGGTGAGAGGGACTTAACTTGGATCTTCTAAAAGAGCAACCCTTTTTCAACTGTTAGACGGCAACAGAGCTAACCTCAGAGCAGAAAAGACGAGAGGCCCTAACAGGGCAACAGTGCACGTCAGCCAACTCCTGTGTGGCAACCACTGCACGTGCGGTAGGCTGGGACCAAACCTGTTTCCAGGGTACAGCCAGGAACTAGTCACACTGGCCACGTGGGAACCTCGAATGCACACCTAAGACTCTCAGACTGGAAACAATACGCTCCTACCGCCCACTCTTCACAGACTGCTCACCTCATGTGACCCAGGCACTCACAAGACACATTCAAAACACCCGTATGCAGAATAATTTTTCAAATTTTATTTTTAAACAATTAAAGGTTTTTTTTTTTAATGTCAAATGGTTTGATCTCCAGTCCAACACTGACATGGACTACCAACCTGGTCCTGTGGCCTACGCTTCAGACTGGTGCTTATACAACTGAGCAGCACACAAAATGCTAAACCTCTGTTCTTTTCTCTTCACTAGAACACAATCATCTACAGAAATGAGATTTCTTTGTTTTAATCACTCCTTTAAGGGGACAACACATTTTTTTAAGCTTAGACTTCTTAGTTAATTGTGTGTGACTGTTTTCCTATTTGTGTGTATGTACCATGTGGCACGTCCCAGAAACAGAAGTTATGGATGGCTCTGAGCTGTCATGTGGGCCCTGCAAATGAAACTTGGGTTTAACCACTGAGCCACCTTCTATCTCTGCAACCTCTCCATCCATCCAATCTTTTTTTGTTTGGTTTTGTTTTTGAGAGAGATCATTTCTCTGGTGTAACAGTCTAGCTGTTCTGGAACTAACTCTTATAAAAACAAGCTGGTCTTGGACTCAGAGATTGTTTGCCTCTGCCTCCCAACTGTTAGGATTAAAGACGTGAGCCACCACCGCCTGGCCTGTCCATCCAATCTTGACAACTCATTTCTCTCCCCAGAGTGGTTGGGCCCACAAAGCACAAACAATACACAACATTAGTTCTATCAAGTTCATTGGTCTGCCTGGGTGCTCTCAGTCTCTATGGGTAGAAACCGGAGAGTGGGATATGGTGGCATCCACTAAATCCCAGCATTTGAATAGAGGCAGGAGAACCCCGAGAACAAAGCCAGCCTGACCCAATAAATCAAGGTCTGGAACAGTCAGGGTCCACAGGAAGACCCTGTCTCATTTTTAAAACAAGCACCAAAAGCAGAAAGCGGGTATATAGATCATACAAACACTTCAGAAAGTAGGAGATCATGTGGCAGCTGGGGAGGGGAGCGGGGTGGCAGACAGATGCCTACATTGGGCTGGACCCAGAAAGGGGTCACATTGTGTCATCATCACCCCCTACAACACCCACCCACTCACACCCACACCCACCCAAAACGCAGCAGCTCTCTGCAGCTCTCTTAGTCCCAGGTCAGAAGCAGTGGCCAGGAAGGTCATAGTAAGTAAAACAGTTCCTAGGGAATTCTAACTGTAACAGTAAGTACAAAAGAAGACACTTGGCATTTATCTGTGGAGACACAAGCAGGTCAGCACAAACCAGAACAAAAGAGATACACTAACTTAAGAAGCAAGGAGGGTGGGGACACTATACAAGTGTTTTGTTTTGAGGCTTGAGATGTAGCCTCCTGTGGCCAAGGCTTGCCTGGAATTCTAGAGTTCCAGGTTAAGAGACACAAGGCCCCTCAGATGCACAGGCATTTTAAAAGATGGAGGGAGTTCATCATGAACAGCACCGGCTACTCTCACGGAGAACCCAGGTTCGGTTCCCAGTGTCTACTGGACAGCTTTTAACCACCTGGAACTCCCAGCTCCAGGAGCAACCTGACGCCCTCTTCTGGCTTCCAAGAGCACTGCACACAGAGACAAACACACGGGAAATAAAAATCTCTTCAAAAACAGACTGAGAAAAAAATACCATTTCTGGTGGCGGGAATTGTCATTCCAGAAATATGTTCTTTAACCCGTATTTAAACATCGGGAGAGTGAAAAAAAAATCTAATCAATCAGAAAAGACGACGCGGATGCCACACACACAAACCTGTTGGCTGCTGAAAGATTAACAGGGAGACCTGCAAACTCAGTCAGGGGTGACCATGCACACCTGTAACGCAACTCTGCAGGAGTGAGGTGAATCAAACCCCTGCCAAATTGTCAACAGGGCGCTCTCAAATCACACAAGATGACTTAAAACATTTTTTATACAATTTTTGCTGGAAATGTAGCAGTGTTTCTAGTCTTTCAAACTCATATTCATGGAAAACGTGTCATAATTTCCTAAATGCTTGTCATGTAGAACAATAGACAGGAAGAATTAACATCAATCAGCTATGTATAATACACCACTGCTTACAATGTAGAACTTAGACAGTTGTCAAAATGTCACACGTCCCTCCCCAACCATAAAAGGAATGATGGGAATTCAAGGACAAGCGTTTAAATCACAAGGGCTTTATGACCCAGGGACAGTTCAAGACTCTTGTAAATCTGTGTATCAAATACCTGTGCCTAAAGAGCATCGGGCGCACAGTCGGCAGTCCAAACCTCGGCAAAGCTAACCATGCACCTGCCATCCTGTTAGGAGCCCTCCAGAGACCTTGGTTGCTTGGGTGTCACACACTAGAGTCCCTTCGGCTCTCTAGTGCAACCTGCACTCCAGGGGGACAGGGGAGGTTTGAGTGGACAACTGACCTGGATAGCTTGGCGGCCCTGCTGGGCATCAGCCAGCAGCTGGATGGTGAGTGCCCGCGAGTCCTGGAGGGCATCCTGGAGGTAGGCGAAGCTGTGACCCCCGTGGCGGCCCAGCGTGCACTCTCTGCAGATGGGAACAGAGCAGGTGTCGCAGTACAGATGCAGAACCTGAGGACCAGAAACACAAGTGTGAACACGGGACTCTAGATTCAAACAATCCTCTTCCAAACATGGCGCGCCCCCTCCCTCATCAAGACAGACAAGACTGCCGTGAGTGCACACTTGATGCCTATTGCCTCAGACCAGAGGGGAGTCCCCACCCAAGTGCCTGACCGCAAAGTTGGGGAACGTACAGGGTAGCCCTACTGGCATATGGGTGGGGAAGAAGAGGGCTCCCTGTGTCTCAACAGAATGATATGGAAGGTTCTATGAATCTCTTGTCTGTGGTTAAAAGTCTGAGTGACAAAAGAATGGGGCTTTTGTAGCTACTCCTGTACGTGAAGCAAGATCAAGAGGTAGTATATGCCCCTCTTCTAAGCCCTCAGCCAGGATGGCCAGCACTTGTCTGTCTCCCGAGCACTCCAGCGAGCTACAGGACGAACGTTAACATCAGCCTGCCTCTTGGCTTTCTTCCCCCTGACAAATTATTCCAAGCAGTTGAACGTGGGAGGCAGCCAGGCCAGGGGATCAGTGTTCCCTAAGAGTCCGAGTGCTTGGGTGAAGAGAAGCCCTGGACAGCCTTCACCTGCTGACAGGCAAGAGGCTCTCAGGAGAGGGCTCGGCATGGAGACCAGCCATTCTCCTCCCTCTGTGATCGTCCGCTGGGTTGATTTCAAGAGCAGTTGGGGGTGGGGGAAGCTGACACGCGACACAAGGAATCAATGCGTAAGCTGCATTCTTTGCCACACGCAGCAACACACTTAAATCTCCACGTGAAGACAGGAGGTGGTGTGGAGACCACACAGCGGGCACACTCCAAGTCAAGCAACGGCTGGCTACCCAAACACATGACAAAACACTCCATCTTGTCCGGATCCCGGAAGGGGCCAGGCTCTAATTTGGACCCTGAATCCAGGAAAGGCTGGGAGACAGCTTTTAAAGCTAGAAGGTCTGGGGCTGAGAAAGAACCACAGTGAGTGGCTGCTGTCTCCCGTGCCCATTTGACCCCCCCACCCCCAAGGTGCCTGGTGGGGTGAAACATGCCTGTACCCCAAGATATTCTTCTTAATCTCATAGAGGAATGGATTGGCTCTTAAGTGGAGTCTGAACAATGAAACGTGACTGTGATCACTTGGGGTCACTTTTTAACCAACACAGTAGGCTATAACCAGGCAGCGATGCGGTAATTTAAGCAAGCTAACCCTCCAGACACGACCTGGTTTCTCCTTGTTGGCTAATCTAAAAATCCAAGAGAACTTCTAAATGGCCAACCAAAAGAAGCTGAGCTGAATAACCGGGAGCAGTCCCTCCCTTGCAGGCTGCAGTGTGGTGTGAAAGTTCTGCTGGGTTGGGCTTTCCTGCTGCATGCATTCCTCTCCTAGACTCCATCTGCCGAGAGCATAAAGGATCTGCTCACTCCCCTCTAAGTGAAGTGTGAAAACCTCCCACCAGAAGGTGCCTTTTAAATTAAAACGGAATGGGCTAAGGTCTTCCCCCTTCTTCGCCAAGCAGCTCTGGGGTGGCTATGTAGACTGACCAAAGCACCCTCGCTTTCTTTCCCCAGAGGTGAGTGAAAGCAAGCGGCCAGTCTACAGGGCTCTCCACCACAAGAGGGAGGCACCTCCGGCTTCTGAGCCTGGACCACCTGCCCTGCGGCTTCCTCTGCCGTGCTTGAGCTTCTAATCTGAGAAACAAATGGGGTCTGGGGAGGTCCCTCTGGAGACCTTTTCCAACCTTCAAAATCCCAGGAACCAGCCTGTCTGGGAGCTGGACAACAGGAAGCAAGGGGCTTTCAAGTAATTCTGGGCTGAGATAAGAAACTGGGCTGCGGCTGCAATCGTCCGCATGTTAAGAAACTCCCAGGCCTTTAGGCTTGTCAGCCCTACAACAGGGCTTATGCAATGCCAGGCCTAAGAGACCCCTGCCCCCCCCCCGCCCCCGGAAGCCTTACAGAAGAAGCCTGGAAGGACTCTAGGGAAGAGAAATCCCGGTCAGAACCCACAGTGGTGTCAGGAGAATAAACGCAAAGAGCCCAAAAGCACCCAGTGAGACAAGGGAGTCCCAGTAAAACGTGGCCCGGAATCCTATCCCAAGTGAATGGGAGCGCGTCCAAGGAGCCAGGGTGAGCCAGGGTAGACAAGCTGGGGCGGGGAGGGGCAGCGGCAGTCAAGTGGAATCCACAGATGCACCGGACAGCCTCGGCATGTTTATAACAAATAAACTGCAACTTCAAAAGACCGTGAAACAAGGTCAATTTTTAAGTCTTCTAGTTAGGAGCGGGAGTTGAAATTTGGGAGCCTTCCAGGTTTACTCACCTGCCATTTCCAAGAAGGGGGAGGCAGAGTTTTAGAACTAAAGACACACGATCAACAGGGAAGAAATAGCACTGGGAAACTTTCAACAGTCAGAGGATTAAAGGAATAGACTTGGGGCTGAGGAGATGACTCTGGGCTAAAGGCCTGCTGCCAAGCCTGACAACCTGAGTCTGTTCCCAGGACCCACACTGGAGAAGAGATCAGACTCCACCAAGTTAATCCTGCTCTCCACATAGCCTGCCTCTAAAAAAATAAAACAAAACAAAATAAAATAAAATAAATATAGTTTAAAAATATACTTGGGGGGGATCATTGGAGCCAATGTTTAAGGAAAAAACAGGAATAGACTGGGCTAGGTAGAGGAACCAGTGACCTCAAAAGTGACAGCCCCTACTAGGGAGCAGGAAGAGAAGTGGAGTCCCCTAGTGGCAAGAATTCCAGGGCCTTCTTTTAGGGCTGTTTAGGGCTACCCTGGCAGATGCATGGACACGCCCCCTCAGGCCTGGCGACAATCTGGCTGCTCTAGCTAAATGGAGCTGGCCTGACCTCTGACCCTCCCAGTGACCACCCCCTTCCCTGCCCCCAGCTTCTAGAACGTCCCACCCCTCCCGGCCTTCCTCTCCCAAAATTTCTAAAATACCAAGCAGAGACAAAGACCCAGGAATGCGGGCCCAGCAGGAAAGGAGCAGGGGGTGGGGGGGAGGCCAAAGAAAAATAAATAAATAACAACACAAGGTAGGCAGGCTGGCCAGGGTACCTTCTGAAAGAAAATGCTTTGTTGGTGAACAAGATACTGTGTGTATTGCTTTCTCCCTCCCCCCCCCACCTCCATCCAGCACCAGCTGGGACACACACATCCGGGGACACGTTGGGGAAACGCGGGCAATAGTTCCAAATACAGCAACCCACATCAGTGAATCAGTGAGAAAGGGGGAAGGGCAGCGGCGATCACCACGTGGTTTCAAGTTTGTCAAGACGCCTTAGCTTAGGCCCAGTAACAACCACTGTTTATTGTTTTACTTAAAAAAAAAAAGTACAGTATTCCTTAAAAATTGGGCCATTTGCTTGGTCTCTCACAGAGGAAAGTCTCAAGCACACACTGGTCAGTGACCACCTCCCATTCCCGAAGTATCAGGCAGCAAGCACAAAAGCCCAATCCTTGGCTGCACATGAACAACGGAGACTCACTTTAAAAATCATAAGCCACGGTCCGGAACCATGAAAAACATCTAAAGAACACCAAAACCAGGCATTACGGCTGGGCTGGTGAGGTGGCTCAGGGAAAAGGTGATTACTGCCAAGCCTGGCGACCGGAGTTTGAGTTCAGGGACCCATGACTCCAGCAAGTTGTCTTCCGACTTCTGCAGGGGTGCACACACCTCAAACAAGCGTCCACAGAAAGAGAGCGAGAGGGAAAGAAAAGCGAGAGGAGAACTCTTAAACCAAAGGGCAAGCAAGCCCTCCGGGGCTGGGAAGCCTGGGGGGAGCAAAGGAAGCCACGCGACCACTTTGCAGAAAGAGAAGGGCAATTCACAACGCTGTTGCGAGAATGTGGTGGCACATGCTTTTAGTCCCAGAACTTGGTAGAGACAGAAGCAGGAGGATCTCACATAGCAAGTTCCAGGGCAGTCAGGGCTACTGAAAAACCCTGCCTCTCAACAAACAAAAGCAAAAGAACAGGAGGACTAGCCTCACTGTATTGCCAGTGCTGGCTTCCAACTGTAGTACCGAATCATTCTTTTCCATCCTGAAATGGAATCTCTCCCTGGACAGCCATGGCACGTGCTGCCGAGAGCCCTGAATAGGGGAAGATTTGGGGGCGGGAGAATGCCTACTGAGGGAGGTGGGAAACTTCAGCAACCCCAGCACTGGGCGGGGGTAGGGGTGTGGGATAGAGGCAGTTGGTCTAGAATTAAATATCTGCCTGGACTGCATGAAAACTGTCTCTATATAATATATAAACAACAGAAACAAACCTGGGCTGGAGGGTGGCTCAGCCATTAAGGGCCAAATCTTAACGCCTTTTCTTGACCTCTAAGGACGCAAAACATCCATACACATAAAATAAAAATAAGAAAACCCAGATCAGATTGGCATCGAACCTCTCAAGAGCTGGGATTAAAAACATACCACCACCACCACCCAGCTGAGACCAACTTTTCAAACAAACAACCATCCATTCCAGTCTGTTGCTTGATTTCTAACGACCTCTCAAAGTACCCCATATTCTAGGCATAGTGCTAAGGATGGAATCCGCGCCTTGCACATGCTTAGCGAGCTCCCACCTGTGGTCCTACTCAACTCAGATCAGACACTGTAACCCAGGCTAGCCTGAAACCTGCTTCCTCATCCTGTTCCTGTCTTGAAAAAAGTGCTGGCAAACACTGGTGCCTGGGTCTTCTTCACTTGCTAAACCTTCTAAAATGTCCTTGGAATACTCCTTTATTCCTGAATAGTTTCAGAGTGTTACATGAATAAATTATAGCCAGTACTTGGTAATAAAAATTAGAAGGTGAAGAGATGGCTCTGTGGTTAACTCTGCACTGCTTTTCCAAAAAGACCCAAATTTGTTTATTTTTGGGGTGGCGATGTGTTGAGACCGAGTTTAAATACTCCTGGAACTCATTATCTAGACTAGGCTAGCACCACATCCACCAAGGTGCTGGAATTTGCTACCAGGCCCAGTCCCACAATTTCTTTACATGAAAAACATTGTTGAGTCGTGTTGTTTTTGGGTTATTGGGTTTTTCGAGACAGGGTTTCGCTGTGTAACAGTCCTGGCTGTCCTGGAACTAGTTCAATAGACCAGGCTGGCTTTGAACTCCCAGAGACCCACCGGCCTTTGCCTCCCAAGTGCTGGGATTAAAGGCGTGCACCACCACCTCACAGCTTGTTCAGTGTTTTATAACTTGTGAGATGCCTCAGTAGATGTGGGCTGCTCACTACCATCTCTGAGGACCGGAGTTCGAATCCTGTATCATGAGTAGAAAAGAAGAGACTCTCTCCCACAAGCTGCACCTGATCTCTAAGGCATACTTGAATGCTGTGACGCACATACTCCAGTTGACTTGTGGTGGTGCACACGTGATCCCAGCACTCCAGTGGAGACAATATTTCAAGGTCATCCTTAGCAAGTTCCAGGCCAGTCTGGGTTGCAGGAACAGTGTCTCAAAACACACACACACACACACACACACACACACACACACACACACACACAAAACTGTTTGCGCCTGAACACCTTTGGTTCCAGCAGCTGGAAGGCACAGGTAAGTTGAGGCTAACTTAGTCTTACATTTTGGGTTCCCAAGCAACCAGAGCTACATAGTGAAACCCTATCTCAAAAAATAAAAGCCATAAATAACTAAAAACTCCCCATCAGCTAGCTGAGCATGCTATATGAACACACACAGGAGGTAAACAGGAAATGAGTTACTGGTTCAGTCAACTACAAAGATGAACTAAACAGGCAACCCTCATCCTGGGGAGAAGAGCTGGAATCCAAAGAGGGCATACAGCCTAACTCCACTCAAGATGGGTACAGCGAGGTAGAAAACAGAAACAAGCATGGGGGGAAAACAGGGCTGAGGGCTTTAACACCATCATCCTGAGAGAGAGGTGGGTCACAGAGGAATATAACCAAACTTGTCCCAACCCCCAAACACTAGCTCTGGGGGATCCAATGTCCTCTTCTGACCTCACTAGGAACTAGACACACATGGTGTGCAGACCTACACATGTAAGCAAAATACTCTTACAGCTAAAAATAAATAAAACCAAAAAATTAATAACAAACCCTTAAAAAAACTGATTATACTTATATTCCAAATTCCACCAGGGAGATGTCTAACAACATGACAGGGTGGGACTCAGACTCCTCTGCAGCACTCTCTATAATAAGGAACACAAAATGAGTTAGCTCTGGTGGCCCCACAAAATCTGTTTCTAATGGCCTGCCACCAGTTTGTCCACAATGTCCCATTAGCTCTTACTCCCCCCACCACTTTAAATACTATCTTAAGTTCTATCTCACCCAAGGCAAGCAAGGACCAACTCCCTGGGAAGAAAATTTTAAAAAATTAGAATCCCCAGTCCGATTTACAGCACCCTTGGCCAGGGGGTCACACAAAGCCTATGAAATCATTAGTGTCCTAGCTGCCGCCCGGCAAGCATCTGACCTCTGGTGTTCTAATAGGCAACGGTTTAATGCGGCTTCCAGGCGGAAATGAGAGAGATCTGTACAAATGTGTGTAAATTATAGACTTTCAAATCAGGCCCACCTCAGGAAGGATGTCTGAGTCTCCATTCCCGTGGCCTCCAGGGCTGTCAAAGCAGGTGTAGTTTGAGTCAGCTGAGTTCAAGGCAAGAAGGACACTTGACTGACTGTAGAATAGAGTGGACTCCATTGGTGGCCTGAAACTGAGCCCCTCCCCTTCCTCGTAAGGGGACACTGCACACCTGAACCCTTTCACCCCCTCAAGTAGCCAAAGCTTCCTTCCAATGCCCGGCTGGTGGGGGCAGTGGAGACGAAAGCAAGAGAAAGCACACAAACTGGCCAAGATGAAGAGAAAGGAAAAAAAAATCAGATACCAACAGGGCTTGGGGTATAACTTAATGAGTCGCTCGCTCGCACGCACGCACGCACACAAGCAATGCAATTAGTTTTGTCGTTTGGAGGTTTTTGTTTTGTTTTTGTTTTTAAGAAGCCAGCTAGATGTTTGTTTCATCAGTTAAGAGCCAGTGCTGCTCTTGCAGGGAGTTCAGTTGGGAGCTCAGGTCCTGTAATTCTAGTTCCAGGGGATCCAATGACTCTGGCTTCCCAGGACACCTGCACATACCCCCTTCCACACACATACTTACATACGGACATACAGCTAGTAGCCTTCCTGTCAAATGTAACAGAACCATCTTTGCACTAAGTTCCACGTCCTTGTAGCTGGGCTCTTCCATTGCACGGTTGCCTCTGGCTGGTCAAGGGGTCCAACCCTGGTTCCTTCCCTGACAGCCCCCAGTTCCTGGTTACAGAACACATTCATTGGCACTGTAAGTACTGTTCTAAGTCTTGGTATTTACAGGACTTTGTTTAACTGTGAAGGGGACTATTTCAGAGCAGACTCCATGTGGCCTTTCAGCTCTGCTAACGCCAGGACATGTCCCAGGAAGCAGGACTGAGATACACCCCAAACTCAAGAACAAAAATAGAAGCTAGCCTGGCTATGGTAGGGACTAGAACCCTAGCAATCAGGAGGACTAAGGCAGGGGGATTGCTGTGGGGTTCAGGGTCAAACTGGGCTAGTCTCGGGCCATCCTGTCCTACAGCTTGAGACAGTATCAAACACAAAACAAAAACAGAACCAGAAGCCGGTCATTCCCTAGCAGAATCTCAAGTCTCAGATGAGATCCCGGCTTGGTCTCGGTGCTGGACCATCGGCGTGTGTAATGTGCAGATGAAAAACCTCCTCAAATGACCTGGTGCCAGCTAATTAACGTAACTGAGAAAAGGGGCCACTTGAGGACCCCCCTGCTCAGCCTTACAGAGGTGCTGACAGAACCTCTCTCCCCTCTCCACTTTCCCAGATAGCATCAGATCACCTCAGAGGGAGAAGGAGAAGGGAAGGAAAGTGGAGGGATGTCTAGAGGGGAAAAAAAGACAGGAGAGGAAGGGAAGAAAGGAGTGAGAAAAAGAAAATCAAGTCTGCCGGGGTGGAATAAAAGCTAAACCAGAGCTGGGCAGTGATGCCACACTCCTGTAATCCCAGTCCTTGGAAGGCAGAGACTGGGGAATCGATCTGTGAGTTAAAAGACAGCACAGAGCAAGTAAGATCCAGGACAGCCAGGGCTACATTCGCAGAGAGGCCCTGTCCTGAAAAAAATAGCTGAATCAGGTCAATACTCTAAAGCTTCAGAAGAAAACTAAGCACAACCACCTTCAGAAAGGAGAGAGAGAGAGAGAGAGAGAGAGAGAGAGAGAGAGAGAGAGAAACTAACTCTTGAGGCTGGGAATGCATGCTTGTGTCCCACAACTTGTAAGGGGCTAAGTGACAAGCTTTAGTCTTTCAGGAAGGACAGGAAGGACAAGGTGGCCGCAAGGCCAGAGATGCAGCTCCACTGGCATAGTGCTCAGCAGCCTTACACACACAAAGCCCAGTATCACCTAAGTAGATGCGGTGGCCCATATGCCTGGAATCCCAACACTTAGAAAGTGAAGGCAGGATGGGGCAGAGGTTTGCAGACTCAAGGCCAGCCTGAGCCAGCTAGGGGAGACTGTTTGGGGAAAGAGGCACCCACAAGACCTTTCGGCCACCATTCTCTAGCCTAAGTCTTCTGCTTGCCTGCTGGAAAGAATGTGCAGAGACCCCAGGGGCTGCCACTAGGAGAGGTGTGCTGAGTGACACCCTCTGACACTGCTGTGGCCCAGCTTCCTTTGGCCAGCAGCTGCCCATCTCCACTGAGGAGCCAGCCACATAGTGGCCGGTCCTTCCTGATGGCAGATTCTAACCCTGCACCTTTCCTCACTGTGTTGGGCTCTGTCATTCCATGTATGTGCCCTTTCATGTATGTGCCCAGGTCACAGTTCAGCAAACCACTGAGGGGGCCAAAAAAAAAAAAAAAAAAAAAAAAAAACAAAACTGGGCCTGGGGTACCATGCTGGGGGGACAGGGTGAGCACGAGTCTGACTTTAGTCATACATGCAAGCAGAGATGAAGGGGGAAAGCTTTCAAGGGCAGACGCTTTTTTCCAAACCACTCCCCAGAACAACAATGGGCAGTTTGGTTTGGTTTTTTTATTTTATTTTGCCCCTAACAATCTCTCCCCATGCAGAGGACAGAGCCCTTTAAAAGGCCTAAGACCTTGCATGCATGCAATTCCTGTCCCTGTGCTTGGAAAAAGCAAGTCAGCGCCCAACCTGCCTGCCTGTTGGTCAGCACCAGAGCTGAAGAGGCCCTGCTCATTCAGCCGGGTGGGTTCCATGGGATGCCACCCCACTGCTGCCTTTGGGATTTTTTTCCCTTACACTGTGTGCACTGCGACCACCTACTTAAATCCTGGTTAGTCCACGTGAGGGTCGCACCCACCAGCTATTTACATGGCTGCCTGGCTCCAGGCACAACATGGCTTCCTCAAACACTTCCAGCTACTGCACGTGGTTCACCTCAGGTCCATTCCCTTCTTTTTCTTGGGTGGGGTCTCCTTGCGTTGTCTTGGTTGGCCTTCAGCTCAAGCAATTATCCCACTCATTAGCTCCACTCGTGTGTGTGTGTGTGTGTGTGTGTGTGTACACGCATGCACGCTTGCGCCGCCTTAGAATTTAAATAAGGCTGTGTTTTGTTCACTACTTAAGTGTAGCCCCAGAAACCACCTGGTAGTCCCACCATCAATAAATACTTGAGGAATAGGACGAAGGAAACAATGGTTTTCGGTAAACAACGATTCAATTTAGTGAAACGGGCTGAAATCTTCCCAGAGTAAAATTGCGGCAGAAAAAGAGTCAATGTCCCCTTACCTTCTCAGCCATTTGATGGGGAGTCTCCGGAGTGAGAGTCGACTTTACTATCTATAGTGACTGCAAGGCACACAGAACCCCTATACACAACAAAGCCAGGAGGAGGAAGAGAGAGGACAGACCTAGCAGAAAATGACATACACAGCTAGTCTACTAGGAAGCATGGATAAAAAATGTAGGTTGCGTGAGGGAACTTGCTCCAGGCGGGAAAGCGAATCTTCAGGCTTCACCCTAAAAAGCTCTCTCCTGCCCGCTGGCCGGGCCTTGCCATCTGTACAGATCACAGCTGTAGCATGGCAAAGCACAGGGAACTCAGCACGGGTGGGCACCTAAGAGAGCACAGACAGGGCAGGTGTGAGTGCTGGACCTCATCCTGTCCGCCTCTGCCACTCAAGTGCTGGGCTCAGACACTGTGGCTGGGGCACAGTCCTCTAAGCTATGTCCGACCTTGTCTACTGTGTGCACTGCTACCTGAGAGGACACTCGAGGCTTCTCCCTAGCCCCTGTAAAGCTATTTTGGTAAAATGTAATGACTGAGGCAGGCTAAAGGCCAATACCAACACTTCCTCCTCACACAGCTTAGGAATTGCACAGAATGAAACCGGGGCTGGGAACATGGCACTCAGGCAAGTAGTCTACCACTGGCTGAGCAATACCCTCTGGGGCTGGAACCCCGAGGGAGCACTAGCTGTGCTCACGAGTAACACTAACACCCACAGCCTCGTTCCCTTTCCAATTGAGACCGGGTCTCCCTGAGTTACCCAGGTGGTCTTCGCCCTCCAGTCTCAGCATTCCTAACAGCTAGCCTGGAACAGGACAAGTCACCACCTTGTTTCTTCATTTTTAAGTCCAGAAGAGGCTGGGGGCGGTGGCACTCACCTTTAATCCCAGCAGAGGCAGGTGGATGTGTGAGACTGGGGCCAGCCTGGTCTACATGATAACTTAATAACTTCAAGGACAGCCAAGCCAGGGTTACACGGTTGGTTGAGTTTCACATACAGAAACTTTTCCTTAGTGACCGTGAGGGCCATTTACCCCAGCTTTATCAGAGGCAGGAGGAGTTTATATTTACTGCGGGCAAGCGGTCACATAGCAGGGCTGAGCTCTGGCACTGCTCTGCCCTGGTCACTACTCTGAGGTGACTACTGTCACCCCTGCTGTTTTATGGATGAAGAATGGCCGTGCATGATTTAGTCTGCTCAAGGCCACAATTAGGAAGCAGCTCCAGGTCACTGAGGAGACCAGTGGGCTCCTCTGCCTCGGCAGGCTGTTAACACGACTCCTCTCCAGACCTGGCCAGTGAGGCTCCTGCAGTCCAACCATCGCCACAACTAAAGACTACTTCTTTGTTGAAGTCGACAATCCAGTGGCTCCCCATTATGTTATAAACAGGTCTAGAATAAATTCCTCTTGGGTAAACAGGCCTGACACCAATGGCTTATCTCCAGAGCTTGGTAGGGTGAGAAGTCCGGCCAGGTGTTGTCAGGCCTTGTCCCATTCCCAGGTCTAGGCTCCTCTCTTATCATGCTGCATTCTTGCCTCTTGCAATACTGCTCCCAATACCTCAGATTTCAACAACCCCTCAGGGGTGAAAGCCAGCAGCAGAAATGTAGAGGCTGGAGAGGCCCAACCCCCACACTCCCTTTGGTCAGAGAGACCAGGACACCGCCCTCACTGTCTTTTTCCAAGAGGTCCCCAGATGCTCCAGCCCAGGCCACAACACTATCCTGCTGCCAGAATCCAAAAGGCTACCGCCCCTGGGAATAGATGATCAATTTATAGTCCAAAACAGAGCATCTTGATGAAATGACGGTCCAAGATGGCAGCTGGTCCAGAGCCGTGCCTTTGTTCCTAGCCTCACTAGAGGAAGACTTCCAGGCACATGCTCAGGCCGGTGCTCGCTGACCCCAAGAAAATACGCGCTTCTAAGACTGGACAGTGAGGGCAGCACGCTCTCACCCCAGGCCCTATTCTCTGGCTCCCTCAAACTGTTAGCTTAGGGTGGTCAACAGCCTCCTGTTGGTGAGCTAACTAAGGAAGACGTGGCCAGCCAGAGACCTAAACCACCTGGACACCTTCCCCCGTGGACACCAATCGTTCAGATCAGCTCCATCAAGCCTACATGACTTCCATGAACTGTGGCTTGAAATTTAGACCTGCGAAGGTGCCTGAGTGAAGTCAGAGGTGAGGACCCCAGCTGCCTTTGGAGAGGACCCGGCTGGTTCCCGGTACTGCCCACAACCATCTCGGTCCAGTTCCAAGGGACCTGACGTGCTCTCCAAAACATGCGCACTTATACAGGAAAATATACACATTAAAGAAAATATAAATAAGCTGGGTGGTGGTGGTACGTGCCTTTAATCAATCCCAGAACTCGGGAGGCAGAGGCAGGGAGATCTGTGAGTTTGAGGCCAGCCTGGTCTACAAGAGCTAGTTCCAGGACAGGCTCCAAAGCTACACAGAAAACCAGTCTGAGGGGGGACGGACAAAGGAGGGGGGACAAGAAAACAAATAAATCCAACCGGGTGTAGTGGTGTGCACCTTTAATCCCAACACTTGAAGCAAAAGCAGGCATCTCTATATGTAGGTTCCAGGTCAGTTCTGGTCTAAATATCATGTTCCAGGCTGGCAAGACCAGTTAAAAAATAAAAATGAATCTTTGGGTATAGTCTCATCATGGGATATGAATTCAACTTTCTATGTATTTCAACAAAAATCATTTCTATATTCCAAAACCAGAAAAAAAAAGTGCTTCATCTCCATGTATACCATGCAGTTATGGTGTGGTGTTCCATGTGCCTCTCTGGTGCTCAGAAGCCTCTGGAGACACCATGGGTGCTGGGAATCAAACCTGGATCCTCTGAAAGCAGAATGTTCTTCATCTGAGCAGTGGGAAGGTAGAGGGAGGTGGGTGTGAGTTTGAGGCCACCCGACTCTATCTACAGAGGAAGTTCCAGGGCAGCCAGGGTTACAAAGAGGAACCAAAAGACCAATAAAGAGCTGCCTGGGAAGTTACGTGTTGGGGGGAATGCTAGGCCTTTGGTTTTGTTCCACTTTTGAAACAAAACAGATAGTCACCTTGTTTTAGGGCACTGAAGTAAACCCTAAGATTATTTTGAGCCACAAAACCTTACCATCTAGCTAGAAAGAAGCCACCTTTAATGGTGCACACCACAGCCCTTGGTGATGGCACACGCCTTTAACCCCAACACTTTAGAGGCAGAGGCAGGTGAGTCTCTTGAGTTTGAGGCCTTTACATAGTGAGTTCCAAACTAGCCAGGGTCTCTCTCAAATCCAGGCAAGCAATTAAAGCATCTGCACAGAACAAAGACTTTTGATGATCCCAGGGGCCTGCCAACCCCAGTATGTGCGCTCTGCTCCCCAGCTCTGTGTGCACAAATCTATGTTTCAGGCCAGCCTGGGGCTAGAGATCCTGCCTATCAGTAATAAGGGCCCTTGGACTGGGGAAAAACAGCCACAGGCTAAGTAGGAGTAATTTCTTGTTTACCTGGTCCTATCCAGGATCCTTTCTCTAATCCAGTAGTTCTCAACCTTCCTAACCTGGGACTCTGTTGCTACTTCACAACTGCAATGAATGGTCATGTAAATACCTGCTTCTCGGTGGTCTCGGGTGAGCCCTGTGCATGGTCATTTGTCCCCCAAAAGGGTTGGGACCCATGGGTGCTCTAATCTCTTACAAACATAACCTTCCCAGGCGGGCAGAGTGTACCTAGCAGTTAGGAAAGCAATACAGCAAAAACAGGAGCCCCAGGCCAGCTTGGGCTACATAATGGAGTTTAGACTGGCTCAATTTTTTTTGTTGTTGTTGTTTTTGTTTTTCGAGACAGGGTTTCTCTGCAGCTTTAGAGCCTGTCCTGGAGCTAGCTCTTGTAGACCAGGCTGGTCTCGCACTCACAGAGATCCGCCTGCCTCTGCCTCCCGAGTGCTGGGATTAAAGGTGTGCGCCACCACCACCCGGCTGACTGGCTCAATTTTTAAGAAGTCCTAGGTGCCCTTGCGCTTGCTGAGTTCAGAACACACTGACAGTGGGTTTGGTGTACCCAAGGCCCTGGATCGATCACATAACAAAAAACACCACTCTGGGGTATCAGAGGGAGATTTTAGCCAGGCTGACAATCTAAAGCGCCCCCCACCAAAAAAAAAAAAAAAAAAAAAAAAAAAAAAAAAAAAAAAAAAAGAATGTGCTGAGGCCTCCATAGGATTTGCAAGGGCACCTCCTTACCCATCCCTGAAGTTTTCAGTCCTGCTTCCCCAACCCAAGACCCTTTTTCCAACATTCTTAGCTTTGACAGGTATGATGGTACACACACGGAATCCCAGTACTTGGAAACAGAGGTAGGTAGATCTCAGTTCAAGCCCAGCCTTATTTGCTTTGTCTAGGACAGCCAGGGTGGACTCTTAGTGTCTCAAAAAAAAGGGGGGGGGGTGATGGCAGGGGATGAAAATGCATGCTGCCTGGAACAAAGCTACACGAACTTCCAGGCACCGTTGCCCAAATATTAGTATGAGGAGAATGTTTGCTGTGTAAGTGCTAAGAGTGAAGAATCAGCAAGCGTCCTTAGGAGGGGACTGCCCCAGAGGCACGGCAAGGCCTGGAGACTCAACCTCGCAGTGGCGCCACTTGGCTGTGCTGCTGGGCTGACAGTGCAAGGCCAGCTGACTTCTGGAGACAAGATAAGAGCTGGCAGGCCAGACCCTGCAGAACTCCCTAGGCAGGATTCCTCTGACCCCAGAACAAGAGGGCAAGGAGGAACACGCCCCAGGCCCAGGAGCACAGCTGGAGACAAGTGTCCTGCGCTTGCTTGCAGGACACCAGAGGTATGAGCCTGTCAACCAAGAATCCACGGCTGGGACACGTGCAGCAAGGAGCAGCAGCTCCTCCATGCTCTCTGGTAAGTTTTCAGAGTGTCCCATTAGGACTGAGAGAGAGAGACAGAACGAACAGAGCTCCATATGGAGACGGATGGAGAGAAGGCAGGCCCAGGGCAAACCTCAGCTGTCAGGATACCCAAATGTCCCAGGGGAAGGAGGCAGAACGCAACTGAGTACAGAGAACAAAGCTCAGAGGCAGGAGGCACACTTGGCAAATCCATAAAAGCAGAGCACAGCCGTGGCCTAGGTGCTTGCTCGGAGGGACAGTGTCAGGGTCTCTCGAAACACTAAAGCACTATTACGCTATGGCCAGACTTAAGAGCGTGTTTGAAAGCCTTTGTCAGGACAGCATCACTCACAAGATCAGCCAGCAGCCTACAGAGCAGTCAGTCGTTAAGTGGACAAAGGAAACAGTCACGTGGGATCGCTTCTAAAGCCTTTTACAGACTGGCTTTTCTAGCCCAGGCTACCCTGATCTCCTGGCAATATGGCCTCAGACTCCAAGTGCTGAGATTACCACAGGTGCAAGGCACTGCACCACCAAGTCCAGCTCTCCACCTTCATTTTATCCCTGCACTTTTGTTGTTGTTCTTTTGTTATTTGAGACAAGGTTTCTTAGTAGCTTGGAGCCTGTCCTGGAACTAGCTCTTGTAGACCAGGCCGGTCTCAAACTCACAGAGATCCGCTTGCCCCGCCTCGCAAGTGCTGGGATTAAAGGCGTGCGCCACCGCCAAAGGGCCTATCCCTGCACTTTTATGTTTTGTGGTATGTGAGTGTTTGTGTGCCTGTATGCAGAGGCCAGGTTAATGCTGAATGTCTCCAGCTCCCCAATAGACATGCCACCGAGTCCAGCTTTGATGTGGTACTGGGGATCTGAACTCAGGCCCTCAGGATTCTACGACAAACACCACCAACTAAGCCAGTTATTCTTCCCCCAGCACTCCCTATGCCATCTCTTCAAAGATATTCCATCCATCATTTGTTTTTCTGTTTGTATGAGATAGGGTCTCTTCTCTGTGTAGTCCTGTCTGTCCTGGAATTCAGAGATCCACGTGCCTCCTCAAGTACCAGGATTAAAGGTGTGCACCATGACTGCCTGGCAAGAAACTCCAACATCTGTGACAGCCTACGTGAAACCAGAGGCCGTGGTGAAAGCTGAGGGAAATAAAGCACGTACTGAAAAAGGCAAAGGCTGCATCTCACTTTCACTATTGATGCTGCAGATGTGATTCAGTGGCTCGACATTTGCCTGGTGTGCGTAAGACCAGGACAGACTCAGAAGCTACAGAGAAACCCTGTCTTGAAAAAAAAAAAAACAAAACAACAAAAAAACAACAACAACAAAAGACCTTGATTTTAATACCCAGCACTGTAAACACTCAGTACACCAAGAGCTAGAACAAGGCCCTGTCTCAAAATGCATTTTCTTATTCATTTATTTTTTGAAAAAGCTGAGAGCCAGGCAAGAGGGCTCAGTGGGTAAAAAGTCTGATACTATGAGTTCCTGGAACCCCCAATGAAGGTGAATGACTCCCGAGAGCTTCCTCGGAACTTAACACTAGAGTATGCACACACTTATATAATAATACAAAGTTTCCTGTGCATCATGGCTGGCTTTAGTAAACGAATTATTTATTTCAAAAGTCGCTAAGGTCTTCTTTCTACAAAATCCAATGAGTACACCAATGAGCTTGACAGTCACTCTCAGACACATGACATTGTATGAGTTATCAATAAAAAATAAAGTGAGCCGGGTGGTGGTGGCGCACACCTTTAACCCCAGCACTTGGGAGGCAGAGAGGCGGCTCTTTCTGAGTTCGAGGCCAGCCTGGTCTACAAGAGTTAGTTCCAGGACAGCCAGGGCTGTTACACAGAAAACTCCTGTCTTGAAAAACCAAACTAAAAGAAAGAAAAAAAAAGAAGAAAGCGAAAAATTGGCCCAATTAATTTTCTACTCAGACATTTCTCATGAGGGAAGGAAGGAAGGAGGAACTTGATGGCCAGTCTCCACCCCCATTTTAAACAGCTCCAGTTTTGCCCAAGGCAGTGTTCTTTAAGCAGGCACTCAGAAATGTTCAAAAAGATCCCAAGGCAATTTACACACAGGGTTGAATGTGTAAATGTTAGAAACCTATAATGCCATCTTAGACAATGCCAGGCTACACACAGTGCCCACAGTATTTAAGAAATGCTCGTTCGTACCCCTAAGTATCCCAAATCAAGACTCCATGCAAATGTCCATGGGGTGGCAGGTGCCAGTACCAGAGAGCCTGCTGCAAGTCTGCTGCTCGGCCAGGCCAGGGACACTGAAAACATCTGAGTTTTAGGTGGAGCATCCTCTGGCCTCGGGAACAAACAAGTGGGAGTATGAACGCGAGGGATTGCACTAACCAAGAATGTAAGAAATAGGACAAGCAAGCAATGCCGGGCAGTGGTGGCGCACACCTTTAATACCAGCACTCAGGAGGCAGAGATTGGTGAGTCTCTGTGAGTTCAAGGCCAGCCTGGCCTACAGAGGACAGCTGGCTACACAGAGAAATCCTGTCATGAAAAAACAGAAGAGGAAGGGAGGGGAGAGAGAGAGAAGGAGAGAGAGAGACTCCTAAACAGGCAAGATAGTGTATGCCTATAACCCCTGTGCGTGGAAAAGACAGGATTGCTCTCAGTTCAAGGCCAACTTAAGCATTTTCTTGAAGAACGGGAATAGGAAGGGAAGGACTCTCAGTTTTTCTGACACCTTATTTTGCACTGGGGCACATAGTGTTTAGCCAGGACACACAGCCTGAAGTTACTTGTACAACATTAAATTCAGAAGGACTTTTTGGGAAGACTCTTCAGAGGGCAGGCTGGAAGAAATGCCTCTTTTGGCATCTGCTCTCAAACCCAGCAGGGCAACAGGGTAAGCACACAGGCGCATGAAGCCTGCTTCCTGGCAGGAAGACTAGCCGGCAGAGAAAGAGAGACCTATTAGCAGGACAGGTGGCGACTGCCATGCTGAGTCCTGGATCTCCCATTCGCCACAACCTGCCACCTCTTAGGCCAGATACAGAGAGCTGGAAGCAGACCAGGTCCCTTGGAGGCTGAAGTTCTGCCTGTCCCCCAATCATATTCCAGCAACTGACAACCCTGCGGCCCCAGGCTGGTCATGTCATGTTCCCAGCTGGCCTTCCAGCCACCTCGGTGGTGATGCTGAAGCTTCCCCTCCACCTCCCAGACACAGAAGACCAATGGTACTACCATCAAAAAGTACTTAATAAGCGCCAAACCGCTTGGGGTTCAGACACAGAATCAGAGGGGTCTGGCCCAGCCTTCAGAGGAGAGGGTCATTTATGACCATTAAGGCAGAGTAAGGCAGGCTCCCAGAGGCTAATAAAACTCCAGGGAAGGAAGTGGGGATTAACCACTTCCTCCCACCTCTCAAGAAGGGGTTTTCATGTTGTACCAAACTGCAGAATAGAAGGTTCTAGGGTGGGGGTAGGGGTAACATCGTCAGAATGGCCTACCCCTGGCCAGGGCCTTGGCAAAGGGAGGAGGCGGCTATGAGAGTCCTCGTGCTTTGACTTTTACACGTGTGGCAATTTTACCAAGTCCTCTTGGCCCGCCCCTTGGCACGGGTCTGGACTCTGTCCAAGTCCAGACCCGCCAGCACTGGAGCTTTAGCGTTTGTTTGCCAAGTGCTGGGATGGCACAATGGCCTAATTCTTTTACATTCCATCCTGACAGTTTTTGCTGGATCAAAAAACAATCCTTACACCAGGCAATAAATACATAATCCTTCAAATTGTACCCTTTTGTCATTTGTTTTGAGACAGGGTATTATTCTATAGCTCTGGCAGTCCTGAAACTCATTATGTACAGAGCAGGCTGGCTTTGAACTCAGATCTGACTGCCTCTGCCTCCTGAATATTCCACCACAACCAGCTCAAATTTCAACTTTATTTAAAACTTATTTCGTCAGCTTTACTCAAGCTTAAGAAATGTAGTTTACAGGAAAAAAAGCTTGGGTTTTTTTTTTGTTTTGAAAAGCGGTCACACTCAGATGGGCTTTGAACCAACTCTGCCTCCAGAATGTTGGGATTCATACACAACCAATGTCTCGGAAACCCCCAGGTAACTTGAAGCTAGTCTTAACTAACTCCCTCCAACTTCCTGGCTTCTCTCTGCCACCTTGGCAGAGTGCTTGGGTCACCAACCCATGCCACCACATCAGGTGGAGAAAAAAATTTACAGACACAGGCAAGCTGAGCCAAGGAGAGTAGGAGAGAGCCCGAGAGATAGCTCAGTAGTTAACTGCTGCTTTTCCAGAGGACCTGAGCTCGATCCTACTCACCAGGGTCCATAACTCTAGTCCTAGAGAATCCAATACCCTCTTTCTGACCTCTACAGGTACTGTCTCCAGATGGTGTGTGGATACCCAGGCAGGTAAAATACCACAGAAAATGTAAATAAAAATAAAAATATAAATATAAAAGATTAAGAAGCATGCTAACTGGGATGGTCTCCTAAATAGACTGAGATCGGAGTAAAGCTTTGGGGATCCCCAACACACAATCACGCCGTAATACACAATCAGTACAAAAACAACCCTCACCCACATTCCCACAGCAGGGAACAAAGTCACACATGCTGAACCAGAAGAGGGCAGGTGTAGCTCTGTCAGGCACCTCATCCCACCCTGCCCTGAAGTGATTTCTCTGAGCCATGAGGTCTCCACAAGTCACACAAAGGTTTTCATGGTGGAGGGACAAGGTTCTGGAGTTCCAATCCAGCTAGGCTGGATACTGGTGGCATGCTTGTTTTATTTTGTTTTGTTTCTCTGTGTTAACAGTCCTGCCTGTTCTAGAACTCACTTTGAAGATCAGGCTGGCCTCAAACTCACTGAAATCCACATGCCTCTGCCTCCCTATAGTGCTGGATTAAAGATGTGCCACCACTGCCCACCAGCTGGCATGCTTTTTTCCAATCCCTGCACTAGAGGCAGAGGCAAGAGGATTTCAGTTCAAGGCCAGCCCAAAATACAAATTGAGATCAAGGGCAACTTCCTAAAGGACCCAGTTTCAAACCAAACAAATAAATAAAAATCATGCATGCACACACAGAACTGAACCTTAAAATCCTCTTCTAGTGTTAGAATCTGTGCCCTCCTGACTCAGCTCCAGAGACAGGAATAGGTGGGAGGTGGGAGGGTCACCATCCGCACAAACCTGTGTTGCAGCCCTGGGAGCCAGAGAAAGCAGAAGCTCTTCCTAGGTGACTCACTGCCCTCCCCTCAGCCCATGCATGCCTGGGGCAAGCTTCCTCTCTTGCCCTAGGCATGCAGGGGTGGGAGGGGTCAGAAAGCCTTTCTGGTCTGGTCATGGAGGCTAACCCTGGTCCCCCTCAAGGATACCCTGTGGGGCTCTGGAGATACAGTAGGGAACCCATTCAGGATGTTCTAAACGAAGCTGTCATACAAAATGTCAGGCACCATCCTGAACCCGGCACACAACACACATACAGGAAAAATGAAGACAACTTATTGTTCTACCTTTTGTGCCGGAAGGGGCTAAATCAGGACCAAAGCAGGAGGTTTTCAGATAAACTGTGGGGACAAGTCACACCTTAAAAGGAAAAAGTTGGGAATTAAGGCAAGTCCCAATTTAGGCCTATTAAGAAGCAGAGGCCCTCCATAGGAGCAGGCTTGCGCACACACCTGCCCCCAGGAAACCCAGGAAGTCAGGTCAAAAGCTAAGTGGCTAAGTACAATTTAGAGTGTTTTAGAAGGTCTAGTCACAGCCAGGTATACCTGCACCTAAGGGGCAGGGCAGGGCTTTCATGATACCATCCATCCAAGACAAGCAGGCCATCCCGCCCAACACTGCAGCAGGACAGCTATTCAAGCTTTTGGGGAACAAAACCCCAGAGAGGAATTCCTACAGCGGGGCATGCAGATCAGCAGGAAAGAAAAGGCAACAGGACATAAGGTACGAAGCCCATTCTCTGGGTGCAGGAAGAAAGGCCAAGAAAGGGTTCCAGTAGCAACTCAAACCAAGGTCTGCAAGCAGCAAGCTGGCCGATGTAGGGTGAGTCCCAGGGCGTGAGGGAGCAAAGTTCAGGAAGAAGCAAGGGAGGAAATCAGGTCCAAAGCCCTGGATTTAATCATTAACTGCCTCTCGAGGGTCTCCTTTGTATTTCTGCTGCGCAATGGCTTTTCCGTAACTCGGGCAAACACTCACACTCTGCCCTTCAAAGCCTGGAAGGTGGGGCTGTTCAAACATCAGCCCTGCATCACAGCACCACAGGGGATGATTCAGGGAGATTCCGCCAGAGAGAATGCAGGAGAGACCCGCCTCTGTTCCTGACTGCTGGCTCTATGGTGATGGCACGGAGGGGAGAAGGGGGACAGCTAAAGATACCTGGGCTTTGGTGGGGACTCACACACCTGCCCGGTTGTCGTCTCTGAGAGCAGACAGGGCAGCCCAGCCAGACACAGTAGCGAATTTCCCAGCCCTAAAGACGTTGAAGCAGGAGGATTGCCACAAATTCAAGAATAATCTGGGACTCACAGCAGGTCCCAAGATAGCCTGTATGAAACCTTCTCTCAAATAATGTAATTAGCTTAATTAAACAAATATTCAGTGGAACCAAACAGCTTCCTTCAGCCAATCTAATTAATCTGACGCTGCTGAACTGAACGGCTACTGTGGATGAGGTCTAACTGCCCAGGCATTTCCCAGATTTCCAAAGGCCCATCTACTCAAAAGCTCCCGGGTCATTTTGGGACACCCCACCCCACCACCACAGACTCTTCATCCCTTTCCTGGGTATACACCACCCAGTCAGTCCCCCTAGTCCAGCCCCCTCTGGTTTTTAATACACTCAGATCCTCCTGGAATCCAGAGACTGTAGGTGGGGAACAAAGCAGAGGACGCCACTCTTCCCGGTCCGAAAGGGTTGGTGAGGGGTGGGAAGAAGGGCTCTGGACCCTGCAGGAAGGAAGCAGCCTGCAGCCTCCAGTAAAGATCAGGGAGTCACGTGCCCCCACTGGTACGATCAGGTCACTTCCCCTGGGACCTCATCATCAGCGGAAGGCTATTCTGAAAGGCACGTACAATAGCGGGTCCATGGCAAAGCTGCCCTGGTGGGGACTAGGAAGTAGCTCTGTTGGTAAAATGCCTGCCAACTGGCCCCCATTTCATCTTCTGCACAGCTTACATTCCTGTTAAGAAGCCAAAATGCAACATTTGCTGAAAGGAAGCCACCTGGCTGCCTAGGCAACTAAGTGCTCAGACCCAATCAATGACCACTACAGAAAATACGCTGTCAGTTCCAAAGGCTCTGGCTCCCCTGCCCTGCCCAGACACCTCTGGAACACCACAAAAGCTGCCTTTCTGGTAACTTTTAAAGCCCTATTTTAATGTAAACGTACAGCACTTTTACCAATGACTCACGCCAAGTGCTGCTGACCAGGAGTCTTTCCATAATCCGGTGACGCAAACAACGGCCCCCAGACGGCAGTCTCTGGGTCTCTGTGTCCCTCAGACACCAGGAAGGAGTTAGGCAAGGCAGGCGGACAGTCGGTGGAAACCACCGATGGAATGGACTTCACCTCCACGTTTTCCAGGCAGTCCTCGAGGAATTCGCCTCCCAGCGGGTATCTGCTCAGTAAAAACAATGTGCCCTGGCCATTTGCCTTGTGGCCCAGAAACAGCAAATGTTCATCATGGGGGAGGGGACAGAATGGGGTTCTCTTGGAGAGGATGTGGTTTTCAGGTAAAGACATCCTGAACCCATCAGCGGTGAGCCAGGCCATGGCAATTTCTACCATTAAGACCCACCCACTTGGGGTCTGGAATGATAGCCTAGCAGCTAAGAACACTGGCTGATCTTTGAAAGGACCTGGGTTCAATTCCCGGCACCCACATGGCAGCTCACAACTGTCTGGTTCAACACCCACCAGGATGTGTACTCACTCAGAAACACATATAGGAAAAACACCAATGCACATAAAAGTTTAAAAAAATTAAAAATAAATAAACCTTTAAAAAAAACCCACCCCACTTACTGGGAGTAGTGATGGTGGCACAGGCCTTTAATCCCAGCACTCGTGGAGGGAGATCTGTGGGTTAGTTCCAGGACAGGTTCCTGTCTTTGGTAGGGGAGACTTATAGGGCCTGCAAGACAGCTCAACAGGTAGAAGCTTGCTGTTAAGCCTGCCAACCTGAGTTCAACCCTCAAGACCCACACGGTGAAAGGCGAAAACAAGCTCCCCCAAATTGTCCTCTGACCTCCACGTGCGGAAAAAATAAACAAAATGTAATTTTTAAAAAGAGTAAGAAGTTGGCCAAAGTATGCTGAGCAGAAAACTCAAAGGAGGAAACCCAAATGAGCAGCAATAGGACACACGAAAGCTACACCCATCCGCCTTTTCTGGTAATCACGGAAGTGTGGGGTAAAACAGGACCGGACCGGCCATTTTTCTTCCATTAGATTGATGGCAATAGGCAGACAGTGGGAGGAAATGGGGCTGGTGGTGGGGGTATAGCAAGGCCTGGGGCTATTAACATTTCAAATGTGCCTCTTCAGGGTCCCAGGGTCCCAGAAGTCCGAGGGAACCAGGCCAGGAACTGCTGCTGGGGAAAGACCAAGTATTCCTGCCAGCCTAAGGAGACCACACGGAGGCCCAAGCCTGGAGCAGTAAGGGGCAGCCAGCTCTCAGTGGAGCATTCAATACCGTTCTGCAAACAGCTTCATGGCTTTGTGTGCATGCATGACTGCTAGGAAGACACGAGGGTCTAGCACTTTTAATTAATTTGCGACTATCAGGATAGCTCTGCAGTTAAGAATTCTTGGGCCTCCCCAGCACACACATGATGGTCCACAACCATCCCTAACTCCGGGTCCAGGGAATCTGACGCCCTCTCCAGACCTCATGGGAACTTGGCACATGTTTGGGTACACATACATACATACATACATACATACATATATAAACAAAGCTCTCATACATACAAAATATGTTTTTTAAAGCTTTTCTGGGCAGGCTTGGATTAAAAGGTGTGTGCCACCGGGGCTGGGCACAATTTTTTTTTTTACTTTAAATTTACAGATAACCTAAAGGACACATTTAGGTACAACGGTATGTTAAATCAGGACTAGAATGAACGAGATAAATGTTCTTTAACAAATATGAACAAGGCAAGCTGGGTGGTGGTGGTAACACAAGCCTTTAATACCAGCACTGAGAGGCAGAGGCAGGTGGATCTCTGTGAGTTTGAGGCCAGCCTGGTCTACAGAAGGACAGCCAAGGCTACACAGAGAAACCTTGTCTCAAAAAAAAAAAAAAGAAAAAAGAAAAACAACAACAACAACAACAACAAAAAAAACTAAATCTGAACAAGGCAGTCCCAGGTATGCCTGTTTTCCTAAAATGAGCGAGGCCAGCAAAGGGCAGGGCAGATGAAGGCTGAAGAGACTCAGAAAAATGACATCCTAATGGATAAGCAAACTATAAAAACCCAGTCAGGCTTTAGAAGATCCTCTAGTGCAGGGCGGTGGTGGCGCACGCCTTTAATCCCAGCACTTGGGAGGCAGAGGCAGGCGGATCTCTGAGTTCGAGGCCAGCCTGGTCTACAAGAGCTAGTTCCAGGACAGGCTCTAGAAACTACAGGGAAACCCTGTCTCTAGTGTGACGACTATAGGGACACAATTTAAAAACAAAATTGTCAGAGGCAGGTTGATCCGAGAGTTCAAGGCCAGCCTGGTCTACTGAGTGAGTTCTGGGACAGCCAGGGGTCACACAGAGAAACCCTGTCTCAAAATACAAAAAAACAAAACTGTCATCCTGTGCTCCAGTTTCAAGTGTTACCAAAGCAGCTGCAGTAGGTTTCTGTGGTGTTGGGAATGGAACCCAAGCTTGATGCCTACTGGGCAAGAGCCCTGCTACTTAGAAGCACTCAAAAGAGTTCATCCATGTGTGCACTTCTTCTGGTAACTGAGAAAACCTGCTTCAGATGGAGAGAAGACTCTCACCACTGACAACAGGCACCTGGCACAATGGAAATCAAAGGGCCGCATGGAGAGCACAGAAGGCAAGCAGCCTGGAAGGGAGTCCTACCGGCCTAGGAACAGAGATCCTGAAGAGATGACATCATGAATTTAAACGCCATGCTGAGCTTCTCCAGTCGCCCCTGGACTATCAGCAGAAAAATGCAGCACCCACAAATTCAAGGCCAACCTGGGTGATACCGTGAGGTTCTATCTGGGAGAGGGAGAGAAGTAACAAGACTACACATCATCCCTCCGAAGAGGAAAAAACCATGAGAGCTCTCTGTTCTAGGCCAGTGAGCAGATCCAGGGCTGAGAGGACCCAGGCTCAGGTTCCCAACACCCATATAGTGGCTCACAGCCACCTGCAGCTCCAGGTCCACCCAGGGTCCTCTTCTGATCTCTGCAGATACTGCACAAATGAAATGCATAGACATACATAAAGTCAAACTAAGGGGCTAAAGAGATAACTCGGGGTAATAGACAGGTCTTTCAGAGGGACCCAAATTTGATTCTCACCACCTACCACATGGCAACTCACAACTGACGGCATCTCTAGTTCTAGGAGGTCCAACACCCTCTTCTGACTTCCACGGATACCAGACATGCACGCGCTCCAAATATATATACAAGCAAAATACCCATAAACATAAAATACTTACAAGAACGTTTTTAAAAACTTTTTAAGCCAAGCACACAGACGGAGGAAAAATCCTAAGGCAGCCAGCTGGAGGGGGAGACAAAGGGGACAATCTATTCTGCATTTTGGCTAGAGCAATTTTTACCAACAGGTGTTGCCAAATGGGGTGAAATCTATGCTAAATGGTGAACAGACCCACCCAAATAGAGAGCCACTGGGGCAGGTCGTTAGTAGAGGCTAGCCCTCTAACCAAGCCCACAAGAGGCAGTAAGCAAACCCACTGGCTGGGGAGGGGCTCCCATCCTGAGTGCCTTCTGGCAACCTGCCGGGATCCTCTCCATCTCAAGGAGGTAACCTCAGGCCACACCAAATTTCACCTCTGGAACCCACACATTCCCCCGTCTTCCAGCGGCAGCTAGCTACCCACAGGGCAGAGAACAAAGCTCCGCACTCATGTCCATAAAGACTATTAACAAATACAACGTTGGAATCCGGAGGGCTCACACAGCTCCGTGGGCTAAGGGGTAGGGCGCCTTGAGAGGGAGTCCCCAGCGAGGCCCAGTCTTGAGTGAGCTGCTCGCACACATTGGACACGATCAAATTGTCAGGTTCACGTGTGAGGCCATAAGGAAATATAAGTCTCATGACACTGAGATTACAGGCTTGGGCCACCATGTCAGGCTCTTACCCCCTGTGCCAAGCCACCATACCCGACTTCACCTTCTACCATGCCTTGCCAGCAACAATCCAGGAGCTGAGCCACTCAGCACAAACTGAGCAGCCCCAGGGCCCCACCTAAGGACTGCTAGACTCCTTTTTACTTGGGTTGGAACGTGCTTCCCACAGTTTGCTTTTATTTGCACCCACTCCCTGACAAACAGGGCAGTCAGATGACAACCAGCAAGGGCCATTTGCCAAATGGGGTCTTGGAAACTGAACTCAGGTCTTCTTCAGGTTTGGAGGACACCATCTTTACCAGTTCTGCTACCCCACTGGTCCTATCTAGGCAAGCACCTCCTAATTATCCTTGGCTTGGCCTTAAATTTCCAGCAACTCTCCTGCCCCTGCTTCCTGGGTGCTGAGATTACAAGAATGAGCCTCCAAGCCCAGCCTTAGATCTATCAAGATCTGGCTCCTAACGGATACATTCAAATATAGTCCACCACACTCCAGAAAAGAGGCAGAACTTTGTACCTTCCTAAAAGGTGGGTGATGGTCTCCATGACGACACATTCCCTGGACTCCAGCCACAAGAGGCTCTGAAGAAACCACCTCCACAGCCAACATTGAAAGCCCCTCACTCCCCTCACTCATTCTTCCGAGACTTCCAGCCCCAACCAACTCACCTGAACCTGCCAGGCCCCACCAGGCTCCTCAGCAGCTCAGGTTTCACGGAATAGACCATATCCATGTAGAGCAGCCAGGATGGAAGGCTGAGACCTCCTGCCCAGTTCCCTTTCCTCTCCAGCCCACAGGCTGTGTGAAGACAGACATCCCAGACACAGTGAGAAAGACTAGAGAGCCATCCAGAGCATTTCAGAGCTATCACTTTGGCCATCAACCAGAAACTTTTATCCCAAAAGCAGGAGCCTTGCTCTGTAACCTAGAATGACCTGGGAACTTTCAATCCTCCTGCCTCAGCTGGAATGACAGGTACAGCTAACTACAAACTATCGTCTTAAGGAACAGAAGTAGAACGTAGGAGGCAAGGATCACACCTGCAAGCCCCACACGATCCTGAAGCTACAGATGTCTTAACCAATAAGCTGGCTCCAGCTCAATGAGTAAGTGGGTGACCTGGCTCCATCTCTCCAGGCCAGACCCATCTGTAGTCCCAGCACTCTGGAGGCAGAGGTGCGTGGGTCTGCTCTACGGAGGGAACAAACTCCACCCACAAACTTGTCCTCTGACCTCCACATGTGCCCCACACAGACACCAATGCATTATTTATCTTTATTATATCTGTTTTTATTACCCCACACTTACGCATACATTGGGAAAGACGTTGGCTAGAAGCCTACGATGGATTCTAAATCAACATGCTATGCTCTCTCTTTGGCACTGATCCTGCAGGGCACAGACCGAATGAAACTGCAGGTGTTAAAATGTCCAACACACTGCACTGCTGTGCCTCAGCGTGTGTGTGTGTGTATGTGTGTCTGCGTGTCTGCGCACGTGCAGCTCTCCGCTTGCAGGAGGCCTGGGCTTCCATGCCCAAGGGAAAGGACAGAACAAACTGAATTGGCCTGTACATCAAGGTGTTTATTAGCAAAATATGGAGCAGTTTATTTTGCTTTCAGTCTAGCCTCTAGTCCCTCCTGTCTCAGCTCCAGGGTAAGTGGCACTGAGGGAAAGTGGGTTGGTCCATGAGTCACACCACACGGGTCTGTCACTGCATGGGAGTATGGATTCCCAGAGGCCAGCTGTGGCCTGCAGGCCTGGCTGCTAGGCACTTAACTCCAGGGCTTAAGGGATGAGCATCTCTCCGGTCCCAGGAAACAGGCATTTTTTTTTTTTTTAAATCTGTGAAAGGTTATGGTTCTAACGCAGCTAGCCAAACATTCCTTAAGTAATACAATGAAGCTAGTGACAGGTAAGATACACAGGCTCCCCACCTACTTACGCTCCAAAATCCAAGACACAGCTCCCACCAACAAAATGTCCCAGGGAGGCAAAGCCATGAGGTCCTGTCTTTTCATTCTGTGCTTTTCTGCCCCAAACTGTTACCGCTGACCAACACATGCTATCGCAAGAAACTTATCTGACTTCAGTCAAATAAGAGGGGCTGGAGAGATGGCTCAGCACTTCCAGGACTCTGCTTCAATTCCCAGCACCCTCATGGTGGCTCACAATCACCTATAAATCCAGTCCTAGGACATCCGACACCTCTTCTGGCCTCCATCAGCATCAGGCATGTGTAGTATACAGACATAAAAAGCAAAACACTCACACACATTTAAAAAAAAATTTAAAAATTAACAAAGGCAGAGTCTGGTGGTACACACCAGCCAAAGAGCTATATCAAAAAAGCAAAACAGCCGGGTGGTGGTGGCACACACCTTTAATCCCAGCACTTGGGAGGCAGAGACAGGTGGATGGATCTCTAGGCCAGACTGGTCTAGAGTTCCAGATAGAGCGAGTTCCTGGACAGGGCTGTTACACAGAGAAACCCTGCCTCAAAAAAACAAAACCAACAATAACAACAAAAGACTTGGGGCTGGAGAGATGGCTCAGAATTAACACACCATTCAAGACAAACAGCCCCCACCCCCAGTCAACTCGCTGACACACAATTACAGAAAGCAGGCATCCTTAGAGGAGATCACCTCTCCCTGAAGCACCTAGTTTGAGGAACTGGCAAAGTTTGAGGTAGGGATCCCTATGATAATTAAACTGGGATCCCTGCTGGGAGAGGGGACCCCTCACTAGGTGAGGTTGATCTGAGAAGAATTTAAAACTGATTTGAGAAATCTATTTTAGGAACAAAACTAGCCCATTAGTAATCTAATATAGATCTCCCAAAAAACACTCAGTAGGTTTAGGTGTAAGAATCCCCCAGCAAGAATCCACCTATTCCCCGTCCCCTTCATCAGTTTTTTTTTTTTTAAAGTAGTTGTAAACAAGTTTTCACATTTAACGTACAGGGAGGGCCGCTGTCACTTTCAGATGCAAATATCCAACACCTTGCCCACAGCCCCAAACCTGCTAATTCATTTGATTTCAAACTAAACAAAGGCACTGGAGAGACTGCTTTTGATAATAGCTGAGAACCTGGGTTCCAAGTCCACTTCTGGCTACCCAGGTTCCCTCAAAGATTCAAGCAGAAGGTGGTTAAAAAAGACACCCAAAGTGGAAGAGACGCTCACACCACCCAGGAGGGACTGTTGAGATTGGTAAGGCGGGTAGAGAGAGGGACGAAGGAGGGGCTTCAGGCTGCCAGGACGAACTGTCACTCTCACTGGTACCCTCTTGTCCCCCCAAACAGAAATAAAAACAGCCTCGGGGTGCCATATGCTTCTGTTGGGGGGGGGGGCGGCGGCAGTATTTTGAAACTGCAAACATGGGCTAAAACTCATCCCAATGACCTACCATTAATTACTAAGAATGAAGCCAGCTACAATAAACCTTGACCTATGTTTGGAACTGGATGGAGAAAGAGCAAGAGTAAGCAAACCATGTGACTCTGAGTGCCAGAGGGGATTACACTTTAGAACTGGAGGACAGTCAAATAAGAGGGCCCTGCTGAGTGATCCAAAGGCTGAGGCCAGAACTGAATTTGAAGTAAGCCAAGAACATAGCAGAACCTGGCTGCAGCCAACAAACAAGACAGGAGAACAAATCAGAATCTCAAGTTAGAAGAATACACTTTCGAATCTTCATACTTCAAAAAACAAAACCCCAAATTGGTTCCCACAAACAAGGACAGATACAACCGACTTCTGCTTTAAAAGATAAAGGCTGCGGGGCTATGGCTCAGCAGTTTATTAAAGCATTGGCTGCTCTTCCAGAAGACCCAGGTTTAATCCCCAGCACCCACGTGGCAGCTCACAACTGTAACTCCAGCTCCAGGGGATCCAGCACTTTCACACAGGCCTAGGTTCAGCCAAAGCACCAATGTACATGAAATATATATATTAAAAAAAGCTGGCTCAGGCATTCGGGATTAAGTTGAGATCATTTTAAGGCGCGTGTTTTTTTTTTTAACAAACTAGACACTGTAGTAGCCTAGCCTCCTGAGTCTGAAGGGCTAGACTCTTCTAAAACCTAGTATTTACATCACCAAAATAAAAGGGAACACCACCAAAGTAGATAAAAAAATTTCCTTTCTCTAAACCCCAAGGTTTCTCTAGTCCAGATCCAACTAGATTTAAAATTTAACTTTGATAAAGGACAGTCAGTGAAGCCTGTAAAATTCTCCTTCCCCCTAAAAACGCCTTCACTGATATCCAAGACACAATCCAAACACTGACAACCAATTTTTATAAACTATCATGTCCATGAATTCCAAAACAGGAATCTTCCCTCCTTGAGATAATTTCAGAGGCACATACTGCTAGGTCCCCCACCATGCAGATACCACAGCCTCTGTGTGTTCCAGTTTATGGCCTTTCATGTATCTGAGGTAACCTCATCAAGCAAAACACACCAATGAAATCCCACTCTCTCTGCACTTCAATAAATAGTCCAAAGTTTAGCAGTCAGCAAGTGCCCGCCAAGTTTTTATATTAAAAATATTTTCTGAACCACAGCCTCTGTTATCACTTTTGAGGTATTCGGAGTTTACTTTTGTAGCCCACAGATGAGATACACGCACTGTGACCTGGGGACCTCCAGCTCTCTCCCACCAATGACATTACAATTTAAATCCCATTTTTTTTTTGGTAGGAAGTTTACCGTAAATCTGACCTCCAGAGATGGATGGATGAAGAAAGGTAGGAGAGTGGATTCTGGTTTGGTTTTGACACTGTAATCCTAGCACCCTTTGGCCTGCTGAGGCAGGAGAATCAGGATGAGTTAAGACCAGCACGGGTGGTCCTGACTGACTTACAACCAGGAAAGAGAGGAGAAAGGAACCAACTACTTTGGCATTCACGCATAAATGAGAAACAAAATTGTATGGTTTTAAAACCCATTTTTCATGGATTTTGTAATTCACACACATTTTTTTAAATGCATGATTTAAAACGCGCTCGTGCGCACACACCCCCACCCACACTGGGTTCCTGAACACTAAACGCAGCTTCAATCCTGAATATGACAACGGTGCAGAATACAGGCATGATGCTCACTCCAGGAGACAGGACCTCACACAACCAATTATTTTAGGCAGCAAATTGCCTTGTTTGAAGTGGAAGACCTTAGCCACATCAGAGAGTCACAGGAAGATCCTATATTCTTGAGTTAAATCAGTTTAATTCTGGATCTTTCGGGAACCCAGTTTCCGGCTCAACTTCCTGAGGACGACCTTCATTCACCTTCAACCCTAAATTTAAAACCCCATTTTCTGCAAAATGGCCAGGAACAATATTGCCATCATAGTGTTCCCCTGAGATCGGGATGGCAACATCATCACCTGTCACCTGTTCCCTGCAGGTCCCCAGGAGCCCTGCCATTTTAACCAAGTGTGCTTGCTGCCCAGTTCTGAGACACATACCGATTTCCTTCCCAGTACGACTTCTAAAGAAAGTGAAGGGCTCCCATCCTAGGTGGCTGTCAGGGCAAACCTCAGAGAGAGCAGTGAGATGCTCACAAGGCACTAGCAGTTTCAAGATGTGTGGCCATGGGGCTCGGTCCCTAGGATGAGAAAGAAACCTCTACCCCATCCCTGAGGTGCACAGTGCCTCTAGGGACTAACTGGCTCTCAGGCTCAGAACTAGCCAAAAGCCAGAGCAAGCATGTCTCCCTTTGCTGGAAAACCCAAATGTATCCTGTCCTTTAAGCTTTCTTTGTAGCCCAGGCTTGCCTCAACTCATCACCAGGCTCCTGCCTCACACGGGGATTGCAGATGTAACCCATTTCCGAGCTCCTTTCAGGTTTTCAAGCTCTTCTCATTTTTATTTAAACCAAAAATGTTCAGACATCATGTCTCAGTTTCTAAATTCAGGGCTTGGGGGATACCTGAGGCCATCTCCCCAGAGAAGCTCCATTTCCCCCGCAAAAGTCAGGTGTTGGGCAGGGCACTGGAACCATCACCATCCCCAGAAGGAAAAGACACCCCAAATTATTTCTCCCTGTTGACACACAATTAACTTGACATCCTTTAAAAACCTCATGCAGAGGTGTTCTGTGTACCAAAGTCCAGACAGGGGTCCCATCTATCATCTCCCCAAAAGTGAAGACAGCAATGTATCAATCACCACCCCCCCCCAAAAAGGAGCCCAGGTACTTTCCCAGTCAGAGGCAATGACTTTTTAAAGGAACAACTCCCTGAGACCCCTAGCCATCGTTTCCTTCAGGAGGGAAGAGGAAGATTTGTTGGTCTTTTTATTCAAAGCTCCAGGCTGTCACCCTCACATTCAGTAAGAAAAACAAACATCTAACCATTTCTTGCTTTAACGGAAAACTGAGAAAGAAGAATCTTGCTCGAGACTCAGCAAGCTTGATGTTACTTTCAGCAGCCTCCCATCTTACTTCCCTGACCCCAAATGTCGAAAGGGACTTTTAAAGGCATCTGGGTGGGACCCAGGATGGAGACATGCCTCATTTTGGTCTCATAAGCTCTCCCACACGGTTCACATGGTTTGATAATTTACAGTGCAAAGAAACAATGAAATCATGTCACCTACAGGGTGACATTAGCAAAAAGCCCGACTTTTCCTAAATGTGACCTGTGAGGGGAAAAAGGGGCTTCAAAGACGGGGAGAGACACAGGAGGGGGTGGCACACACCTTTAATCCCAGCACGTGGGAGGCAGAGGCTGATGGACTAGAGGCCAAGCTGGACTAGAGTGAGTTCCAGGACAGCTAGGGCTGCAGAGAAACCATTAAAAAAAAATGGGGACAGAGAGAAGACCAGAAAGGAAAAAAGGAACACAAAACTAGATATTTACTGACACAAAAGCACAAGAAAAGGAAGCCAGAGACCTGGTGATGAAGGAAGTAGCTAGGAAAAAACGCTCCTATGAAGATGCCATTAAGAAACTCACTGTGGTCAGCTTACTCAAACATGTTTTGTTTTGAAGTGAAGCCAGTCATGGTGGCTCCCATCTGTAATCTCAGCATTGGAGCATTGGGTTACATAGTTCCAGGACACCCTAGGCTAAAGAGACCCTACCTCAAAAACAAAACAAAAAAAAAAAAAAAAAAACAGTGAGTTAGTTTCTCGCAAATCAGTCAGCACCAAACACCTACAGTCTTGGCCCAAATGGAGCACCTTTGACTAAAAATTTAAAAATAAATAAATAAATAAAAATTTCAGCTCTTTCCCTTCCATAGAAACAAACCCGGATTCCCGGCCTTGTCCTGGCACTTGATCCTAATCTGCAAGTGAACTGGCTCCATCTCCCTGCTCAGGGATTTTCTATAAGTAATGAAAGAACATACTAGAAGCATCAAACCACGACTGTGAGAAAACGGGAGTCAACCCACGGCTGAAAACCGAAGTGAACTTCACTTCAGGGGAAAAAAACTTAAAAAGCTAGCGTCCTCGCATTAGAATTTCAAACTTTTTTCTAGCCCAGTCACAATTTAAGGCCAGAGGGTGGCTCCGCCCTCCTCCCCACGTTAAGATGTGGACCCGGCCGCGGCGGTGCCGGCAATCCCACTCTAAATCACGCGGGACTGCGAAACCCTTGTTTGTAACCCTGCTCTCCTCCCAGCGACAGCGAACGCACAGGGTCTCATATTTCCAGGTAGAGCTAGACGAGTTTACCCAACCCATCAAGGGTGGTCCGCCAAGCCTCTGCTCTCAGCTTCTAGTGGATGGACTAAGTGGTGACCGTCCAGTATCAAAGTGGGGGGAGGAATCAGGAGCGCAAAGGGACAATCAGGTCCGAGGGCAGCAATACAGCCCCCAGGATTGAGCGGCGGGTGGCTGCCCAAGTGGAGAGCGCATGTGGATAGGCAGGGTGGCGACCAAGTTCCCGCGGGATGGGAGATGGGGCCAGCTTGGGAACAGCGCCAAAGTCCCAACGGCGGTGGTCCCAATCTGGCTTCTGTCGCTCTCTCAGGAGCCCCCACGAGGCCACATGGTCACCGCACGTTGGGTACTCACCAACCAGAGCATGCCTTACACACAGTACGTAAAACAACTGTAGAAGCAAAATTAAGGAGTCAATTCCGGGGGTACCTCGGTTCTCAAAAAGCCATATGCTTTTTACCAACAACCAGACAGACCACCCGGAGAATGCCAACTTGTGCAAATGACAACAAAATCCAAGTCCTCGGACCCAGCACACACATGGGAAGCAAGTCCGCACCTCAACCACCCCTTCCCCACCACGGAGAGCCTCTCAGCACGTTGGGCGGCCTCTGGCGGACCCACACAAAAGGAGTCCACGACTCCAAACACACTTATCTCTTCCAAACTCGTGCCCGACTGGATACACCAACTGCACATCTCATCACGCAGGAGAAAAATAATAATATAATAAATATAGGTGAACTGGCGAGATGGCTTACTGATTAAAAGGCACTTGTCTCAAAACCTGAAACGACCCGACTTCGATCCCCAGGACTCACAAGAGAAATGGGGGAAAAAACCGATTCTGAGACCTCCACACACGAGTGCAACCAAATGTAAAAATTAAATAAAAAAACAGTGAAATCCGGGAGCTGGGAGTCTATGGGTAGACTTGCCTAGCAAAAAGCCCTGGGTTTGATCCTCACCCCTAAAGAAACACAAAAAAAGGTAAACAAAAAAAAAAAAAAAGAAAGAAAAGGAGGGAATCCAATGTTTTGGGACAGGACATACACAGGGAAAGAAGATGTAGCCAGGTCGTGGTTCTCTGAGGAACTTAAGGGTGGAGATGTGATACAACCCTGCAAAACGGTCCCCTCCCCTCGCCCGCGTCCCACGCGCGCTCACCTCTTCATCGTGGTGCTGGCAGAAGCCGAGCCGCTCCGGGAACACCGAAAGAATGGAGAAGGGCGCGCCAGCGAAGGGCGGCCCGAGCCCAAGCTGCTGCGCCGCGGAGGCGGCCGCTGGCCCCGGCGGGCCGCGCTCGATGTAATGGTCCTTGGTGAGGCGCACGCGCTGGTGCGCGCGGACACAGTTGTCGCACAGGTGTTCCTGGCAGTCGAGGCAGCGCGACGAGGCGGCATTGCCCTCGTCGCACGAGCTGCAGCCGTGCGGTCGGCGCAGCAGCAGCGCCGCGGGGGAGGCGGCCGGGCCAGGAGGCGGCTGCGGTGGCGGAGCGGCAGCGCGCTGGGGCGGGTGGTGCGCGTGGTGCCGGTGGTTGCTGTGACCGCCCGCGCCCCCGGGGCCGCCGCCCGCTCGCCCGTTCTTGGGCGGCGGCTCTTCGGCTGTGGCCACCACAGCATCCAGCAGGTTGCTGAGCAGGAAGGCGGACGACGGCAGCGCGTCCATACCCGCCGCCTCGGCTAGGACCACTTTCTGGTCGCACACGGGACAGCGCAGCTTCAGCGCCTCGCTGGGGCCTGCGCCGCTGGGGGCGGGCAGCCGGTGCGCCTCGAGGCACGGCCGGCAGAAGGCGTGCAGGCAGGGCAGGACGTGCAGGCGCCGCGCCGCCGCCCCGGGGCCGCCGCCGCCCGCGGACGACGTGGACGTCTGCGACGACGACGACGAGGCGGACGAGCTGGAGGAGAGCGGCGCGGGCGAGCCGCACATCTCCTTGCACAGCAGGCAGATCTGGAAGTCGGTCTCGGGGAACGAAGCCATTTGCAGGCGGGCCGGAGGGAAGAGGGCGTGCGGCGAGGAGGAGGAGGGCGCGCGGCTCACTCAACAGAGCGCATCGAGGACGCGGTGGAGGCGACCCCTGGGCCACCTCGGTACGGCGGGCATGCACCGCCACTCCGCAGCTCCGAGCGTCCGCCCAAGTCCCAAAGTCCGCCGTGGAATGCGGTCCCGCGGCGCCAGCGGGGAAAAAAAATTGGTCTCGACGAGTCTTGCGTGTGTTGCTTTTTTTTTTTTTGCCCCCGGCTAAACGGATGGAGTCTCCTGGAGGAAGGGGAGAACGCCCCGAAGTCGCAGCAGCAATAGCTGCCCCAGTCCCCGCGCGCGACGCCGGCCGCCCCGCCGCATGACGCGGCGGCAGGAGCTCCTGCGTGGCGGCCGAGACGCAGCCTCCCCCGCGGCGCGGTCGGCTCGAGCGCGCAGCTGCACCTCGTGCGGGGGCCCCCGGCCCGCGGAAGCACGCGTGCCAAGTACGCACGCGCGCTCCACGCACTCCGCGCCTCTGCTCAGCCCAGCCGGGCCGCGGTCTCTGTGCGCTCACACGCACGCGCGCCCCACGCGGCCCGGCGCCCGCGTGTTCCCGGGCCTCCTCGCTCTCTCTAGCGCGCGCTCCGACCCTTCTCCGGCCTCAGGCGCTCCGCGGCGCGGGGCCGCAGGTCCCCGCGGGCCGCCCTGAATTATTCATCGGCGGGAAGATATTGGATGTACCCGCCGCCCGCTCCGCGCGGGGCCGTCGTGCAATGCTATCCGCGTTCCGCGCGCGCCGTGCGCCCCTCCTCCTCACGGCCGTCCTCTCCGAAACCTGGGCTGCGAAGGGGGGATCACATTTCCTTTGTCATCGGGCCATTTCACCCTCGCTCGGGTCCCCCCTGCAATCCCGGAGCCTCGGGGACCCAGCCTCCCTCCCGGGCGTGCTGGAATCAGAGGAGCCGCCGAGAGACCCGCGCGGCCACTTCAGGAGCCGCGTGGCCAACGCCGCCCGCGGCTCCCGCCTGCGTCATCCTCCTGCAAACGAGTCACCGAGCGGGGACGCGGGTGGCCCCGGCTGTGCGCTGCGCCTACCGGGCTCTGGCTCTCCCGGTGCCCTGGTCTCCTAGGTTGCTTTGGGTTTTATTTTGCACAACTCCCCTGAAACGGGGGGCACCGTGCGCGCGCGCGTACCCTTCTTTCTCCGCTTTGCCGCCTCTCGGAACGCCGGTTATTGGGACTGATCGGAATTCGGAATCCTTTTAATCTCCAAAGGAGCAAACTCACTTCCGCCCGAGTGCTGGGAGGGGTGGGGGAGGGGAGGCCGGGGAGGGGGTTCCAGGCAAACAGGAAACATTAGCCCTCTTGGCCCGGCCCGCTTTTGTGTGCGCCTCCCCTCCTCCCACCACCCTCCTCCCCCGCTCCGGCCGCGGGGGAGACGATCGCCCCCAGGCCTCAGTGTGACGACCTTTGGAACCTCCCGGGCGAGGAGCGCAGAGCGACTCTTCCGTTTATTTAAAAAAAAGAAAGAAAGAAAAAGAAAAAAGACTTTATTCGGAATCCCTGCCTCTTGGAAGCTGATGGCCACTGCCCGGGAGAGCTAGGGTTGCCCCGCTCCACAGCCCCCACCCCCTTTTTTCTCTTCCCTTTCCTTTGCATTTCTCTAGGACTCTGCAAAGCTGAGACCGACCTCGAAGCAGCGCACAGTTGTGCAGTTGGATGTGTGCAAATAAACGAATCTGAATTCTGATCATCCGAGGGGCCGGTTACCCTGTTTTAATGGGAGCCCAGGCAGCTGTTAAGAGGAGGTGACCCACTGACGGCCCCTAGGCCATCTGGGTGGTGCCCCGGGCTGTTTTAGGAGAGCAGCTCTAAGGGTCTCTGAAGAATGACTTGGAAAGGCCGCTCTCAAAACTTTTAAAAAAATGCCATTTAAGATTGGGCGTGGTAGTGTTCCCATTATAATCCAGCAGGAACTGTGTGTGGAAGGAGATTGATTTGAGCCTGAACTACACTGGGAGACCCTACGTCAGATTAACACATGAGTAAAATAAATAAACGCCATCTAAAGTGTGTATAAAATTTCACTCTGTAGGTTATACCCCGGTGGAATAAAGAAGATGGACACAGGAGCCACAGAAGCTCAAGACCTGGGCCACATGAGACCTCTCAAGAAAGCAATGAAAGCTGGAAAGATGGGACCGTAGTCTTTCCCAAAACCAGCCATGTGTGCTTCAGAACTGCCTGGAACTCCAGCAGCTGGGAATCCAACTTCTTGCTGTCGTCGGGCACCTGGCTTCATGGGCACATAGACACACATAATTAAACAATAAAATAAAATTTAAAGAGAGAGACTAGAAGAGAATTTAGCCTCCAATCTGTCTGGATCGTGATACAGATGGGATGCAATTCGAGATACTGCTTTCTGTCTATTCATGATAAACCAGGGAAGATCATTCTGGAACCATGATTCAATTCTACTGAATAGACTGCTGCAGAGCCCTAAGGGCTGGGCTGCCCTTGGGGTGAGCGCTTCCCAGACCCAGAGAGCCTTCGGCTCCCCTGCTCACCCTTGAAACAACACTGAAGATCTCTGACCATCTGCTTCTGGGGTGTGGGAGTGAGAAAACTAGGTCCACTAAAACTGAGCAGAGCTCCACCAAAGATGGAGCGCGGTGGACCAAGAAGACGTCTTTTTTTCCGTTTGTAATGAAATTGTTGGTGAAGCCTCAAAAAAGCATTGTTTGAAATGACCATCTGTGCACAGGAGATGGTTCTGCAGGCCAAAGGCACTTTGCTGCTAAGCCTGAAAGACTGAGCTCCATCCCTGGGGCCCCGTGGTGGATGGAGAGAAGCAAATCACACGAATTATCCTCTGTGGTGGCAAAGACTTACTGCTGTACATGTGTGTGCTCAGGTGTCCGCAGAAACCAGGAGGCGGCCTCGGATACGTTGGAACTGGAGTTAGAAGCATTCCTCAAGCTGCTGGCTGATCTGGGTGGTGGGGATTGAGAGCTTCAGCCCTCTGCTGCAGCAGTAAGCACTCCTAGCTGTTCAACCTTCTTCCCTACAGCCCCTGAACATTGTTTTGATAAAAATGAGGGGCAGACGCTGGACATGCTGTCACAACACGTGTAATCTCACCACTGAGAGGCTAAGACAGAGGTGTGACTGTGAGCTAGTGCCTGGCCAGCCTTGGCTACATAATGAAATCCTATCTCAAAAGACAAAGCAATAAAATTAGGGTCTAAAGCTTTGTGTGGTCTCACAGCCTAAAATACCAGCATTTGGGAAACTGAGGTAGCAAAATTGAAAGGCTTAGGCCAGCCTGAGCTGCAGAGTGGTACCCTGGTTTCTACTGTGAAAATGCAAAAATAAATAAATAAGCCAGGCATGGCCATACATCCCTTTAATCCAAACACTCAGGAGGCAGAGAAATGTATTTGAGGGCAGCCTGGTCTAAAAACTGAGTTCTAGGCTAGCCAGGGCTACAATTTTTGAGACCTGATCTCAAGAAAAATTTGAAGCCGGGCGGTGGCGGCACACACCTTTAATCCCAGCACTCGGGAGGCAGAGGCAGGCGGATCTCTGTGAGTTTGAGACCAGCCTGGTCTACAAGAGCTAGCTCCAGGACAGGCTCTAAAGCTGCAGAGAAACCCTGTCTCAAAAAAAAAAAAAAAAAAGAAAAGAAAAAAAAAGAAAAATTTGATTGATAAATGATAAAATTTTAAAGGTTGGAGGTTTAACACAGTGGTAAAGAATTTGTGTGTGATACCTTGGGTCACTGAAAGGCCTTTTCTATGGCATCTTTTCTTTTTTCTTCATGCTAGCCTCAATAATCCTATATCAGCCTCCCAATTGTCTGAGACATTGATCACCATGCCTGACTAGCCAGTTGACAGTACAGGATTCTTCTATTATAATTTTAAGAGACAGGCTGGAGAACTGACCCAGCAGTTAAAAGTAATTAGTTTACTTCCAGAGGACCTGGGCTCAGTTCCCAGCACTCTTATGGCTGCTCACAACCCTCTGTAACTGCACTTCCAGGGGATTCCCCTCCCTCTTCTGGCACTAGGTACATGCATCCATGGCACCTGCCAACAACACACGCATATACATGAATAAATCCTGGAAAAAAAGGTTTTGGTCAGGTACAGTACAATATCACATACTTTTAATCCAAGCACTTAGAAGGTAGAGGCAGGCAGAGCTCTTGTGAGTTCAAGGCCACCTTGGTTTACATATTGAATTCCAAACTAGTCAAGGCTACAAGTTAGTCCCTGTCTCAGAAAAAGAAGTTAATATGCAGAAGGCTGTGACGAATCTACCCACACCTGCATCTTTCCACCGCACAGGCCTGCCCCTAAAGGTATTTTATGGATTTTCACTTTGGTTTCTTCAGGTTTGTTGTAGTTTATGAGTTTTTGTTTTTTGTTTTTTTAACAAAGAAATTTTAGCTGGGCATGGTGGCACATGCGTGTTGATGTGTACCACAAGCAAGCAAGGCCCCTGGAGGCCAGAAGAAGAGAGCCTCCATCCAGTCTCCTGGAACTGGGGGCACATAGAGAGCCACCTTGTGGGTGCTGGGAAATGATCCCCGTCCTCTACAAGAGCCGCAGTGTCCTTAACTGCTGAGCCATCTCCCTGGCTCCTGCTTTGTTGTAGGCGTTTTGGAGTCATTATTGAGATGGGGACTCTTGAAGCCTTTCTGGTGTCAGACTGGCTATGGAACTGAGGATAGCCCTTGAATTTCTTTAATTTATTTATTTTTATTTTATTTACATTGGTGTTTTGCTGGCATGTATGTCTGTGTGAGGGTGTTAGATCTTGAGTTACAGACCTTTGTGGGCTGCCAAGTGGGTTCATGGGAATTGAACCCAGGCCCTCTGGAAGAGCAGCCAATGCTCTTAACCACTGAGCCATCTCTCCAGCCCTTGAATTTCTAATACTCTTGTCTCTCCCACCCAAACGACCAGACTGCCCTGCATTCAAAGCCAGCAGTCCAGTTGCTGAAGTACATCCTAGATTTCTGGTTGGTTACTTAAAAAAAAAGCAAACATAGGTAGTCCCAGCACTCAGGAAGGTCTCTGCCAACCTAGTCTACAGAGAGACCTTGTTTCAAAACCAAACAAACTGGAACTGAATGGGTTAAAAGCACCGCCTGCCCTTCCAGAGGACCCAGATTTGGTATTCCCAGCACTCACATGGGGGCTTAACAAACATCCATAACTCCATTTCCACTTAAATAGATGCAGGCAAAACGTATATACATGTAAAATAAAATTAACTTTATCTTTAGAAAAACATAACCAGGCAGTAGTGATGCCGAGCAGTGCAGAGGCAGGGGGATCTCTGTGAGTCTGAGGCTAGCCTGGTCTACAGAGTGAATTCCAGGATACCCAGGGCTACACAGAGAAACCCTGTAGGGAAAAATAAACAAACAAACAAACAAATAAATAAATGTAAAACAAATAAGCAAAACAGATGTGGGGTGGTGGTGGAGGGGGCTGGGAACATGCCAGAAAGAGGGGGTAGGAGAAAATGGCAGAAGGGAGATGGCTCCAGAGGAGACTCTGTGGCCTCACCCACTACCACCAAAAATAAAATAAAGACAGCACAGTGGGAAAAAAACTAACAGTTTTTTGGGTCCTAAAGAGGACAGTCCCTGGGGAGAAGGGCACCAGGACTTGAGAAGAAATGACACTTGGCTGCAGATGGTAAAATTGCTCAGAATAATGAGAGAGAAAAGGAACAAGGGAAGGAGGGAGGAAGGATGGCGAGACTAGACTGTGAGACTATAATCTCAGTACTCAGAAATTCAAGGTCATCCTTGGCTACACAGCAAGCACAAGGCTAGCCTGAGCTACACAAGACTCTCTCTCAGAAACAAAAGCTACTTAGAAATCGGGTTTTGGGTTCCTTTGGGTTCCCTTATTGTACTCTGTGACTTTGGGGGAGATTAATTTGTGTACATCCAATTTTCTGTTCACATAACAGGAATGATATAAATAGCCAATCAGAATTAAGTAAGCTCCTCAATCAATATGCAGGGCTTTACACAGTACCAAGTACATGTAAAGTTCAGCAAACAGATGTTCTGTGCATCTTTTTATTTTATGTGTATGGTGTTCTGCCCGTGTGTATATTTATGTGCAGCATTAGATCAGCATTAGATCCTCTGCGACTACAATTACAGATAGCTGTGAATCACCATGTGGGTACCGGGAACAGAACTCAAGAGCAAGCCTCCACAAACACACTGTGACATGCATGCACCCATTCATTTACATATAAAAATAATGTAACTTTAAAAATATGTATGGATTTTTTTTTTTTTTTTTTTGGTTTTTCGAGACAGGGTTTCTCTGTAGCTTTGGAGCCTGTCCTGGAACTAGCTCTTGTAGACCAGGCTGGCCTCGAACTCACAGAGATCCGCCTGCCTCTGCCTCCCGAGTGCTGGGATTAAAGGCGTGCGCCACTGCCGCCCGGCATGGATGTTTTGCCTACATCAGCATTCCTGATGCCCAGGGCCAGAGGATGGCATTATATAACCAGGAGCTAGATATATACATTTGTGAACTACCAAGTGGGTGCTAAGTGTTGAACTTGGGCCCTCTGCAAGAACAGTGCTCTTAACCACCGATCTGCCCCTCCAGCCCTAAATTTATTACATATTTATTTAGAATGTATATGTATAAGCATGTATGTGCACACATAAGACCTCAGAGGGCAACTGTGAGGGCTGGCTCTCTCCTTCTACCACATAGAATGGTAGACCTTCCTTTAGGCTCAACAGCAAGTCTCTTTAGACACTCAACCATCTAGCCAGCCCTTTCGATTGGTTTTTTTTTTTTTTTTGAGATAAGATCTCACTATACAGTCCTGGCTGACCTGGAACTTGCTATCTAGACCAGGCTGGTCTGGAATTTGTGACTATTCTCTTGGCTTTGCTTTTTCAAAGCTAGAGTTACAGGCGTGGACCACCACACCCAGTTAACCATTGTTTCATGCGACTACATTTTAAAGTCACTTGTTTTGTAGAAATTGATCTGTGGAACCAAAAGAGCCCCCACCCTGCCTGATTCAATTCAAGCCCCTGATTCTCTCCCTGGAGGGATGAACCCTTGGACTCCCTTGTATTGGCCAAAGTTCCCTGACTCTAGACTATCCCCAGCCCCTGACTTTAATACACTAATAATTACTTTGAAGTTAATTTATGTTGTGGTAAATTTCTGTTTGGCATGGTTTTCTGTTGTTATCGTTGCTTAGGGTCTTATTTGTTTGCTTGTTTTGTTTGGAGACACTGTTTCTACGCTGTGTAGCTAAGGATGACTTTGAACTTCTGATCCTCCTGCCTCAGTTTCCAAATGCACGCTCCACTACTGCCCCAGTTTATACAGTGCTGGGTGGGGATTGAACTCAGGATTTCCTGCATGCTAGGCAAATACTTCACTACTGCTAGGCAGTGGTGGCACACTTCTTTGATTTCAGCACTTGAGAGGCAGAGACAGGAGCATTTCTAAGTTCAAAGCCAGCCTGATCTAAAGAGCCAGTTCCAGGACAGCCAGGGCTACACAAAGAAACCCAGTTTGGAAAAAACCAAACAAACAAAAAACAAAAATAAATGGGTTGGTGGTAGCATTCACCTTTAATCCCAGCACTTGGGCAGCAGAGGCAGGTGGATCTCTGTGAGTTCAAGGTCAACCTGGTTTACAGAGTGAGTTCCAGGACAGCTAGAGCTATTACACCGAGAAACCCTGTCTTGAAAAACAAACAAACAAAAAGCAAAACAAAACATTTTACTACTGAGCTACATACCAAGACTCAGCCTTTTTTTTTCCTTTCTTTTTGTTGTTTTTTGTTTTGAGACAGGATTTCTTTGTGTAGCCCTGATTGTTCTGGACTTACTCTATAGACCAAATATCTTCCGGCCTCTGCTTCTGGAGTGATATTAAAGTTCACTCCAGAACCACCACTGCCCAGGACAACTTTCTTTTCTTTTCTTTTCGTTTTTCTTTTCTTCTCCTCCTCCTTCTTCTTTTCTCCCTTTCTTTTTGTTTTGTTTAGTTTTTGTTTTTGTTTTTTTTGTCTGTACTTTTGGAGCCTGTCCTAGAACTCACTTGGTAGACCAGCCTGGCCTTCAATTCAGAGATCCACCTGGGAGCCTCTTTATTCCTTCCTTCCTTTTTCCTTTTCTTTCTTTCTTTTTTTTTTTTCTTTTTCATTTTTCTTTTTTAAGACAAGATCTTACTGTAATAAGATTTCACTGTGTATATAACCCTGGCTGTCCTAGAACTCAACTACGTAGACCAGACTGCTCTCAATCTCACCAAGATCTCCCTGCACTGGATCCCCTTGGACTGGAGTTACAGACAGCTGTGGGCTGCCATGTGACTGCTGGGAATCGAACCTGGATCCTTCAGAAGAGTGGCTAGTGCTCTTAACTACCTCCCCCGCTTTGGTTGTTCGAGACGGGGTTTCTCTGTAGTTTTGGTGCCTGTCCCGGAACACACTCTGTAGACCAGGCTGCCCTCGAACTCACAAAGATCAGTCTACATCTGCCTCCTGAGTGCTGGGATTAAAGGTGTGCAACACCACTGTCCTCCCCCAGTTTTTTTTTTGTTTGTTTGTTTGTTTTTTGGTTTTTCGAGACAGGGTTTCCCTGTAGTTTCTAGAGCCTGTCCTGGAACTAGCTCTTGTAGACCAGGCTGGCCTCGAACTCAGAGATCCGCCTGCCTCTGCCTCCCGAGTGCTGGGATTAAAGGCGTGCGCCACCACCGCCCGGCCCCAATTTTTGTTTTGTTTTGTTTTGTTTTTTGAGACAGGGTTTCTCTGTGGCTTTGGAGCCTGTCCTGGAACTAGCTCTGTAGACCAGGCTGGTCTCAAACTCACAGAGATCCGCCTGCCTCTGCCTCCCGAGTGCTGGGATTAAAGGCGTGCTCCACCGTCGCCCGGCTCCCAATTTTTTTTTTTTAAAGAACAGATTTTCATTATGTTGCCTGTATAGCTCAGACTGACCTCAAAGTTAATCATTCTCCTGCCTCAGCCTCTTGAATAGGTCGAAGCATGACAGATAGTGTACCAATGCTTGTGTTTCAGATTTCATGCTTGAGACCACTCACCATCTTTCTGTGCTTGGCTTCCCTCAGCCTGAGGTCTTCCAGGCTTTCCATGTTATCACAGATAGCAGATTTCCTTTCTTCATGAAGACAAACAAGAGATGACTCGTGCTGGGCAGTGGTGGCTCACACTTTTAATCCCAGCACTTGGGAGGCAGAGGCAGCAGATCTGAGTGAGTTCCAGGCTAGCCAGGGCTACACAGAGAAACCCTGTCTGACAAAAAAAAAAGGGAAGGGCAGACAGACAGACAGACATACAGACACACACACACACACACACACATACAGACACACACACTGGGCCTTTAGTCTCAGTACTCAGGAGGCAGAGGCAGGTCTTGTCTATAGAGCAAATTCCAGGAGAGCCAGAGAAACCCTGTCTCAAACAGAAAAAGTGAACTACCTGGAACTCCAGCTCTAGGAGATCTGGCATTTGAAGGCTCTGCTCCTGAGTGCATAAATCCACACACAGATAAGCATAATTAAAAATAAGATTAATATCAGGCTGGAGAAATGGCTCAATGTTTAAGAGCACTGGCTGCTGGCTCTTTCAAAGGACCCAGGTTCAATTCCCAGCACCTCCATGACAGCTCACAACAGTCTGTAACCCCAGTTTTGGGGGACTGGGCATCCATGGCAAAACACCAATGAACATAAAATAAAAATAAATAAATTAATTTTTAAAAAGTGACTTTCTAAAAAGGTAAATTAAATTATCATCAGAGACTAATCCTATTCCATTGCAGGAGCCTCTTTCTCTCTCTTCTCTTTCCCCTCTCATCTGCCTGTCCTCCGTTCATCCATGCTCTTGTCCTCTCTTATTCCTGATAGATGGTGCTACTGCATAGTTCCCCAACATCCTCAAATTCCTGACCCACCTCCCTCAGCCTCCAAGTGGCGGCATGCACTATACATCAGTGCCCTCCTGCTCTCTAATTTCCGTTATCCAAAGGACATTTAAACTGAGTTCACATCTTGGCTATTATGAACACTGAAACAGAAAAGTCTCTTCAACAGGTGCTGGAGAGATGGCTCTCAGGTTAAAAACCCTGGCTGCTCTTCCAGAGGTTCTGGATTTGATTCCCAGCACCCACATAGTGGCTCAATACCATATGTAACTCCAGTTCCAGGGGACCATCTGACACTGTCCTCTGACCTCTTAGAGTGCCAGGCACGCACACAGTGCACATGCGTACACAGTAGGTAAAATACACACACACACACACACACACACACACACGTAAGATAAAAGCAATACATTTTAGGCTGGGCAGTGGCGGCACAATCCTTTAATGCCAACACTTGGGAGGCAGAGGCAGAGGCAGAGGCAGAGGCAGGTGGATCTCTGTGAGTCAGAGGCTAGCCGGGTCTACAGAGCAAGTTCCAGGATAGCCGGGATGTTTCAGAGAAACCCTGTCTCAAAAACCGAAACAAAACAATAAATCTTTTCAAGAAATCTCTCCCAAATGCTGAGTTCGGATCCTCTGGGTACCTACCTAGAGGTAGAATTGCTGGTGTCTCCATCTGCTTCTGATCTTTCTAGAAATCGCCGATACTTTGCCTCAGTGGCTATACGAGGTGCATTCCCTCTCAGACATGTCCATCCCTTCTCAGACATGCCCATCCAGAGGGGACCCTGACCCAGGGACTGCAGCCCGCAGGCTGGTGAGCTCCAGTATCTTGCGCAACTTCAGCTGGGCAGACTCTGTGGCTCCAGGTGTTTGTCTGCACAGGCCTGGTCTCTGCTTTTTTAGGGACTGTCTGCAGTTTCCCCACCCTAGGGACTGTCTGCAGTTTCCCCACCCTAGGGCCTATCCTCCCTGAGGTCCCAGCTTAGACTCTCTGGCCACTGAGGCTAGGCCTGGTGGCCACCTGGGATCTCAGCACCCACAAGACAGAAAAAAGAGGATTGTTGTCAGTACAAGGACAGCCAAAGCTATAGTGAGTCTCTGTCTGTCTTTTTTTTTTTCTTTTTCTTTTCTTTTCTTTTCTTTTCTTTTCTTTTCTTTTCTTTTCTTTTCTCGTTTGTTTGTTTGTTTGTTTGAGACAGGGTTTCTCTGTAGCTTTGGAGCCTGTCCTGGAACTAGCTCTTGTAGACCAGGCTGGCCTCGAACTCACAGAGATCCACCTGCCTCTGCCTCCCAAGTGCTGTGATTAAAGGCGTGCGCCACCACCGCCTGGCCCATAATAATAAAATTATAAATTAAAAATGAATCAACTTTGAAATTGTTTGGCAGGCAGTGGCGGTACACACCTTTTAATCTCAGCACTTGGGGAGGCAAAGGCAGGTGGAAATTATATGAGTTCTAGGCCAGGCTGGTTTACATAGTGAGCCAGCCAGGGCTATATAGTAAGACCCTGTCTCAAAATAAACAAATGAAGACAATAAAAGAAAAGTTTAAACACACACACACACACAAGCCGGGCGGTGGTGTCTTTAATCCCAGCACTCTGGAGGCAGAGGCAGGCGGATCTCAGAGAGTTCGAGGCCAGAGCCTGATCTACAAAGCGAGTTTCAGGATAGGCAGAACTGTTACACTGAGAAAACCTGTCTCAAAAACAAAAAAAGAAAAAGAAAAGTTTGGCACAGAAGTGTGTGTCTTTAATCCTAGAGCTGGGGAGGCAGAGACAAGGATTTCCTGGACTTGCTGGCCAGCAAGTCCAACAGGTCCAACCAGATTGTCAAGTTTCATGTTAGTAAGACACCTTGTCTCAAAAATAAGTTCCAGGGATTCTGACACCCTCTTCTGGCCACCACAGGCACTGCATACACGTGGTGCACGTACATATGACCAAGCAAAACCACATGCATAAAAATAAGTATACCTAAAAGACAAAAATTGAGAGACTGAAGAGAAGATGGCTTGGTGGTTAAGAGCACTGGCTGCTCTTCCAGAGGTCCTGAGTTCTATTCCCAGCAACCACATGGTGGCTCACAACCATCTTTAACCTGATACCCCATTCTGTCATGCGTGTATACATGTAAGTAGAGCACTTAAATACGTAAATAAATCTTTCTTGGGGGGTTTCGAGAGAGGGTTTCTCTGTAGCTTTGGAACCTGTCCTAGAACTCGCTCTGTAGACCAGGCTCTGCCTCCAGAGTGCTGGAATTAAAGGTGTGTGCCACCGTAAAAAACAATAAATAAATAAATCTTTAAAAATGATTTGCCTGGAATAATAAATGAACAAATCTTTGGGGAAAAAAAAAAGCTAAATGGGCCAGGCATGGTGGTGCACACGTTTAATCCCAAGCACTTGGGAGGCAGTGGCAGGTGGATCTCAGTGAGTTGGAGGTCAGCCTGGTCTACAGAGCAAGTTCCAAGACAGCCAAAGCTACACAGAGAAACCCTGTCTCAAAAACCAAAATAATAATAATAAAATAAAAATAAATTAGTTACCACTAATAATAAAAATTTAAAAAGCTTAATGGTGGTGATGCACACCTTTAATCCCAGCACTCAGCACTGGGAAGGTAAAGTCAGGCGGATCTCTAGGCAGATCTCTAGGAGTGTGAGGCTAGCCTGGTCTACAGAGCAAGTTCCTGGACAGCCAAGGCTACACAGAGAAACCCTATTGTGAAAAACCAAAATAATAATAATAATAATAATAATAAAATACCAACCCGGTGACTTCTACACACAGCTTGTGCATGTATACCCATACACATTCACACACAAATACACATAGGAACATTTACAATGAAAAAGGAAGTCTGAAGATAGAGGAACATCTACTTAGCTTCACCACCTTCTATACACCTACTCCCTAAAGAAAACCCCACATGCTGAAATCCCAGCCCTTGGAAGGAAGCGGACCCTTGGTGCCCAGCTGTGCTGGGTTACACAGAAAGACCCTATCTACCCCCACTCCCACGCCCAGCCATAGAACCCATACTAATGCTGCTAACTCCCTCACCTGTGCACCCAGCCCCTGACAATTACAAATCAAACCTCCATCAAACCTCCACGCCTGCGAGTGGCCTTCTCACCACGACCACTTACTTCTGTGTGTGTTCACTAAGACCTTTCACATTATCTTATACAACCGAAGTGCTGTTATCAAAACCAGGAAATCCCATGTTGATACAAGTCTACTATCTAATCCACAGACTGTTCACATTTCATCGGTTGTCCCAAGACGTCCTTTCTGAGACTGTTTTGCCTTCCCCGGACCCCAAGGGCAGAGTCTTCGGGCTCCCCGCATCTAGAACAGCCCCCGAGGCACCCGTGGTCTCTCAGGACCCCGCCAGGCCTGCAGTTGGTGGCTTTGTCACAGCTCACAGTATGTTTGAAAATTCCTTCTCTGAGCGTCCACACCTCATCTCTTGTCAGCAGCTCTGTGCCTCCAGACCCAGGGGACGGTGGGACTCTTTCCAGAGACTTGTAAAACCTTAAATAAACTAGGCGAACTAATTTCACTTTGACCACGATCTTGTTAAAATTCCTGAAAAAAGTTAACTCATTGGGCCCGAAGTAGCTTAACAAAAGCCAGGCTGTGTTCTCCAGTCTCTGTCAGCTCCTCAAAGTCTTTTATGTGCTGTCTAATGATTTTTTTACAAATACTTTCTCTTGCCCTTAAAGTTCGATTAATTGAATTTTAATTCAGTGGGCTTGCTCTCTCAAGCAGCCCCGGTCTGGCAGGTGGAACCTCACCAGTAGGACCTAATTAGGGTTCTTGTTCAAGCGCAGTGGGACTGTGAGGGTGGTACATTGTTGGGATCATAGTGAAGAGTCCCTTTTCTGTCTCTGCCTAAGGAAGAAATCTGTGTGTTAGCTGCCAACCTGGATCGAGTCACATGGACTCAGTGGACCCATGACCTCTTTCCCGGGGCCCACGTCACAGTCACATCCTTGGTTCCATTTTCTTTGTTTCTCCTTCTTTTGTTTTTTCAAGACAGGGTTTCTCTGTAGCTTTGCTGCCTGTCCTGGAACTAGCTCTTGTAGACCAGGCTGGCCTCAAACTCATAGAGATTCCCCTCTGCCTCTGCCTCCTGAGTGCTGGGATTAAAGGCGTGTACCACCACCACCCAGCTTGTTTCTGTTTTACAAAAAATTACTTGTGGCTTTCACAGAGTAACCTTGCATTGAAAAGCCAAAAACAAACAAACAGGCAAGCAAGCAAACAAATAAATAATAAACTTTAAGGTCTAGAAAGATGGCTCAGCTGTTAAGAGCACTTGGCTGTTCTTCCAGAGTTTCTGAGTTCAATTCCCAGCAAACACATGGTGGTTCCCGACCATCTGTAATGAGATCTGGCACCCTCTTCTGGCCTGCAGACATACATGCAGACAGAATATTGTACACATAGTAAATCTTTTTTAAAAATTAAAAATTAATTGCATTTTTAATTTTGAATATAATATGTCTGCTTGTAAGTACATGCACATGTGAATGCAGATGTGGGGTCTCCCTGGAGCAAGAGTTATCGGAGGTTATGAGCCTACTGATGTGGGTTCTGGGAAGCAAACTTGGGTCCCAAGCCATCTCTCTGCACTGGGCCTGCCAGCTTTAAACTTCACTCAGGCTGGGGAGCAAGTTCAGAGGATAGAAACACTTTGCCACTAAACATGCTGACCCGTGTTCAGTACCTAGGACCCATGAGATAGGAGACAACCCCCGCTCCTGCCAGATGCCTTCTGACCTCCTGTAGTGATGAGCTGCAGGCAGGCCTGCTTTTCATCCTGCCCAGCTCTCGGCTGCCTGGCTAGCTTATGCCCCGAAATAACAACACACAAACTGTATTCATTTAAACACTGCCTGGCCCATTAGTTTCAGCCTCTTACTCACATCTTGACTAACCCAAATCTAATAATCTGTGCAATACCACGAGTGGTGTCTTACCGGGAAAGATTCAGCATGTCTGACCTGGCGGCTGGCTCCATCTGTCTCAGAGAGGAGAGGCGTGTGATTGACTAACTTCCCTTTTTCCCAGCATTCTGTTCTGTCTACTCCACCCACCTAAATCCTGCTCTATCAAAAAGGCAAGGCCGTTTCTTTATTAACCAATGAGAGTCCTCCATCAACCTCCACTCATCCCACGGCAAACACAGAGGCCCCCACAGGTGCCGCTCTTCTGCTCTTCTGTCTCTCTCCACTGCGCCAGCACAAATAAATGCAATTATTGCTTTCACTATTATTATTATTTGCTTTTTGAGAAAGCGTTTCTGTGTTGGCTGTCTTGGAACTCGCTTTGTAGATCAGGCTGGCTTTGAACCACCACCGCCCGGCAAAACTTTTTTTTTTGAGACAGGGTTTCTTGTTTCTCTGTGTAACAGCCTTGGTTGTCCTAAAATTCTCTTTGTAGACCAGGCTGGCCTCAAACTCACAGAGATCCGCCTGCCTCTGCCTCCCGAGTGCTGGGATTAAAGGTGTGCGCCCCCGTCACCCAGCAAAAGGGAGATTTTTGATTGTGTGTGCAGCTGTGTGCATGCTTCATACATACACGTGCAAAAGGGAGGGGGCAGCGTTTCTGGAGCAGATTCTCCCGTTCCACCTTGATTTTAGATGCAGGGTCTCCTTCTGTCACTGTATTTTCGAGCTTCTGGACATTTCTCCTTTCTCTGAGGTCCACTTAGTCAAGGTTACACCAAATCTGGCCACCCCCACCTCTTTTAAGATGTATTTCTTTAAAAAAATTTTTTTTTAATTTATTTACTGTGTATACAGTGTTCTGCCTGAAGAGGACACCAGATCTCCTTACAGATGGCTGTGAGCCACCATGTGGTTGCTGGAAATTGAACTCAGGACCTCTGGAAGAACAGCCAGTTCTCTTAACCTCTGAGCCATCTCTCCAACCCTTAAGATGTATTTCTTAACATTTAATGTGCGTTGGTGTTTTGACTGTATGGACATCTGCAAAGGTCCCAGGTCTCCTGGAATTGGAGCTACAGACAGTTGTGAGCTGCCATGTGGGTGTTAGAATTGTACCCAGGTCATCCGGAAGAGCAGTCAGTGCTCCTAACTGCTATGCCATTTCTCCAGTCCCAAATCTGCCTTCTCCATGTGGGTTCCAGGAATCAAAGCCAGGCCATCAGGCTCGTACGGGAAGTGCTTTTGCCCACTGAACCATCTTCTAAACTCCTCTATGGTTCCGGTTGTTTGTTTTTTAGAGACAAGGCTTCCCAAGTAGCTCAGGCAGGCTTTAAATCACTCATGGTAATTCTTCTGCCTCAGCCACTTAGGAGCTGGGATCACAGACTTAACACCAGCTGCAGTGACTGAATCAGAGCAGAGAATCAAATGTGAGCCGGGCAATGGTGACGCTCAGGAGGCAGAAGCCAGCCTGGTTTACTGGGTGAGGATGGTCTACAGTCAGGATACTATAGAGAGACCCTATCTCAAAACAAAAAAACAAAACAAAAACAAAAAGAAAAAAGAAAAAACAAAACAAAAAGCCTCCCCAAACCCTCAAATCATACCAAACCAAGCAAAGCAAATGAGAAAACTCCGAGGACACACGGCTTCCTGTCGCCCGCGGTCCACTGCACTGTCATGTTCTTCCAGTCTTCTGGTCCAGCCAAAAGAAGGGTGTCTACCTGCTCACTGTGAGAGGAGCCAATGTCATTCTATACCCAGCATCCAAATGGCAGATCATAACTGTCCCCAGTTCCAGGGGCTCCAACACCCTCTTCTGGCCTCCATGGCTCCTGCATTCGTGCGGTACATAGACACACAGGCAGGCAAACGCGTGTATATACCCGGTAAGTTTTTTAAATGAAAATTTTAATATTTGTAACTTACTCTTTGAGATTTTTATGGATGCATATTGTGTGATTCAATTGTTTCCACCCCCAGTCTACCCTGCAACCATCCTGGATCCCTCCACCACACTCCCCTTACCTTATTGCCCACTGAGTCCAACTACACATATGTGCCCAGGTGTGGACCCGTCTACTGGAGCATGGATAACCTACCAGGGAACACGTACCTAGAGAAAACTGACTCTTGCAGGGATATTTTATTTATGTTTTATAAATAAAGCTGGCCTAGAGACCAGAAGATAAAACTAAGCCACTAGTGGCCAGGCAGTGGTGGCATACACCTTTAAACCCAGAATTTGGGAGACAGAGGCAGGTGGATTTCTGTGAGTTCAAGGCTACCCTGGGAAACTCAAGATCAATGCAGAAACAGACCCAGGTGGTGGTGGCTCACACCTTTAATCCCAGCCCTAGAGAGGAATATAAAACGGATGAGATAAGAACTTGTTCTCTGTTAGTCTGAGGATTTCTTAGAGGTAAGAGCTCTCTAGTGGCTTGGCTGTTCTGCTTTTCTGATCTTCAGGTTGAACCTGAATATCTGTCTCTGGGTTTTTATTATTCGTGCTCCAGACTGAGTACAATACCTAGCAACCACGTGATAACTCAAACCATCTATAATGACATCCAGTGCCTTCTTCTGACACGCAGGCAGAACACTGTATATATAATAAATACATTTGTTTTTTAAAAAAGGAGAGCTGAAGAGATGGCTCGGTGGGTAAGAGCACTGACTGCTCTTCCAGAGGATCTGAGTTCAAGTCCCAGCAACCACATAGTGGTTTACAACCATCTGTAATGAGATCTGGCGCCCTCTTCTGGCCTGCAGGCATACATGGAGGCAGAATGTTGTATACATAATAAATAAACAAACAAATAGATAAATAATTTTTTTAAAAAATAAGGAAAACTGACTCACCCAAGTACACAGTTTTTGTTTTATTTCTTTTAGATTAATTTATGGTGTGAGTGTTTTGCCTAGGTGTATGATGTCTGTGCACCACTGAAAGGGAAGTGCCTGACAAAAGAGGGCCTTGGGTCTCCTGGAACTGGAGTCATAGATTGTTGGCTGTCAAGTGGGTGCCGGGAACTGAACTCTTATCTTTTGCAAAAGCAGCAAGTTCTCTTAACTACTGACACATCTCTCATATATAATCAGACACGCACACATACACACAAAGTCTCACTATGTAGCTTGGGCTAGCCTTGAGCTCACAGAGGGGACAGGCATCCTCGTTGCTCCATCTGCCACCTCCTTCTGTCTCTAACTGCCCCAACAGGACACCTCTGCAGACTGCTACTAAATGCTATGCAGGGGACCCAGGGCCATTGGACTAAACACCAAACCTCAGTCTTGTTCTACTCCCTGGGTTGGGCTCCCCCTCTTTGCTCTAAATTTGACTTGGGGCTCTTTGGGAGTCAGCCCATGGCTGGGGCCTCCCCTTCAATTCTGCTCTAGAGCTGAGCAACATGTTTTGCCAGGAGCACGTTCCTAGATGGGTTTTATAAAGCCCATTGACAAACATAAATAAATGGATGAATGAAAGATCAAGTAAAGGGGCTGGAGAGATGGCTCAGAGGTTAAGAGCATTGCCTGCTCTTCCAAAGATCCTGAGTTCAATTCCCAGCAACAACATGGTGGCTCACAACCATCTGTAATGGGGTCTGGTGACCTCTTCTGGCCTGCAGGCATACACACAGACAGAATATTGAATATATAATAAATAAAATAATCATGTTACTTAAAAAAAAGATCAAGTAAACAAATAGATATAAAATTCAGGCAGTGGTGGAAAATGCCTTTAATCCCAGTACAGAGAGGTAGAGGCAGGCAGATCTCTATGAGTTCAAGACCTGCCTGGTCTGTAGATACAGTTCCAGGACAGCCAGAGCTACACAGAGAAACCCTGTCTTGAAAAAAAAAAAAAAACTGGGCAGTAGTGGCGCACACCTTTAATCTCAACTCTTGGGAGGCAGAGGCAGGCAGATCTCTGTGAGTTCGAGGTCAGCCTGGTCGACAAAGTGAGTTCCAGGGCAGCAACAGAGAAACCCTGTCTTGAGACATTAAAAAATAAAACAAACAAATAAATAAATGAGAGTGACTGACTTAAGAATTTCACTTTTCTTCAATTTATTACATAATATTGCTTGAATATATTCTTTTTTCTGTTTTGGTTTTTTGAGACAGGGTTTCTCTGTAGCTTTGGGGCCTGTCCTGGAACTAGCTCTTGTAGACCAGGTTGGTCTCAAACTCAGAGATCCGCCTGTCTCTGCCTCCCGAGTGCTGGGATTAAAGGCATGCACCACCACTGCCCAGGCTTATTTTTCAATTATTATTTTTTATGCTATGGCAACTGGAGAAGTATGTTATATATTATTGTATTACTGTTGTTTGATTTTTTTTTTTTGACAAGGTCTTTTTTTGTAATGGGCTGACCTGACCTCTCAAAGATCTGCCTGCTTCAGCCTCCTGAGTGTCAGGATTAAAGTCACAGGCACCTTTTGGCTTTGCTTGACTTTTATTGTATTTTATATTTTGTGTATGGTGTTTTGCTTGCATAAATGTCTGTGCATCACTTGCAGTTCCTAGGAAGACCAGAAGAGGTCATCAAATCCCCTGGGACTGGTATTATAGATGGCTGTGGTCACGTGGGACACTTGAACCCAGGTCCTCTAGAAAAGCAGCCAGCATTTAACTGCTGAGCCAGCTTCCCAGTCCCTGTTGTTTGACTTTTGTTTCTTTTTTTTTTTTTTAAAGGTGTAGCTATTTTTTATATATACAGATACACAGTCTTCTGCTGGCATGTAGGCCTACACAGTCAGAAGAGGGCACAAGATCTCATGCTGAGAGCCACCATGTGGTTGCTGGGAATTGAACTAGGGACCTGTGGAAGAGCAGCAGTCCCGTTGTTTGATTATTTTGCGACAAGTTCTCACTCCATAGTTCAGGCTGACCTGGAACTCATTATGTAGCCGAGCTTGAATTTTGAGTAATCGGGTGCTTGAGAGCACTAGCTGATCTTCCAGAGGTCCTGAGTTCAGTTCCCAGCAACCACATGGTGACTCACAGCCATCTGTAATGAGATCTGGCGCCTTCTTCTGGCCTGCAGGCAGACATGCAGACAACACTCATACATAATAAATCTTTAAAAAATTTTTTTGAGTAATCCTCCTCAGTCTAGTGACTCCAAGTGTTACAGACGTGTCATAATGTTCAGCTGAAGGACTTATTAATAATGGTATGTATCCAATTAATAGATGCTTGCCTGAACCAGTAATGGCATAAAGCCATACAATTTAGTTCTTGACAATACCTCGAGGACTTACGTAAGGCGTTGTTTTTTTTCTTAACCATTCCTCAGAATTCAGGCAGGAAAGCCTCAAAAGAGTACAAAAATGGGTTTTATATCACCCACAGAGCAAAGATAAGTGAAGGAATCGAAGCAAATAAATAAAATATATTAAATATCGTGTTATGGCAAAAATTAAAGAAAAGAAAAACAAAACGAACAATGGAAAAACAAAAAGCTGAAGACAGTGGCTGAAACATTTACTCAGCTAGAATCATTAACCACGTAAGTGGTGAGAGTAAAATAAAGTTATATAAAACGAGTTAGTTGAAGAATTGGTTGAATAAGTAACACATAAATAGAATAAATAGAAGAAATGAAAATAAACGAATAAAACAAGCTTAGCTAACATGAAGAAAACTGGGTCTGCGCCGCGTCGTCGCTAGCGGGTGCTCGATGTGCCGGGGTCCACGCGGGTCCCCAGCTGTGTCCGGAGCCTCTGCCCCTCCGTTCCTTCCCGAGGGGATCCGGCGGGCAGGCAGTCGGCACGGCTTAGCACAGTGTCTCTGTCCCGGTTGTCCCCGCAGGGAACACTTTGGAAGTCGTGGGAAGCGTCGCGTCGTGTGCAGGATACATTGGTCACAAGAACAGATGCGCAGCTGGACCACAGATGTTCCAATGACTTGGACTTCCTTGGTGGGACAATTCACAATAAAGTTGTTTCTCATACATTAACGGGTGAACATTGAAGTGTGGAATGAAAACTCCCCACCTGCCGGCTGCCTGGGTTCGCTTCCTGAGGCTTCAGCGGAGACGTGGATGTTGGCAAGCAGTTGGCAGCCGGCCATTGCGAGAATCCCAGAAGTCCCCACCAGGGCCGCATTGGGGGTAGGGGGTGGGGACAGGGACTGCTCACATGCTAATGTGGCAGTGACAGTCGTGCTGGGCGCCTCTGCTCCTGGGGAGGCCGAGGCAGAACAAAGCATTAGCGTTTTCTCCATGTGAAAGGACCGCATTCCTAGGCGGGGAGCGCGGCCCTCCCCATTCACACCGGGGACCACACAGAGCGCCTCTCGCGCCGAATGCTGGAAGGTTCGTTTCAGCTTTTCTTTTGACCCGGGCGATGCATACGAAATGTAGATATTTCCCTAAACGCAGGCTTTGACATTTAATGCGTTCCTAAGTAGTCTGAAATGTGGACAGGATTAGGAGGAGGCTGGGGGCCCACCGGGACACTCTGGCAAATCCCCCTAAATCCTCCAAGACAATTGTGTGTCACCACACGGATTCGCTTTGCCCCAAATGAGGGAGCTAATGAACTTCACTGCATCCTCCCGTGGCAGCCCACTCGTACCCGGCCCGGGACGTTGCTCCCCTCCAGCTTTGTGTCAGCTTGTTTACCTTAGGCCGGGCCAGCTGGCCTCGCAGGATCCAGTCCCACCACTAACGAACCTATCCTGGGCCTTTGTTCAACCCTCACTCACAAGATCCTGAGGCCCCTTGAACCTTGGGGCTCTTATAGGCCACCCCATTTCAGGCTCCTTGTAAAACTGCCAGGCGCAGAAAGAAAAATACCATATTATTTTATTTTATAGGTCTGAGTGTTTTGCCTGTGTGTTGTGTCCATGGAGGCCAGAAGAGGGCGCTGGATCCGGGAAACGAGCTACAGGTGATGTTGAGCCACCATGTGACTTCTGGGACTCGAACCCGGGTACTCTGAATGGACAAAGGCTCTAAGCCATATAGCCATCCTTACAAACCTCCCCCCCTCCTCCCACTTTCTCACCCCACCCCCTATTTGAGACAGAGTTTCATTATGAATACCTGGCTGACCTGGAACTTGGCATGTAGACCAGGCTGGCTTCAATCTCCCAGATTTCAATCTCACTCAGATTTCAAGGCTTGTGCACCACACAGCAAATTTTTCTTAAAAGAAAAAAAAAAGTTATTTCAGCAAGGTGGTACACACCTTTAATCCCAGAACCTGGGAGGCAGAGATAGGTGTATCTGTCAGTTTGAAGCTATTCTGGTCTACATGATGAGTTCCAGGACAGCTGGAATACAGAGAGACCCTGTTTCAAAGAAAACACCACCACTGTTCTGGTTTAAGTAAAATGCTGCGGATCCCCAAGAGGCTGCAGTGGGCCATGAGAACATGCTGCAAGTCCCCAAAGTGGTGTCAGGCAGCGGGTCCCGAGAGCAGCCAGTCCCAGGCAGGGATGGCACAGAGTGGCTGAAGCAGGCCACGAGTCCCAGGCAGTGAGCTGCGTGGTGGGTGAGAGACCTCAATGGGGCAGCGAGTCCCACGAGGAGAGACAGATAGGCACTCCAGGAGACCACACCACAGGTCTCCCAAGGTGGTTGGTCCTGGGCCTGGAGCCATGCGGCAGGCAAGAGACAGACAACAGACAGGCACGCCATAGAGGGTGAAGTTAGAGATTTATTTAGTGGGTTATGGAAGGGAAGAAGAGAAGGGGAAGAGAGGAGAGAGAGAGAGAGAGAGAGAGAGAGAGAGAGAGAGAGAGAGAGAGAGAGAGAGAGAGAGAGAGAGAATAAGGGGAAGGAGAGAAGTGGGAAGAAGGGAGAGACAGAAGCTGACTCTTCCAGAGAGATGGACTCAGGCTGGAAGCTGAAAATCAACTGGATGGGGAGGGAGTGGGCGTGGCTTGTCTTAAAGGGACAGAGCAGACCATTACAACCACCACCACCCAAAAAAACAAAAACAAAAAACAAAGCAAAATTTCCTTGGGGAGGTGAGATGTCTGGGGTTTGATTCCCAATACTGTGAAAAACAAAATGTGCTATAGACTTCTGTAGTCCCAACAGAAAACCTTACTGAATGAAAATGGGTGAAAAGAGAAAAATTTATTCCAAACTGCCAAGACAGTCTCTATTGTGAGCTGGGGTGGGGCTTGTGAGCAGGGACTGGTGGAGCCAAGAGGCTAGCATTGACCTTGATGAGCTAAAAGGCACCACAGCCCTGTTAATGAAGGGCCACAGGTTCCTCTTGCCAGAGATAAAGAGAATGACTTCCTTTTTAGCAAGCAGAAACATTCTTCAAGGCCCTGAGGGAATGGTGGTTTTTGTTTTAGGGGACCAGACACTTTCCAGCACTGGATGTCCTCAGGGAGAACCCCCAAGAGAAAGAGGCTTTGGGGGCTGGAAGGGTGAATGAAGAACACTATATACCGAAACTGTAAGGGTCAATTCTAGCAACTGAGTGGCCCAAGGCATCACCCTTAAAGGGAAATGAGAAACTCTTTCTGGGGGGAGGAAGAAAAGTGGGGGGACTGAAGCTGGAAGCTTATAAGCTCAGCATTTAGGAGGTGGAGACCAAAGGGTCACAGCTCAGTGGTACCCTCTAACTGGAAGATGCAAGGGATAGTTTCAATCTCCACTGCTGTGGTGTTTTGCAAAAGAATGGCCGCCATAGGCTCATATATTTGAATGCTTGGCTATCAGAAATGGCACTCTTTGAGAGGGATTAGGAGGTGTGGCCTTGTTGGAAGAAGTGTCACTGGAGGTGGGCTTTTGAGTCCCCAAGGGCCAAAGCCAGGCCCAGTCTCTCTCTTTGCCTAAGGATCAGGATGTAGCTATCAGCCACATCCTGTCCCCAGCACCACCTCTGCCTGCCTGCCATTGTGTTCCCCTACCATAAAGATAATGATAAAAACTCTGAAACTAAGCCAGCCCCAGTTAAATGCTTGCATGTATAACAGTTTCTGTGCTCATGGTGTCTCTTTACAGTCACAGAACAGTGGCTAAGCAGCTATCACAACATAGCTAAGAAAATGAGGTTTGCTTGCTGAACTTCCAGTGAACCATAGTTGCCAGCACTAAGGGATAACTCTGCTCCGAGGGATTCAATGTTGTCTTCTGGCTTCCCTGGCCACTTCTATGCGTGTGCACATATACACAAAAATAAAGGATTACAGACCCTGTGAAAGCTGGGGCACAAAAAATAGGAACAGTAACAACAGCCAGGCCTGCAGCCTCTTTCCAACCTCTGGACTAGTTTGTCTGCTCTTGCTGTGACCAACACCATGACAAACACCAAAACCAAAGCAACTTGGGGAAGAAAGGGCCTGTTTTGTCTTTGGATTCCTAGTCAGTCCATCACTGAATGATGTCAGGGCGGGAGTTCAAGCAGGAACAGGGGCAGGAGACATGGAGAAACAGTTTTGTGCTTGCTCCCAGACTCAAGTTGACTCAAGTTTTTCTGTTGTTTTTTTTTTTCCAAGACAGGTTTCTCTGTGCAGCCCTGACTGTGCTGGAACTCACTCTGTAGACCAGGCTGGCCTCGGACTCACAGAGATCTGCCTGCCTCTGCCTTCCGAGTGCTGGGATGAAAAGTGTGTGCCACCGCTGTCTGGCCTATATTCCTTGCCCAGCAGTGGTAACAGCCACAATGGGCTGGCTCCTCTCACATCAATCAACAATCAAAAGATGGGGACATTTCCTCAAGCAAGGTTCCCTCTTCCCAGAGGACTGGTTTGTGTGGAGTTGACAAACACCAACCAGCACAGGTCATTTTCTTCCACGGTGTGGAAAGACCAAGGTACCCATGCCACAGTCACCAAAACTCAGGCACAAAACCAAAATTGCCTGAGAAGTGGTGGCGCATGCCTTTAATCCCAGTACTCAGGAGGCAGAGGCAGAGGATTTTTGTGAGTTCTAGGCCAGCAGCCAGGGCTACACAAAGATATACCCTGTCTTGAAAAACAAAACAAAGGGGCTGGAGAGCTGACTCAGTGGTTAAGAGCACTGGCTGCTCTTCCAGTGGACCCAGGTTCAATTCCCAGCACCCACATGACAGCTCGTTGCTGTCTGCAACTCCAGTTCCAGGAGGCTCGACACTCTCACAGAGACATACAAGCAGGCAAAACACCAATGCACATAAAATAAAAATAAATGTAAAAAAGGAAAACAAAACAAAAAAGACAGCCAGGCTATAGAGAGAAACCCCACCCTGGATGGGGAGTGGAGATGGTAGGGAGAACCTGGTTCCAGGTAAAGCCTGTCTCACCAAGAGAATCAAGACCTCAAGCCAAAGACTGACTCGGAGGTCCATGACATCATCAGTTGCTTTTTTTCTGGTGGCTTCTAAGAACAAGGGTTCAGAGGCAGCAGAGGGTGAATGGATTCATCTAGTCTGTGGGCCAGACTTCCCTGCACTGTGATGTCATTGTATTTTAATTATTTATTTTTATTTTTTTACTTACATTTTTTTTTTTTTTACATTTATTTGTGTGCTGTACTTATGCCACAGCACAGGTGTCCACAGAACAGTCTGCAGCACTTGGTTCTCTCCTCCCACTACATAGGACCTCAGGGCTAACATCAGGGTCTCTGGTTTGTTGGTAAATGCCTTTTACCACTGAACCATTTCATCTGCCCCTTTTTTTGTTTTGTTTTGTTTTTTTTCTCAAGACAGGGTTTCTCTGTGTAGCTTTGGAGCCAGCCCATCCTGGCACTTGCTCTGTAGACCAGGCTGGCCTTGAATTTACAGAGATCTGCCTACCTCTGCCTCCAGAGTGCTGGAATTAAATGCCTGCCCCACCACTGCCTGGCTCATCAGCCTTTTCAAAGACATGGGGGCTCATGTAGCCCAGTTTGGCTTGTAATTCCTTAGCTTCATGTCTCTACCTCCTGCATGCTGGCATTATATACCATTATAGTGGGTTTTCCCGGGGGGCATGAGGAGCGAGAGCATTCTCTACCCCCTGAGTCACAACACTGCCCAAGGATTGAACTTTAATCCTCACACTGGGTGCTAAGAGAAGGCCCTTCCGCTTTACAAATAGTGGTAGACACCTGTAATCTTAGAGGCTGAGGAAGGAGGAATACCTATCGTTTTAGGCCAGCCTGGAGTTCACAGTGAGACCCTGTCTCAAAAAGACAAAAAACATGGGGGTGGGGCTGGAGAGCTGGCTCAGAGGTTAAGAACATTGTTGGAGTAGGGTGTAGGGGCACAAGCCTTTAATCCCAGGACAAAACAAATTGTTAAATCAGGTTTCTCTTTCCCCACCTTCCGAGTAGTGGATTAACCCCAGGGCTCCATCCATGCTTGACAAGAGCGACATTAGTGTTTTATCCATAGAGAGGTGACGCGCACTCACTATTTCAGGGCATCTGTACATGGGAAGTGAACCCGAAGTGCCCAAGAGAAGTGAGGTTGTCTGGAAGCCACTTCTTGAGGTGTGCTGTCAAAGGAGTGCATAAAAATTTATCTTTTCAGTGCAGCTTTTATTGTTTCTATGGTGTCTGTGTGGGTGTACACACACGTGTGTTAACCCACGCCACAGAGCCCATGTGGAGAGCAGAGGACAACAACTTTCAGAAATCCATTTCCTTTCCCCCATGGGTTCTGGGGGTCAACCCCAGATCACCAGGCTTGCACACGGCAAGTTCTTTATCCCAGTGACCACACATAGCATTTTATTTTAGACTTTCACATGGCTGTCCCTCATCTCTGTTTTCACATCCATCCTCTAGGACACCAGTCATAGCTAAGCCCAGAACACAGAGGCTCAAGCCCTCTGCTGAGGCTGTGGCATGGAGAAGACCCCAGATTGAGTGGGGCAGGCTCAGGAGGGCAGTGGTGGCACACGCCTTTAATCCCAGCACTCAGGAGGCAGAGGCAGGCGGATCTCTGTGAGTTTGAGGCCAGCCTGGTCTACAAGAGCTAGTTCCAGGACAGGCTCCAAAGCTACAGAGAAACCCTGTATCAAAAAACAAACAAACAAACAAAAAAACCCCAACCCCCCCAAAACAAAACAAAACAAAACAAAAAACCCCCAAAACCCCCCAAACCCAAAAAACAAAACAACAAAAAAAAAAACAATCTCCTGGAACTGGAGCTTCAGAGGCCCTCTTCTAGGCTTCTGTAGACACCCCCCCCAGTCACATAAAAAACAACACACACACAAAACTAAATCCCAGCCCACAATCCCTAGGGCAGTCTAGCTCTGTAGTGCTCCCTACCTGCAGGAGACCCACTCAGAGAAAGCTGTAGGCACCCTGTGTTTGCCCACTAGCCTTTGCAGGATGACAGTGAGACACATCTGCTCCTGGTGGCACCAGTCTACTTCAGAGATGATGGGCATTGAAAACTCTATATGGAGTTTGTTTCCTTTATGACAAAAGCTAGCCATATGGGCAAAGAAACTGCCCTTGCCTCAGCTGTTGATAGTATACTGTCCAAATTGGACAAGCAGAACGCAAAAGAAAGTGACTGCCAAACTTTGTTAAGCCAAGAAGAGACAGTCCTTCAAAATGCCCTGCTTTTCAGAAAAGTCTCTCAGATAGACCAGGCCTGTAGGCCAAAGTTGGATGCCCCAATGTTACAGAACTCTGGGTGACTGTCCAGGCAGACAGATGGCCCTGTCCTTAGGTAACATTTCATGCTTCTGGGATCTTTGATGGAGTTAAGACTAAACAGTTATAGTGAAAGTTTTCCTTAGTTATGATTAAAGGCAAATTAGGTATAAAACTTTAGAGTCGGGTGCTGGAGAGATGGGTCAGCAGTTAAGAACACTGACTGCTCTTCCAGAGGTCCTGAGTTCAATTCCCAGCAACCACATGGTGGCTCACAGCCATCTGTAATGAGATCTGGTGCCCTCTTCTGGCATACAGGCAGGATATTGTATAAGTAAGTAAATAAATCTTATTAAAAAATAAAACTTTAGAGTCACAAAGATAAAATGCATAAAAGAATTTTTCCTCTTATTTTGCCAAATACAAATGAACTAGATATTGTAACTGTAATTCTTACTTGATAACGGTTTTTGTTGTACATAATCTTACTATGTTAAAGTTAAAATGTGGGGGAGGTAAATGTGGAATATTCCTTTACACTGTGTGAATATACGTTGCTGTGACTTGTTTAATAGAGAAGCTGACCGGCCAATAGCTAATAGTTCAGGTGGAAGAGCCAAACAGATTGATGGGAAAAAGAAGAGCAGAGTCAGAGACACAAGCAGACACAGAGAGAAGCAAGACAGGCATGCTGTACTGAGAAAAGGTATTAAGCCACATTACAAAGCAGGTAAGAAATACAGGTTAATTTAAATGTAAGAGTTAGCTAGTTAACAAGCCTGAGCTATTGGCAAAGCATCTACAATTAATATATGCCTCTGTGTTTATTTGGGAGATGCTTGTGGGATTGAAGCTTCCACCTACCAGCCTCTGACTGGACCTGAGAAGCCAGCAAGCATGGCTGTGGTGACTTGCACGAGAACAATCCCTCAGGTTCATACTAAGTAGAGCTGCTTGGGAAGAACCAGGTGTGGCCATGGTGGATGATTTGTGGGCAGAGGTTTCAGATGCTCTCTGCCTTTGCTTGTGGATTAAGACATGAGCTCTCAGCTGTTGCTTCAGCACCATGGCCACCACCATGATGACCATGAACTCTAACCCTCTGAAACTGTAAGCCTCAAATACGTTGACAGCAGCTGGTATATCTACCGCCCATGCCAAGCTGGTCTCCACCCAGGGCCTGAGGAGAGGGAAGACACCAAGAAAGAACCCTAGAAGAAAAACACTGAGAAACAACTTGTCAACGGTTGGGGCAACTCACTTTCTCTAAAGCATATCTACATTTTCCAGTTTAGTGTGTGGCCTATCAAATTCTTGGGACAGCAATCTTACAACATGCACACCTGATATTGTGTGAAAAAACTTTTAAATTCTTCTTCTTTTTCCAAGTAGCCCTGGCTGTCCTGGAAACTGGAACTGACTCTGTAAACCAGGTGGTCCTCGAACTCACTTCCCTGAGTGCTGGGAAAGGCAGGTGACACTATGCCCAGGTATTTCTTTCTTTATGTGCACGTGAGTTCTGAATGAATGTGGACTCTGTCTATGCAGATGCCTGTAGAGGCTACAAGATGGTGTTAGATACTCCTGGAACTGGAGAGCTCCTGGAAGCTGAGTGTGTGGGTGTGAAGAACAGAACCCTGATTCCTGGAAGACCAGTGAGTGCTCTTAACCACTGAACCATCTCTCCAACCCCACTGCCATTAATTTTTCAGTGAATGATTCCAAGTGTATTAGTCATCTCCTTTAAACCCAATTATACCCTGTGGTGGTTTGGATGAGATTAGCCCCCAAAGGCTCATAGATTTCAATGCTTAGTCACTAGGGAGTGGAACTATTTGAAAGGATTAGGAGGTATGGCTTTGTGGAAGGAAGTGTGACACTGGGGGTGGACTTTGAGGTTTTAAAAGCCTATACCAAGACCAGAGTTTCTCTCTTGGTCTATTGACCCAGATGTAGCTCTCAGCTCCAGCGTCACAAGTGCCCCCTGCTCCCTGCCATGACAATAACAGAATTACCTCTGAAACTGTAAGAGAGCACCCAAGTAAGCACTTTTTCTTTTCTAAAAAAAAAAAATTATTTATTTGTTATGATACAATATTCTGTCTGTGTGTATGCCTGCAGGTCAGAAGAGGGCACCAGACCCCATTACAGATGGTTGTGAGCCACCATGTGATTGCTGGGAATTGAACTCAGGACATTTGGAAGAGTAAGCAATGCTCTTAACCTCTGAGCCATCTCTCCAGCCCAACACTTTCTTAAGCTGCCTTGGTCATGGCATCTCTTCACAACAACAGAACAGTGACTAAGACAGACCCTGCAGGTGAGCATGAATTTACTCTATCTCCTTCACCCCAGGGTCAGTTTCTGGACTGACTAGAGCTGATGTTCTGTTCTGTTGGTCTTTTTTTTTTTTTTTTTTTTTTTTTTTTTTTTTTACACAGTTCTGACATTACCTCTCACTAGATAATTTCAACGGCGGAAAGAAAGATGACAACAGCGTTCTGAGAAGAACATTTTTAATGCCTGGACACAGATATACCACAGAATGGGACACAAGTAAAAGTCTCGCAAATAAAAACAGAAAGTAGGTTTATTAGTCCTTAATTTTAAGTAAACCTCTGGCAAAAATTCCAGTGGGTGTACAACAGTCTCAAACTGTTTTCAAAGCCAGCACCTTTCCCACCTGTTTTCTTTATTGGCTTTCCTGTAGGACAACCGAGAGGCCACTGACCACGCCCCGGGCCTCAGGTAACAGTTCCCCCAAAGCAAGCTCTCACTTCCTCTGCACGGTGGTGAATGAGGGCATCTGGATGGGTTGGATGGGGTGCACAGGCTGGAACACGGGCTTCTTCCTCACGTCGGAGTGGGCCTTCACTGTGGGGAGCAGCTGGTTCCGCTTGATCATCTGCAGGGCCAGCTGTGTGTTGCCTAGAAAAACACTGCCCATTAAAGAAAACCAAGCACACACACTACCAACGCACAGACTAGACCACTAGCACCCTGCAAAGGAGGCGAAGGAGGCCTAGACAAGGAGGTCTCCCTGTGCACATGACAAAGAGCCACTGCGCAGGCCGCACATTCCCACTTAAGTGATGTGCAGTGTGTCTCTTGTGCTGGGGTTTAAACACAGATCCTGAGTGTGTTTACTGCTCTACTACAGCACTAGGCCAGCAACAGGATTTCAAAAAAGTTCCCCAAGGATTCTAAGGCATACCCAGGCAGACAACTTGCTATAATACAGGTGGGCTGTATAAAGAAGGGGTTCAAGGGATTCAGGACCACAAACTCATTCAAGGCTTGGCTTTTAGTCAGTCAAGACTATTGGAGTGCCAAGGACTTAATGTCTCTTCAGCTACAAAAACAAGATGTTAGAGAAATGCCTCAGAGGTTAAGAGCACTGGTTGTTCTTCCAGAGAACCTACCTAGGTTTGATTCCTAAGAGATTTGCTTTGATTTGTTTTGACAGTTCTAGTAAAAGTGGGCCAGAAGTGGTGGCATTTATCTTTACCCAGTAGTCAGAGGTAGAGAGGCAAGAGGATTTTGGAGTTTGAGGCCAGCCTGGTCTACATAGTGAATTCCAGACCAACCAGGGTAACAAAGTGAGACCCTGCTTCTAAAAACAAAAGAATAAAAATACAAACAAAACTATGCAGCCCAAGAATGCAGCATTGTGATTCCTGTTCTCAAGAGTTAGTCAGCTGTCCAAGAAAGCTGAATGTTCAGACACCGATTTTAAGGGATAGAAGTTAAAACTTCATTTTCAGACGAAAAGGAGTATTTTAATTTGTGGGCAGGAATCTGTAAGACACCAAAACCTTGCTAACTAACTACTCTTTCCATCTCCCCCGTCCTCTGCGCAGTGCCATGAACAGAACCCAGGCCAGCACTCTATTGCTAAGCTCCAGTTTAGGCCCTTGGTGTGTGTGTGTGCTGGCATGTATATGGAGGTCAGAGGACAATTTTGTGATTCAAGCTCAGGTCAGCAGGCGCAAATGCCCTTTACCTGCTGAGCCACGGTGCTGTCCCCTTAGTTGCATTTTCTACTTAGAAAACCGGGTGGGTCATGTTCTCAAGGACTGTGCAGCTTTAACCTTTATTGTTTTGGGGGATACACCAGTCTGGATCACATGACCCTCCTTCCTCTGCCTCACAAATGCTTTAATTAGAGACACAAACCAACATGCCTGGTACCAAAAGTCGTGAGCATTTTGACGGACAGCACCCTAATGAGAATCACTATCACTCACCGTTCTGCAGTTCAAGGTAGACTGCCAGCAGGATGGCTTCAGGGGGCACCTCTTTAGGATGGATCATTGAAGCCGCCTGTGTGAGAGAGAGAGACAGAGAGAGGAGAGAAAGAGAGAGAGAGAGAGAGATTCATGAAAGCAAAGTCCTCAGTGAGTCTCCATGAGAAGCTGGCACTGACTCAGGGTGTAGATGGAATGGCGGGCTGCGTCCCGCCACCCGGCTAGCTTTACACAAAATAATTTCATGGAAACTGTATTCATTTAAACACTGCCTGGCCCATTAGCTCTAGCCTCTTACTGGCTAATTCTCACATCTTGCTTTAACCCATATTTAGTAATCTGTGTAGCACCACGAGGGGTGGCTTACCAGGAAGGATCTTAGCCTGCGTCCATCTTGGAGAGGAGAGGCATGGCGTCTGCCTGAAGCGTCTGCCTGACTCGGCTTTCTTTCTCCCACAATTCTGTTCTGTCTACTCTGCCTACCTAATTTTCTGTCCTATTAAAGGGCCAAGGCAGTTTCTTTATTAACCAATGAAAGTAACACAGACAGATGACTCCCCTCCATCACCAGGGCTCACGGTCACAGCGCCCCTCAGCGCCTCTGCTGTTTCCTCCTGTAGCCCAGGACAGCCTCACTGAGTGCCCAGTGCTGGGAGCTATTATGCTTGGTTATCCGTGGCAAATGAGGATGCCAGGCCTTGAACACATGGTGCTGTCCTGCCTCATCCTCTGAGCATAGGGTAGAGAATATGCTACCTCACCCAACATTCCCTTATCTTGATACCTATTAAACTCAATATGATTATTTTTCCTCATGTATGGCATAAAATGTAGTTTTCCCAGCTTCTACCCATATTTCCTCAACCCTAATTCTGGCTTTCTTTCTCCTTTTTTATTTTTTGAGACAGCAACCCCAAGGATTACCTTGAATTTCTAACCCTGACCTCTACCTCCCTCCTCAGTGGTGGAGAGTATAGGACTGTATGACTATACATGTTTTCAAAATAAAAAAAAAATTTGTAGATGGATTTATTTTTATGTACATTTTCCCTGTATTTATCTATGTGAACCACACATGCCTGAGGAGGTCAGAGCCCTTGGAACTAGAGTTGTAAATGCTTGTGAGCCAGCAAGTGGGGGCTGGGAACCAAACCTGGGTCCTCTACAAGAACAAGTGCTTTTTTTTTTCTTTTTTTGGGTTTCTTAAGACAGGGTTTTGCTGTGTAGCCCTGGATGTCCTGAACTTGTTCTGTAGACCAGGCTGGCCTTTAACTCAGAGATCCACCCGCCTCTGCCTCCCAAGGGCTGGTATTAAGGTGTGTGTCACCACTGCCCACTGGACAAGTGCTCTTAGTAGCTGAGCCATCACTGAGTGTGGTGGCACACCCTTTTGATCCCAGCAGGTGCATCTGTGTTTGAAGCCAGCCTGGTCTACAGAGTGAGTTCTAGGACAGCTGGGGCTATACAGAGAAACCTTGTTTCATAAAACCAAACCAACAGTTGAGCCATCTCTCTAGTCACTAATATTATTTATTCACTTATATTTGTGTGTGTACGTGGGAAAAGAGGGGTGTGTGCATGCCACAGTGCACATGTGGAAATCAGAGGACAACTTTTTTTTTTTTTTTTTTTTTTTTTTTTTTGAGACAGGGCTCCTCTGTAGTTTTGGAGCCTGTCCTGGAACTAGCTCTTATAAACCAGGCTGGCCTTGAACTCACAGAGATCCACCTGCCTCTGCCTCCCAAGTGCTGGAATTAAAGGCGTGCGCGTGCGCCACCACCGCCCAGCCCAGAGGACAACTTCTACATGTTGCTTTAACCATGTGGTCCTTAGGGACTTGAATTCAGGCCATCAGGCTTTATAGCAAGTACTATCAGCTGAATCATCTTACTGGTCCTGTGTTCCTGCAGACCCCCAGAGCTGGAGCCACAGATGACTGACAGCCACCTAACATGGATGATGGGAACTGAACTTAGGTGTTCCAGATGTTCCTAGCTGCTCAGCTATATCTGTAGTTCCATGAGTTTTACTTTTTATTTTACCTTTCCTTTTTTTTTTTTTTTTTTTTTTGGTTTTTCGAGACAGGGTTTCTCTGTGGCTTTGGAGCCTGTCCTGGAACTAGCTCTTGTAGACCAGGCTGGTCTCGAACTCAAAGAGATCCGCCTGCCTCTGCCTCCCGAGTGCTGGGATTAAAGGCGTGCGCCACCACCGCCCAGCCTTTCCTTTTTTCTTTTTCCTTTTTTAAAGAAAGGGTCTCTGTGTAGGCCTGGATTGTCTGGAACTTGCTATATCGACTATGCTGTTCTTAAATTCAGAGAGCTATCCACCTCCGCCTCGCATTAAAGGCGTTGTGACACCACATCTGGCTTCTTGCTGTTCTGAGATGCTTGGTCATGAAGTTGTCCAAGCTAACCCTAACGTTTCAATCCCCTTGCTTCAGTTTCCCCAAGGGAGGGATTGGATTACAGGGCTATACCACCAGACCCATCTTTCTCCTCTCCAGGGAGTTCTGTATCTGCCTTCCTGGACAACACTGAGTCTACACTCCAGTCATAGGACCAAGTCCAGTGTTGTCACTTCAGGACCGGTAACAGTTGTATTTACAATACCATTTATGTGATGATGGACAAGCCAGGTGGAGGTTCCACCCCAGAACAAAGGAGGCAACACCAGGAAGATCACAAGTTTGAGGTTAGTCTTGGCTACAAAGTCAGACTCTGTTTCAACAAACACACCACACGCTTTCTTTCTTAAGTGAAGCCATTTAAGCAAAAGCAGCCACTGAATGTGGGTCAGGGCCGAACGCCCAGCAGTCTCTTCTGATGTTACTATAAAGGGAAGTCTGGTGGCTAAGATGATAGGTGTGTTTCCTGTCTGTCCCCAGGCGTCAATCCTCAGGCGCTTTCTCTCTCTGCCTCACCCTTTGCTTCGTAAGCAAACGGGGGAGAACGTTCCTGCGCAAACACTTGCACTCTCCTCAGCTTTTTGAGGTAAGTAGCCCACGCTGCTCTGGAACTCACTATGAGTTCACCAAGCTGCCCTTAAAACTTAAAAGGTGTGCCGGGTGGTGGCGCAGGCCTTTAATCCCAGCACTCGGGAGGCAGAGGCAGGCGGATCTCTGAGTTTGAGGCCAGCCTGGTCTACAAGAGCTAGTTCCAGGACAGGCTCTAGAAACTACAGGGAAACCCTGTCTCGAAAAAAACAAAACAAAACAAAAATCAAAAAACAACTTAAAAGGTGTGCCCCACCACCCCCAAGCCTGGCCTTAAAACTTCTGGAAAGACTACCTGAGATTACTGGTGTGTGCCACTATGCCCAAATAGGACAGGAGCCTCCCTGAGGATAAACAAGTGAGCACATAATTTATTCAGGTTTACTGAAGTGGAAGAGAGGCAGGCGAACATATGTGAAAATGGGCTAAAAAGTTTCTCTGAGAGCTCTGCAGGGTAGACACCTAACTGATGGGCAGAAAATGGGCACAATGATACGGAAGGCTGAGAGGGAGGGAATGCAGATTCTGGGGCCTCTCACCCAGAGCCTGTGTAGCCCTGGCTATCTGCATCTCACTTTTTAGAGAAGGTTGGCCTCAAACTCAGAGATCTGCCTGCCTCTGCCTCCAAGTGCTGGAATTAAGGGTATGTGCCACCACTGCCCTGCACAGCTCACGCTCTCAAGATATGCCCCATGAGCAGGGTGGGCAGCTTTTCCCTCTCACATCACAGAGGTCTAACAACAGCTAGGCCTAGAAACTGAAAATTCTGTACTTACAGGTCTACCTTCATGTGGGGAAGGGCATCACTCTACTACTTTGTAGACATTAAGATTTTTTGGGTGTGTGTGTTAAGATGGATCAGTGGGTAAAGGAAATAACTAACTCCCCCAGTCACTCACACACACACACACACACACACACACACACACACACACACACACACACCCGCTGTTGTTCTTTGCATCAACCACAGTCTACACAGCTTTTTATAAAATACAGAATTTCTGAGACTTAATGGCATTTGGCTGCTAACTACTCAGAATCATGGTTGGGGGGGTGATTTGGAAACATCAGCTCAGAGCCCTTTCTGACTCTCCAAATCATTGTTCTGCCCTCCTAGACAGGGTGGGCCTCCCAATTAACAAAGACCCACCACTGGATTAACCCAAAGAACAGAGACCAAAACAAACCAGAGACCCCGAACCAGGACTGACCTCATCTGTCTCTTCTCGCATGGCTCAGCCGCGGCCATCTGCAGCACGAGAACCTGAGCTGGGCTGGCCCAGGCCATCAGAAGGGCTGCTGACTACAGTTCCATCACTGAAAGCACTAAAACATGTCACCTCCTGCAGTTCAGCTCACAGCTCACGTGCGTGCTCTGGTTCCCCAGAGAGCTCAGTATCGATTTTCTGATTTTGCACTAGAAGTGTCCAGTGCAGACGCTAAGGTGACTACAGCTTATGGATGGTTATTTTCCAGGATAGAAGCCCCAACACTTTAGACCCATCAAGGTCACCTGCGTAAGCAGACAGTATATGGAGGCTGTGATGTCCCCAGAGTCCAATCAGTTTCAGTGCCAGTCTCCCCAACAGGTGAGAACACAGGTGGTTCTCTCAGGATGTCCTTTTCTTGGGTTTAGTTTGCCTTTTCTTTTCTTTTTGAGATAGGCTGTCTTAGTTAGTGTTTCTATTGCTGTGACAAACACCATGAACAAAATCAGTTTGGGGAGGAAAAGTTTTCTTCCCACTTACAGTTTACAATCCATAACTCAGGGATGTCAGGATAGGAATTCATGGACAGAGCAGGAAGCTGGAGGCAAGAGTTGATGCAGAGGCCATGAAGAATGCTGCTTACTGGCTTGCTTCCACCTGCTTTTTACAGCACCCTCCCCCATCAATCACTAATTAAGAAAATGCACCAGGCTGTGGTAGTGGTGGTGGTGGCTGCGGCAGGCAGATTTCTGAGTTTGAGGTCAGCCTGGCCTACAGAGAAAATTCCAGGATAACCAAGGCTACACAGAGAAACCATGTCAAACAACATCAACAACAGAAAGAAGGAAATGCACCATAGACATGCCTACAGGCCAATTTTAGGGAGGCATTTTCTCAACTGAAGAGTCCCTTTTCCCAAGGACTCTATAGCTTCTTTAAAGCTAACATAAAACTAGCCAGCACACAGGACCTTACTATGTAGCTCAGGGTAGCCTGGAACTCTCTTTGTAGGCCATGCTGGCCTCAAACTTACAGAGAACCACTTGTCTCTACCTCTTGAATGCTGGAACAAAAGGTATGCCCTGCCATGTTCTCAAGAACATTCAATCCAATTTAATTATTTATTTTTTGGTTTTTTTTTTTTTGAGACAGGATTTTTTTTTCTTTTTTTAAATATTTATTTGTTTATTATGTATACAGTATTCTTCCTGCAGGCCTCATTACAGATGGTTGTGAGCCACCATGTGGTTGCTTGGAATTGAACTCAGGACCTTTGGAAGAGCAGGCGATGCTCTTAACCGCTGAGCCATCTCTCCAGCCCCGAGACAGGATTTTTCTGTGTAGCTTTGGAGCCTGTCCTGAAACTAGCTCTTGTAGACCAGGCTGGCCTTGAACTCAGAGATCCGACTGCCTCTGCCTCCAGAGTGCTGGGATTAAAAGTGTGCGTCACCACCACCCAGCTCAAGAATATTTTAAATCTGGAAAAATATTTCAGGTGTTTAATAAATTGACCATAAACCTCAAATAAAATCACAAACCCTATACACTCTCAGGTCCTTTACTGTACATGGCCAGCTGCCCTTCCCATGCCCTCTTACCTGGTGCAGACACTTCCGGGCTTTGTCATACTCGCTCCTCAGGCAGTAGGCACTGCCCAGGTTGAAGAGCATCACAGTCCGGGCAGAGCTGACAGAACTGGGGTAGCACTGAGGGGCGCGCTTGCCGGCTGAGGAGAAAGTGTAGACACTGGTGAAGGGGCTGTGCAGAGGACGCGGGAGCTCCACTCCACCGCTGAGCACTTGGAACAAAGCACTGTTCCTCAGGCTGACAGATACACGAAGGACACAAGAGACGCAGGGTCTAAGTCTTTGGGATGCAGGCCAGGCTACTTAAGGATTTACAAAACTTCTTACTTACAGGATTCCATTGCTTCATTTTCACCCTTGTCTGATCCTACAAATACATGAAAATAAATCTGAGGGCAGGACAACAGCACATCTTCTAAACACCTAAGTTTCTTACCAAGTAGGAACTTAACGTATGGTAGTATTTGCTTTTGGTGTTGTGGAGGCTTTGTTAAAGGTGTCAGGATGCAACCTCACCACCACCCCACGTGAGCTAGCCACGAAGAGAGGGGACCACATAGCCTCAGAAACTTAAGCGTGACTGAAAATTGTTTGAAAACCACACTTCCACTCCCTCTTGCATGGAGGAATCAGTTAAAAGGAATAAAAAATTGTATCAGAACCAAACCAAAATGCATCCTCTTAAGGCAGGTGAGCTGGCACAATGTCTGTCATCCTAGCACTGAAAAAGTCCAGCCAGGCTGGAGGATGGCATGAGCCCAGGAGTTTGAAGCCTGCCTGGGCAAACAGTGAGGTTATGCCTCTTAAAAAAACAGGGGTGGGGGAGTGGGTGAGGTGAGCAGCGGAAAGGAAGGAAGGAGGGAGGGAAGGAAGGAAGGAAGAAAGGAAGTGAGGAGGGAATGGAAGGGAAGGGAAGAATCCTAACATATCAGCCTTTGAGTGAGAATTTAGGCCAAGTGACAATCAGTTCCCAGGCTTACTTAGCAAACAATTACTAGATTGCCATAAACATGGAGCGCTGACTTCAATCTTCCTTCCCTTCACAACCATGCCCTAAGGTCTCTACATATCCTGAATTACAAAAGGAAGGAAGTGGCAACAATGACCAGTTTTATCAAATGTGTCCTCATTAACCTTGGTCCTGCTCATTTGAGGAGATCCCTAAGGAGACATCAGTGACATTCTCTGGGTTCAGGTGTGTAATGGCATCGGATATTCTGTCAAGGGAGATGAGGGCTTCTGCAGCATATAAATGGCCCAAAAACCTGAAATGAAATTGCAGATTTTAGTCTGAGGAGCAGATCATAACAGAAATGCTTAGTGTACAGTAACACAGGGCACGTGATTCACATACTTCATGTACCTGACCTGAAACCTAAGCTTATTAGGTTGTTCTAATCCAGCAAGAATCAGTGGGTAAAGTCATTTGCTACCAAATCTTACATGCCTAGTTCAATCCCCGGGACTCATGTGCTAGAAGGACGGAACTAACTCTTGCAAGCTGTTTTCTGACGGCCACATGTATACTATGACATGTACCTTACCAATCTCCATTTGCACAAACATTACAAATAAACAAACAATTCAAAAACAAAACAAAACAAAATCCCAATAACAAAAACATTGTAGGAGGAAATGGAGAGACGGCTCCCAGATTAAGAGCACTGATTGCTTTTTCGGAGGAACTGGGTTCACTTCCCAGTGGCCCAGAACTGGCTGTTGATTCTCGTTCCAGGGTACCCAATGCCTTCTTCTGGCCTCCACAGGCACTGCACACATGTGGTGTACAGATCGACATGCAGACAAGACACCAATACACAGGAAGTCTCAGAGCCCCCACTCCCTGGCATGAAAGAAGCTGGTGAGCTGGGTTCAGTAGGTAAAAGGTGCTTGACAAGGCAAGCCTGCAGAGCTCAGCTCAGTCCCATAGGGTTGGGAACAGAGAACTAGTTCAAACAGAGCTGTCCTCTAAGCTCCATGAGCACCATGTTGCTCGACAGTGGCACAGTGCACAGTGGCAGAAGCGTCAGGAGATACTGGCTCCAGAAGGAGGAATGTCAACTGCCTCTCAAGAGTTGTCCTGACTTCCAGAGTGTGGGGCACATACTGTGGCACCTGCACAGCTACGCTCAACATATACTAATAATAAATTAAATTTACCACCCACATCATAAGCCAGACAAGGTGGAGCTACATAGTGAAGTGCCGCCGGGATTAAAGGTGTGCACCACCCCCACCTGGCTAACCCTTTACCTTCTGATCCTCTTGCTGGGATTATCTGCACAAGTGGTACATGTTATGTGGATGCTGCAACTGAGCCCAGGGCTCCACGCATGTTGAGGTGAGCACACTATCAACCTAACCACATTTGTGGCATGCTTTATACTTTGTTTTTAAAGACAGCCCTGGTTGCTTTGAACACAAAGCAACTAATCCTCCTGTCTTAACTCCTGAGTTCTGGGGTTATGGTTATGAGCTATCATTGCCTGCCTGTCTTCCCTCCCTTCTTCCCTTCCTTTAACTTGAGACAGGGTCTTAAGTAGCTCAGGATAGCCTTTAACTTGGTATGCACCTGAGAACTGGCTCTGAATTCCTGATCCTCCTGCACCCACCTCCAAGGTCCTGGGATAACAGTCATATATCATCACACCCATTTGCTTTCCTTACCAACACATATCCCACTGGAGAAGAAAAGTAAGCCAAGTCAAGAGAACCCAGCATCCTGGAAACAATCGTGAGTGCAGATGAAGTCACACTTACTTAAGAGAGCCTGACAGCTTGGGCTGCTGGAGGAGCTGGTCTGCATGATTCAAAGCCATGAGGTTATCACCTAAGGCTAGAGCCACGTAAGCACTGCAAGCAAGGATGGAGCACCTACAACAGAAGAGAGGAGGTAAGAACCCGAGTTACAGATGTGACAGTCTCAGGACAGCCAGGACTGTTTCAGAGAGAAACCTGGTATCAAAAAACAAAAAAACAAAACAAAACATCCAGATGTAACAGTATCTTGGCCAAATACCAAGTGGTTAGCCCTGAAACAAGCAACAAGAACTAAGCAGGTTATATTCCTATATTTAGGAATGCATGCACACACTTAATAGTAAAGGAAAAGTACGTGAATTTGAGAGCAAGAGGGGAATACATGGAGAGGCTATAGGAACGGAAAGGGGGAAGAATAATATAGTTATTCTGTAATCTAAAAAAATAAAATTATTAAAAAAATACAGGGAGAATAAATGAAATACAAAGGTTAGAGTGGGAAGCTACATGTAGGATATGTGTCTCCAAATAACAATTTAAAAGATGTATATATCTATTTCCATGCTTTCCAGGGATAGGAGGATCTCAAGTCTGAGGCAGTCCGGGCTGCACGGTGAGCTAGACCAGGGTCTTACCCACTTGTGAAAAATGGCTCCTCTTTTTTTTTTTTTTTTTTTTTTAGTTTTTCAAGACAGGGTTTCTCTGTGTAACAGCCCTGGCTGTCCTGGAACTAGCTCTTGTAGACCAGGCTGGCCTCAGACTCAGAGATACGCCTGCCTCTGCCTCCTGAGTGCTGGGATTAAAGGCGTATACCACTACCCTATTCTATATATATAAATTATTCATATATATGTATATATATATATATATATATATATATTATTCATGTATTTGAGTGTTCTGTTTTCATGTACACCAGAAGATAGAACCTGATCCCATTACAAATGGTTGTGAGCCACCATGTGGTTGCTGGGGATTGAACTCAGGACCATTGAAAAAAAACAAACAAAACCCACCCCACAACAACAAAAGCAAAAATTTCAGTAGGTACACTCAGACCACTGCTCCTTTCCTCGGCTCCCACAGCCAGAGGTTGTCCCTGCAAGCTGCAGTGCTACGAGCCCAGAACAGGACCACCTCAGGAAGGCTCACTGGGAAACACCGGCCCCAGCCTCTCCTGACGGTAGGTGGGCTATTACTACTTCAGCCCACTGTCACGCTCACTTTGGGTCCAGAAACCAGTCATGTAAGCACTGGTGCAGGGCAGTTTTCCAGCAAGCCCACATCAAACCCATGCGTAAGAAAGTGAATGTTTCCCTAACTTTTACCCTAAGGTTCTATTAGTAAAATCAGCCCCACTAAAATATTAAATATGTCAATATAAAACTTGGGCCACGGATGGCTCAGCAGTCAGAGACCTTGGCTAACACGACTTGGTTCAGTCCTCAGCAAAGCACAACAACATATGTGGCTGGGATCCTGATCAAGGGCCACGGAATTAAGGCAGTTTCACTGCCCTGAACCGCCACACTCCTCCTGAAGCCTGATAATTCACCCCAGGTCACTTCTCAGTGCCCTCTCCACTCAGTTTCCTGTTAGAAAACGCGATCTCCCGCAGGCTCTGCACAGCACAAAGAGACAAGCATGGCTCTACCTACCAGGCCCTTGCAGAAAAATCATTCTACTTTTGATCCTTAAAGCACCCGTCCCCAACACACACTGCACCCTGGAGCCACTGTCCGATCCGTTTTACCTGACGCTCAGTGGATCTGACAGCTCACTGAACTAGAAGATGAAGAGGCAAGGGCAGAGACACTCTAGCTTCTGCCCCCTGTGGAGAATCTGACAAAACCCTCACTCCATCCACATCCTGAGGAGCTAGCTAAGTCCTCAGACAACCACAGAAAGGGAAGAAAGGAAGGAGAGGCGAAGGGGGATCCTCCTTAAACATTAAAATCAGCCGCAGAAGACAGGCATTGAAAACAGTTGAAGAGATATCCTGGGGACTAAGGAATGCAGTTCAGATACCTCAAACTTTAACCACCAGCAAAGAAGCTGACACGGCCAAAATCAATGAGTCACCATTTATCAAAATGAAACACATTTACAGTGAAATTCCACAACAAATATCATTTGAAAAATTGGCTAACAAAATCAACGCACAACAAATTGGAAAAGGTAAAATTTCAAAGAAATATATATGTATGTATGTATATGTATGTATGTGTATATATATATATATGTGTGTGTGTGTATATATATATATATATCAAGAGCCCCCAAAACACCAAGCTTATTCCACTTCTCTACAAGTAATTTAGAAAAAAATGAAACCTGTCCACTACCAGCTGACCCCTGATTCTCCTGCCTCCATCTCCAAAGTCTAAGGCTTACAGGCATGCACCATATCCTCTATGCTGTGGTGGGGAACAAACTTGAGGGCTTTGTACTTGCTAGGCAGCCACTCTACCAAATGAGCTACATATGCAGCCCTAGGAGGCTCCTCCCATATTGAGATAGAGCTCTGCTAAAGTAGCCTCAGCTAGCCTCTCAATTCTTGTCCCTCACTCTCCTAGATTATAGATTACAGAGGTGGGCCTTATGCCTGGATAATCCCCACCCCTACTCTCATAGGAGACTATGTAGCCCTGGCTGGCCTGAGACCTGTTAAGTAGTCCAGGCTAGTCTTGAACTCACAGAATCCGCCTGCCTCTGCTGAGATAAAAGGCAAATACCACCACATTCTTTCTTTCTTTTTGCCTGTTTTGCTTTTTCTTTAAAACAACAACAAGAACAAACTATGGGTGTTCTGCTGCTTGTGTAGGAACCACTTGTGTGTCTAAGGAGGCCAGAAGAGGGTGAAAATCTGAAACTAGAGTTACTGATAGATGGGAGTGAGCCATATGTGGTGCTGGGAACCAAACCCAGGTCCTCTAAACCATGAGCCATCTCTCCGGCGCATTCTGCTTTATGTAAAAAGCTCCTTTTATCTTTAGTAAATGTAGTATCACCAGAGCTGGTCATACCCTAGGCAGCAAATCAAACGAATACTGTCTGGCTGGAGAGATGGCTCAATAGCTGAAAGCAAGTACCGCTTTTGTGGAGGATGAGTCTGAGCCCCAGCACGATCCACAGCTCCAGGGGATCCTGTGCCTCCAGCTTCCAGTCACAAGCCCTCACATACACACGCCCTCCCCAGTCACAGCTCTCACATACACACGCCCTCCCCAGTCACAGCTCTCACATACACACGCCCTCCCTAGTCACAGCTCTCACATACACATGCCCTCCCCAGTCACATCACTTGTCCTCACACCCCCTCCCACAACACAACTAAAAGTAAAATGAATCTTTTTTATAAAGCTGAAAGTCCTGGAGATCCAGCATTTTATATAAACAGAACTGCGACGTTACATAACCCAATTCTAACCCGCGACCTGACAGAGAGTGAGGTGCAGAGGAGCAGAGCAGTGAGAAATCACTGTGACAGCGTGGGGACAGTCGTCAGGCCTAAGGGCGCTCTGGGGAGGCACACGGGACCCTGCTGACGTGGACACAGTGCAGATGCCATGTAGGTCCTGGGCACGATCCTCTGGAGAACTGACAGCATAGGCAGGCTTCAGCAGGACCACACTCAAGTCGTAAGATGCCTGAACCTCAGCACTGGGGATGCTGAGGCAGGAGGATCACTGTGGTTTACATAGGATGACTATGTATCATGTAGCTATGCCTCAAATAGGAACAAAACAAAACAAAAAACCCCCAAACTCAACGGAAATGGGGACAGGTATGGGCCTTGAGGAGGCAGTACAAAGGGCGAAGATCAGCTGAGGTACGCCAAGCGGCAGGTCTCACCTACTCCAACTCTGCCCCAGGACAAGACTCAAACAAGCAGAACCCTTACACAAGCTGAGTCTTCTGCGGTATGCATGTGATCAGTCCATTGTTGGACTCCTTAAAACCAACCCTTGGGGATCCTCTGAATCCACGGAGGAAGAACTCAAAGGTGCCAGGTTAGGATCTAAGGAATTACCTCACCTGTACAACACTGGGCCTAATTATCTTTGTCCTAAACATGTCCTGTTATCCATTTTGAGGCCTCCTAACAAAAAAGACAAATTAAAATTCATTTTCACTTTGTGTGCTTTAATTTCCCATACAGAAAGAAGTCCCCCATACTGGTCCCGATGTTTTTTCCTACACCTCCCTAGTACTGCTCTAATCTTTCCAGATTCTGGAATCCTCTAGCTTATCCAAGATTTATGCAACCTTAAATTATGTGTATGTATGTACCTAAGTACCCATGCACATGCAAATAAAAAAGGATCTTGGGTTCAAAGTTTTGTTTTGTTTTTAAAGACAGGGTTTCCTGTATTCTAGGTTAGCTTCAAATTCACTACGTAACTGAGGGTAACCTTGACTTCTGACATCCCAGTCTCTCCCTTCAGTGCTGAAACTACAGGAATATATCACCACATCTCACCTTTTTTTTGGAGACAGGGTTTCTCTGTGTAGCCCTGGTTGTGCGGGAACTCACTCTGTGTACCAGGTTGGCTTCGAATTCACAGAGATCTGCCAGCCTTTGCCTTCTGAGTGCTGGGATTAAAGGTGTGTGCCACCATTGCCCGACTCTCTTATTCATTTTTAACATCGAATAAATTTTTAGAGGTGCTAGGATAGAACACAAGGCCTAGGACAACCAAAGCTGGAAGATGGTGCTATGGAGAGGTCTCCTACAGTGGTGCAGGCATGTGGTCCTGCATGTGACAGTGTTGTAACACTGGTGAAAGCCAGTGTGCTCACCTCAGAGGATGCTCACCGCGTCAGATACTCACTTTAGGCTTTCTAATTCCTGCTTCCTCAGCGGAGAAGAAGGTGGAGCTGGAATGAACTTATCTCCATCATGGCTTTTACTGCTGAAATACAGAAAGACTCAGATATAAAAAGAAACAAACCAGTGTGAAATTTGTTCTCTTATACCTACCACCCCAATGCAGTTTCTTCAAGTGTGTGAGTCGGAGCAACTAATGAACAGAGGCCTGCAGTATGTTCACACTCACTCGGTACTGCGCACTACTGCAGTGTCCCGAGCACACAAGAGCACCTCTACGAAATCTCCAGCTGCAAACATCACTACTATAGAAGTATCTTCTCACATTGTACTGCTTCAAAATTTCTCTAGTATAAAAGCTAGGGCTGTGGTTCAGTTGATAGAGTGATTGTCTAACACAGAGGAAGCCCTGGGATCCAGTCCCAGCATTGCATAAGCTAGGCATGATGATATGTGTCTTTAATCCAAGTATATAGGAGGTAGCAGACTAAGGGTTAGAAGTTCAAGGTCATCTCAAGGTGAGTCTGCCAGGTCTATATGATGAGGCTGTGTCTCAAAATTTATGTAACAAATACTCAAAAAGTTATAATCAAGAAAGGAGGGGTTGGAACAGAGACAAAAGTTTAAAGGTAACGCATAGGGACCAGACCTTCAAGTTGGGCATGGTAGCTAAACCTCTCCTCCAGCACTCAGGAGGCCGAGGCAGAAGGATCACTGGAAATTCAAAGTTGATTTGGGCTTGAGATATAGACCTAGATCAACACAAAAAATGAAAACAAAAAGAATAAGGGGGGAAAAAAGCAAGTAGGTTTCCTTTTCTTTTCTCTCTCTTTCTTTTTCTTTTTCTTTTTTCTGAGACAGGGTTTCTCTGTGTAGCCCTGGCCATCCTGAACTCACTTATAGCCCAGGCTGGCTTCTAACTCACAGAGACTCAAAAGTCTTTACTTCATGAGTGCTGGGGTTAAAGGCATGCGCCACCATGTGCAGCTGGCACTTTAAAAAAAAATATATGTATTTTTAAATGTTTGCATGTATATGTGTGTGGCTATAAATGAGCCATAGTGCACACATGGAGGTCAGAGGATAACTTGTAGAAGAGTTGATTCTATCCTTCTACCATGTGACTCTTAGAGAATGTCCAGCTGAACTTAACAGAGATCGGTCTGCCTCTACCCCCCAAGTGCTGGGATTAAAGGTGTGTGCCACCTTGGCCTAGATTGGCTCCTACTGTTTAATAAATAAATAAATGTGTGTATTATATATATATATATTTTATATATATATTTATATATATGTATATATATATATGTATGTAAAATGTTGTTTCTGATACCCACAAGATTTTTTTAAATATTTATTTATTTATTATGTATACAATATTCTGTCTGTGTGTATGTCTGCAGGCCAGAAGAGGGCACCAGACCCCATTACAGATGGTTGTGAGCCACCATGTGGTTGCTGGGAATTGAACTCAGGACCTTTGGGAGAGCAGGCAATGCTCTTAACCGCTGAGCCATCTCTCCAGCCCCCCACAAGATTTTTGAATCCCCCCGTGTTAACAGGTATTTCTTTTCTTTGCTATTTCTTCACAGGGTTTTGTTATATATACCAGACTGGTACCCAACTTGTCGCCCTCCTGCCTCCCAGAACTGGAACACAGATGTGTGCATCCTACCTGGCTCTGGTCTTGAAGCTGCTCCTTTGAAAAAACAAAAAAGCCCACACCCCAAGTTCGTTTTCTATCTTTTCTCAGAGTCCTCTTCTCACTTAGCTTTTCCTTTGTTTCTCTTTAGAAACATCCTTGCCTCCTTTGTTGTGAAAGAATAGGAACTGCTGGATGCAGCTGAGGAAGACATCGGAAGGGCAGAGGACTTGCAAAAGTCCTGAAGGGCTTCTGCCAAGGGAGCTGCGTTGGTATATTTTGTTTTTTGTTTTGTCAATTTGACACAAACTAGACTAATCTGGGAAGAGGGGACCTCAATTAAGAAAAGGCCTCCATCAGACTGGCCTACAAGCAACTCTTGACTGCTGATTGATAAGCAAGAACCCAGCCCACTGTGGGTGGTACAAGCATAGTGAGCTATGGAAGAGGAGACATGGGTTAACAGCTCAAAAGCAGAGTTCCTCCTAGGCTTCTGCTTTGGTTCTTGCCACCCCTCAATGATGGAATACCACCAAGACCAAACAAACCCTTTCCTTCTTGTGGGGGTTCCAATAAGAATGGCTCCCTTAGACTCATCTACTTGAAAGCGTAGTTAACAGGGAGTGGCACTATTTAAAAGGACTAGGAGGTGTGGTATTGTGGAGGAAGTATGTCACTGGGGATGGGCTTTGAGGGTTAAAAAGCTCAAGCCAGGTCCCAATGTCTGCCTTCCTGCTATCTGTGTATCTAGATATAAAACTCTCAGCTAGTTTCTCCATGTCTGCCTGCGTGCCATGATAATAATGGACTAAATCTCTGAAACTGAAAGCAAGTCCCAAATAAATACTTTATAACCGTCGATGGCCATGGCGTCTCTCTGTAGCAACAGAACACTAAGACTCTTTCCAAGCTGCTCTTGGTCTAGTGTTGAGCACAGCAGTAGAGAGCACAAGACAGGAAGAGTGGGATGGGTACCTGCACAGCTCGCTGCTCTCGCTGCTTTCGGTGTTTCCTCCTAGCTGGCTGCTGTTCTTGGAGCCATTTTCCTGCTTTGGGTCTTGCTGTTCTTCGGGTAATAGCAACAAGGCATTTCTGAGACAGATGGCTGCAAACTCCACACTTGCTACAGGAATAGCTGAAGACTGCCCATCACTTCAAAGAATGAGACAAACAAGCTGAACAGACAGCAGAAAAAGAAACTGGACGTCGCTGCTATAAGAAATCATTAACTGTTATACAGTGGTGGTGGCGTACACCTTTAATCCCAACACCAGGGAGACAAAGGCAGGTGGATCTCTGTGAGTTCGAGGCCAGCCTAGTCTACAGAGCAAGTTCCAAACCTACACAGAAAAACCTTGCCTTGGAAAACAAAAACAAAAAATGAACTAAATCAGTGTATGTTCAATATGTTTTTTTTTTTTTTTTTTTTTTTTTTTTTTGCTTGTGGATGTTTTCAACCAGGCTGGTTGACTCCATGGATGGGGACTAACAAGACAAGGGTGAGGAGGGTAGGCAATTGTTCCAGAAGCAGTGTGATCTAAAAAGGAGACACCAAAATGCCCTCTTCTGGACATTCTGATTCATGGCAATCAATAGGCTGCTTGCTTAGGACACAGACTGTTTCAGCACCCCAGATGCATTAAATCATAGCTACAGCAGACAGATCAACTCACTGTGGAGCTATTCAGTGTGGGCCTCGGTTTGTGGGTCTGGTTACTGATGCTGCAATAAAACGTCATCACAAAGCAATTCTCCTATGAAACGATAAAGTCCAAGCTCTTTTCCACTAAGACCACAGTGTGAACAGGGTTATTACAGAGACACATTGGCTCATGGCAAAATACTTACCTGTAGACAGTGTTCTGAACAGACTGTGACGCCAGGACGATTTTACGGTGATATCCTTGACCAACAATAGATTGTACAATTCCCTTTTTGGTGGGAAGACCTTTAGTTTCTTGCTCAGAAGTCTACAAAACAAAATATACTTCAAATAAAATTTAAAGGAACTATAAGACATGACATAAAAGCCAGGAGGTAGTAGCACACACCTTTAATCCCAGCACTTAGGGAGTCAGAGGCAGGCGAATCTCTATGAGTTTGAGGCCAGCCTGGTCTTTAGAGTGAGTTCCAGGGCAGCCAGAGATGCACAGAGAAACCCTGTCTCGACAAAACAAAACAAAACAAAACAAAACAAAACAAAACAAAACAAACCACAAAACACAGAACAATTTAGCTGGGTGGTGGTGGCACTTTTAATCCCAGCACTCAGGAAAAAAAAAGACATGACATAAAATATGATAAAATAATTTACAATTATTATTACATTTCATAAATTTATTTCATGTACATAAGTGCTTGCTTACTTGTTAGTATGTATGTATACCATGTGTATGCCTGGTGCCCGCGAAAGCTTAAGAGGGCACTGAGTTCCCTGAACTACTGGTAGCTGTGTTCCACCATGTGAGTACTCGGAACCTAACCTGGGTTTCTGGCAAGTGTCCACCTCTAGCACCACATTTTACAATTATTAAATAAGTATGTGAGTGTGTACTTAGGAGATAGGGTTTGTTATATAGCTCAAGTTGGTCTCAAACTTGCAATCCTACTGCTTCAACCTCCTATGGCCACTGTGAGGCTACATTTTTTCCGCCCTGTGTATCTATCACACATGTGTCCCTGTGCATTGAGTCTGGAAACCTGAGGGGAACATGTGGAGTTGTCCTTGGGTGTCTCCTGTGTTTTTACTGAGCAGAGTCTCTCAACAGACCCAGGCTGGCTGGGAAGGCTAGTGCAGCAAGCCAGCTAGGGATTCCATCCCTTACTTTCCAGTTCTGGAATTATGCTCACCACAGTCACGGTGCTGGAAAGCCAAACTCTATCCTTCATGTTTATTATGACAACCATTTCATACTGGAGCCATCTCTTCAGCTACACCCTACCCCTGTGTTTCTGTTATATAAGGTCTCACTATGAAGCCCTTGCTGTCCTGGAACTTGCCATGTAGACCAGGCTAGCTTTTAGATGGCCCTCACTGCTCTTGCCTCCCAAGTGCTTAGATTATAGGCACCACCTTGCCCATCATATTTTTCCTCTAAAGTAGTAATGACATTACCAGAAACAATCTAATAAGCTACATACAGAGTTCAGACAGGTATAATTCTTGCCTTCTAGGCAACTTAAAGCCCCAATCCATAAAACCAACAAATATTTAAACTTAAAGGGACAACACTTCACCAAGGAGCTTGGTGACAGCAGTGGACACACCTCTCCTTCCACCTTACTAATTACCGTGAGGTGAAATCCTAGTCATCATTGTATGAGACACCCCAGATCTCCTCTGCGGCAACACCCTAGAGCTAGGCAGCAAGAAATCGGAACTAAGCGTGGCCTGGAGCCTTTTCTCTAAACACAAATACCTCTGCAACCACTCTCTCCTGGTAACTACAAAGGTCCTCACAATGCAAGTTCATGAAAGGATCAGGAAGATAAATAAGTGATTCCTAGAGTCATTCTTACTTAAACTTACTTCTCTGGTTATGTGCATGTGTGTGCCTCAGTGGGGGTTTATGCAGTGGAGTCTAAGGAGGCCAGAAGAAGGCATTAAATCCAGTCTAGATTCTAAAGTCTAGGACTTGAATTGCAGACAGTGTACATGCTGGGCATCAAATCCAGACCCTCTGGAAAAGCAGCAAGTACTCTTAATTGATTAACCATCTCTCCAGTCCATAGGCCCAGTTAACAAGTTTCCTTTATTTTGTTTTCTTAAGGTTTTTGAGACAGGGTTTCTTTTTTTTTTTTTTTTTTTGGTTTTTCGAGACAGGGTTTCTCTGTAGCTTTGGAGCCTGTCCTGGAACTAGCTCTTGTAGACCAGGCTGGTCTCGAACTCACAGAGATCCGCCTGCCTTTGCCTCCCGAGTGCTGGGATTAAAGGCGTGCGCCACCACCGCCCGGCTTTTGAGACAGGGTTTCTGTGTGCAGCATTGGGTGTTCTAGAACTCACTCTGTAGACCAGGCTGGCCTCAAACTCAGAGATCTACCTGCCTCTGCCTCCCAAGTGCTGGGATTAAAAGCATGTGCCACCACTGCCTGCCTTCAAACAAGTTTTTTTTTTAAAACAAGAATAAATCTGCCTCGAATTTATCAATTAATTTAAAAATGATTTAAATAAGAAAGCTGTCTTTTGTTTTTGAGACAGGGCTTTAAACAGCTCAGGATGATCTCACCATGAACTGCTGACTCTCCTGTCCTACTCTTCAGTCTTTATTTTCCCCCGAGACAGGGTTTCTGGCTGTCCTGGAACTCGCTCTGTAAACCAGGCTGGCCTCACACTCAAAGAGATTCACCTGCCTCTCCCTCCCAAGTGCTGGGATTAAAGGTGTGTGCCACCACCACCTGGCACTAAAGTCTTTTTTAAAACACCAAACTACAGGAGAGACAGTTCAGTGGTAGGAACACTTGCTGCTCTTGCTGGGGACCCAGGTTGTTTCCAGCACTCACATGGCAACTCCAGTTCCAGGGGCTCCAAAGCCCTCTCTTCCAGCCTCTGTGGCTCTGCACACACATGCGGTGCACAGATATATATGTAGGTGAAACACTCACATAAATAAAAATAAATCTTAGAAATGAAAACCCCACCAGGCGGTGGTGGTGCATGCCTTTAATCTCAGCACTTGGGAGGCAGAGGCAGGTGGACCAGGCCAGCTTCGTCTACAAGAGCTAGTTCCAGGACAGGATCCAAAGCTACAGAGAAACCCTGACTCGAATAAAAACAAAACAAAACAAAACAACCCCCCCAAAAGAAATGAAAACCCCCAAAGAAGCTCAGTGATATAGAACTTTCCTACTATGCACAAGGCTCTTTTTTGAGTTTGAATGTGCATGCGTGCGCACACACATACACACCCACCCACCACAAAAGGTAAAGCACAATTAACTACATGGTTAAAGCCTTTCAGGAGCATCCTTAGTCTCTTCTCTGCTATATTCAAGTATCAACTACTTAAATACTAAATGAAAAACTGCCCAGCAGGTATGTTTCTTTTAAACTCCTTGGTTCTTTTGCCTGATTTTCAGAAAATGCTGCTCAGTAAAGAACTTCAAAATCCTACATATCCTATGACAGGCAGGCATGCCAGGCAAGACCGTAGACGTCAACTGCTTCTACCTTCACACACCCAGGGAACACAGGCAGAGGGTTAGGGGACTTGGGAGTTCTTATTTTCCCCACTTTTCACTGACCCTTCTCCAGCAGAGATCCAGAAGACAGCTACTAACCTAGAGAAAATGATGCAGGGCAGCCTATTTCTAAACACTGTGGACAAATGTGTCGGCGAAGATAGTTGACTGTATGTGCTTCCCTGAAGGGAATGCTGTTTAATGTCGTCCTGCCCATTCTGGATCAGAATCAACTGTTCTCTTCTCTTAGCACTGTGTATACACACTATCATCATGCTTGCAGACGGCACAGGGCAGACCCAGCAGGAGGCACTGTTCAGACAGGCAGTTTTCTCATTGGCATCAACCTTTTCCCAAGAATCAGAGTTAAGCAAGTGACATTCTGAAACTAAATCCAACCCCAACTGCTAACAGAAGACTCCTCTGTAAATTCAATGAGGGTGAAAAAAAGAAACAAGGTCTTAGATTCCCAAGAATGCTTTGCTCTCTGTGTAACAAGTATTGGAGAGGAGAAATAGAGGTTCAAAGAGATACCCAAGGAGCACTCACCCCTTTATTGGCAGCAATGCAGCATTCAGCCAGTCGGAGCCAAAGCCGGGGATTTGCATGATAAACCTGAACAGCTTCAATCAGACACTCGAAGGCAGCAAGGGGCCTCCCGATGTGCAGCAGCTGGATCCCACAGTTATAGAGCAGCTCATACCTTTTGTTGCTTAGCAGTGTACACATGGGTCTTCCAGAAAACTTTTTGCCTAGCAATCAGAATTGGAGACTAGCTCATTAAAGTTCAGTTGCACTGAAGGCATTTGTTTTTCCAAGTAAACACTTGTATGTTCAGTACCAACAACCACAATTTCAACTGTAATCAGTGGCTCTCTCCAATGTGGTCTCTCCATGCTTAACCCTACAAGAATCTGTCAGTCCTATCAGATGTCTGTGCTAGTTGGGACAGAGATGGCCTTGCTTGTGTCACTTCTTCTGGTAATGTTGCTTCAGGGAGTGAAAGAACTGAAGTGAGAGTCACTGACTCCCTGAACCGTCTAGCACCTTCAGCTTGGCCAATTTGTTACCACTGCTACACGCTTCCAGTGATTCATACCCCCAACAGGACCACTTGCCATATAGAATGTATTTTCATCTTTCTGTCTTCCTTCCTTTCTTTCTTTTATTTTTTGAGGCAGTGTTTCTTTGAGTAGCCCTGGCTGTCCTTAGAACTAACTCTCTTTGTAGACCAGGCTAACCTCAAATTCAGAGATCTGCCTGCCTCTGCCTCCCAAGGGCTAGAATTAATGGTGTGTGTTAACACGCCCATCAGAGAATATATTTTTCATCAACTAAGTGCTTATGATTTTAAAAATTAGAAAATTGCTTGATTTAAAGCATTTTTGATCAAGGATCCATATAATCTGATTGTTCAATAACAAACTTCAGCAATGCTTTAAAGCTGTCAGATGCCACCAATACATCACTTTGGAAGTTCTGCCAACAATTTAATAATGCCGGCCTGACAGTCAAGAAGTCCTAATGACTTAATTAAAACTGACTGACATATCATGTAGGATTACTGATTCAAATACAAAACAAAACAAACGGAAGTAACTGAATTCTTTTTGCCTTTTCTTTTCTCCCATGCCTGTGTGTTTTCGTGTGTGTTTGTGAGTCTAAACTAGAAGTCAACAATCTCCCTCAATCTCTCGTCTTCTTTAGGCAGGCAGTGTCTTTCAATCAAACTGAAGCTTCCTGATAGAGGGGCCTCACTAGCTGGCTTGTACCAGGACTTCACCTTTGCTTTCTAAGGCTGGAATTACAGGTGAACTGCCCTGGGCATACAGCATTTATGCAGATCCAGGGGTCGAAAGTCTGCTCCTCTTGTGTAATTGCTGAGACATTTCCTCAGAGCTCGCTTTTTCATAATTCAAAATTTTCTTAGCTTCTTAATACCAAGGTGCAAGAACTACTGAAAGTATCCAGAGCCAAGTCTGTACACATGCCTGCACCCTTGACAGGATGGCTGCCACTCCTTTTACTATGACATCTTACAAAAACCTGTCTCATCCTCTGAGCCCTGACTGTATCTCCCACACCGAGGTCTCCTCCCTAATGCTTGCTATCTCACTCACGTGTTTCTCAAGGAGGACACTGCAGTTCCCAGCGCTGCTTACCTGGATCAGTGCTACTTGTACTGAGCTGAGCACAGACATTGTCATTTTCTTGCAGAGCCTTCTTAAAGTAGAAAATCCCCAAATTGTGCTTGCTCATGGCAAAATGGATGCAACCAAGGTTATTCCAGAACATGCACCTCAAGCATTCACCTGAAAACAACACAAACCACTTTATCTACAGGATTTTGTTTTTGCAGTCCCTCATATAAAAATCAGGTCTAACTGCTGTCAGTTACCTAACCTGTTTGGAATGTCACTTAGTCACTAGAGGACAGTTCACGAGGCATGGTGTAAGTGCGAGGACTGGACAGGGCGACATGACACCCTCTCTGGCAGATAATATCATTCTTAAAAAACCCTGCATACTTTTCTTCTGACTTCATTTTCAACAAGTGACAAAAAATTAAAAATACATACGCCACCTGTCCACAGTGAAATACATACAAACTGCAAACAGTGGAGCAATCTAAACACGGAGGCTGGAGCTTAGTGCACTGCGAGAACTGGCTTAGCATGTAGAAGGTCTTAAGTAGAACACATGCATGCACATGGAAAGAGCTAAAATACATTAAGAGAAGAATAACAACAAGGAGAATGTATGCAACAGAATATACAGTACTTGGGAGGTGGAGGCAGGTGGATCTCAGTGAGTTCAAGGTCACCATGGTCTACAAAGCAAGTTCCAAGACACATAGGACTGTTGCACAGAGAAACAAAACAAAACAACAAAAACAAAAAAGAGTATAGAAACCCTGTTCCATCTGAAGCTTAGTTCCCATTCTACTTACTCTATCCACCCATCCACCCATCATACTACCTACCACCTGAGACAGGATCCTGTGTATAAAAGGCTGCCTCACTGGAACTCTCCATGCAGTTGAGAGTGACCTAATTCTCTTGCCTCTACCTCCTCAAGTGTAAACATCACAGTCATGTACCAGCACTTGGTGTGCGGTACTATCGATGAAGTCTGGTGCTCTGTGCATGACAGGTGGGTGCTCTACCACCTGAACTACACTCAAGCACGGTTTTCATTATTTTGAGAGAGGGCCTCACACTGTCGCCTTGGTGGCCTAGAATTTACTAGGTAGCTGAGGCTGGCTTTGAACTTTGGAAGTCCTTCTGCCTCATCCTCCCGAGTGCAGGGACTGCAGTATCTTCTGTCACACCTGACTGGGCACGATTTCTTAGCTTAGGTATTATCTAATCTGGTTTGTCAGTTACCCCTCGACGTGTATGTCAGAGAGGCCTTCTGCCTGCTTCAAACACTCATGCCCACCAATATTTCTCATTTGTTCTGTGACTCGAACTTGAATGTATGTGTGTATTTGTGTTTTTAATCACAAAAAACATTTTTTTTTTTTTTGTGGTCAAAATCTTTAGCTATTTCTCCAAACTCTACAGCACTAGGATTTTGGATAATGTTCAAACAAGCCTTCTTCACCACAGAGCAGAATATTCCTCCCAGTTTCCTTCTGTGCTTTTGTTTTATTTTCACATTTCAATCCTTTACCTGGATAGATTTTCATTTTGGTATAATGAAAATAACCCAAACTTAGCTTTCACTTTCACTATTTATGGACGCTTGTGTAGTGGCAAAGGAGTAGTGCATGCCTATAATCTTAGCATCTGAGAGATAGAGGCAGTAATACAGAGTTCAGGGTTATCCTTGGTCACACAGCAAGTTCAAAGGTAGCCTGGTCTATGTGAAACTGGGTGTGGTGGCTCATGCCTTTAATCTCAGTACTAGGGAGCCAGAGTCAGGCAGCTCTCTGAGTGTGAGGCTGGCCAAGGTTGCATAGTAAGACCCTGTCTTGAAATGAAATTACAGAAAAGTGTACTGGTTAGCATACCATACTTTAAACTTGTAATACACAATGCCAGATTATGACAAGTTGGTTAACAGGATATTCACTGCTAAATACCAAGGTTGTATGCTTTGAATGTTTATATATTTTGGTTTTCTTGAGGCAGGGTTTCTCTGTTATTCCTAGCTGTACTGGAACTTGCTTTGTAGATCAGGCCGACTTCATGTCCAGCTCTAGACCTGTTGCAGTTTTCTCAGAGTATACTTGTGATCTGAGAGATCATTTTATACCACAACAATAAAAACATTAGAAACAGAATTGAGGAGAACAAGCTAGGGATGTAGTATAACAGGCTGGGTGCTTACTAGCGTTCATAAGCCCTTGCACATCAACAAGCCCCCAGCACCACATCACCAGGGGCAGAGGCACAAGCCTGTTCTTCTACCTTTGCAGAGCTAAGAGAGGTAAGATTGAAAAAAAAAATCACGGTCAATCTTGACACACTAAGTTAAATAAACAAGATTAGCCCAGGCACAGGAGATACACAAGACCCAAAGCTAAACAAACCCAGGACGGTTAGGGGTGTGTGTTTAAAGAATGTCCAAGAGGAACCAAGAATACAACTGACTTTCTCCACTCTCCAGTGAACTCAGACACCAAACTGGAGGAAGGTGGAAGGCCCACAAGTTTGTAGATAGAGGCTATGTGTACATCAGAACAGAATCCAAAACAAAGAATACAAACATTCAAATACATACACACACACACACACACACCAGGAACAGGTAACGAACAGGTAAGGTTAACGTAAAGGAAAGATGTGATGAGCCCTCTTTCAACGTGAAAACAGATTATATGCTAAAAATTTTATTTTTGCATGAAGAAATAGGAAAACCCTGTTTTAAGACAGAGCTCTGAAAGGCAGCTTGGCTAGCCTCAAATTTGAGACACCCTTACTTCAAAAGTCTACCCAGAAATGGGATTAGACTGTGCCACCATACTAGACTTAGAACATTTCCACCCAAAGATGAACAAACACCACTCCGAAAAAGACTGGTGTGTGGGGTGGTGGGGGGACCCCAAGCAATAAGGAGTAGACCACCCAAAACTTTACAGTTTCCTTTTACCTGTCTTCATGAAGCCTGGGTGCTCGGCGATGTTTGAACTGTTCAACAGCTTCACTGCTTTTCGGTAATTGCCCCTTAAGTACTCAAAATTGCTCTTAAGAAACAGGGAGGGTGCAGACTGTAAAGAAAATATAAAAGTCATTTAAAATTTGTTTTCAGTTCTTTTTTGCATGATCAAGACTACACTGCTGTGCATGAAAGTGTTTAAGACATAAATCAATCAGCTGAATCATGCCACAGGAAACAATCTCTAAATGCTGCATAGATCTTGCTATTTAAAATCCTGAAACTTACAGAGAACAGCCTGTGATGTGTCCACCTAAAAACACCACGACATGTGTGCATAAGAACAGAGCTCGCTCACAGAGTATTAACTGACTGTTCCCATGCACTGCAGTCTCCCAGTGCCCAGCACGGTCTATGTTCAGGTGATCTTCTGCCCTAGCCCCTTACACAGTTGGGGATAAAAACACACAAGGCTGGGTCTGGCTTATCTGGAAGTCAACTGTACAGCACAAACTAAGACTTTTGTTTTAATGGTTATTGCAAAATTGATGCTAATGTCAGTTTGAATGAGAATGGCCCCCTAGACTCATATATTTGAAAACTTGTTCCCTGGTTGGTAGAACCATGTGGAAGAATAAGAAGGTGTGGTCTTGTGAAGGAGGCGTGTCACTGGAGTCAGGCTTTGAGGTTTCAAAAGTCCATACATTCACAGATAACTATTGATGCCTTGTGCTTGTGGATCAGAGAGAAGCTCTCAACTACTGCTCCAGTACCATGCCTGCCTAACTGACATGCTTCCTGCCATGATGGTCACGTACTCTAATCCTCTGGAACTACAAGCCCCCAAATTAAAAAATTCATTTCATAAGTTGCTTTGGCCACGGTGTCTCCTCACAGCAGGAAAACGGTAATTTAGAGAGTGATCTTCCTTATTTCTTTTTGATTTTAAAAAAGATTGTGGTGGTTTGAATAAGAATGGCCTCTATAAATCAGACAGTGGTGGCACATGCCTTTAATGCCAGGATTTTGGAGACAGAGGCAGGCATATCTCTCTTGAGTTCCAGGACAGTTAGGGCTACACAAAGAAATCCTGTGGGGACGGGGGATTAGCCCCCATAGGCTCATATATTTGAATGCTTGGTCATTAGGGAGTGTACTACTTGAAAGGTCTTCTTGTTAGAGTAGGTGTGGCCTTGTTGAAGAAAAGTGTCACCAGGGGTGGCCTTTTAGGCTTCAAAAGCTCAAACCAGTTCAGCGCTCTCTCTGCTACCTGGGGATTCTGATGTAAACTCAAAGCTACTTCTCCAGTGCCAGTCTGCTCATGTACACCATTCTCCCCACCATATTGATAACGGACTAAACTTCTGAAATTGTAAGCCAGTCCCATTTAAATGCTTTCTTTTATAAAAGTTGCCTCTGGTCACGGTGTCTCTTCACAGCAAAAGAACATTGACTAAGACAAAGACGAGTTATTTTTTAAGTTATGTGTGTGGTGGCGAGGGGTGGAGGGGAAGAACAGACAGACTGAGTACGGATGCTACAGAAACCAGGGTAGAGTGTCAGATATCCTGGAGCTGGGGTTCATGGTCTTGAACTTCTGACCCTCCTGCCTCTATCACCCAAATGTTGGTACTGTAAGACTGAGCCCCCACACCCAGGCTTTTTATTTACATATGTACTATGGAGAAATGCCTTGTTATTGTCATCTCAAGATCTTATTTTAATTATTCTATGTGGATGTGAGTGATAGTGTGTGCACTGGAGTGCAGAGCTCTGTGAGGTCAGAAAGGGCTTTAGATTCCCTGGCGTTGGAGTTACAGGCATCTGTGATCTGCCTTATGTGGGTGCTGGGAACCAAACTTATTTTGCAAGAGTAGTGAGAGATCCTAACTGCTGAGTCATCTCCAGTTCGGGGAGGGGGGGGTGGGGTTAAAATGGTTTCACTGTGGCGCAGGCTGCCCTCGAATTCCTTATCCTCCTGCCTTCACTTCTGAAGCGATAGAACTGTATCCTCTGTGTGTGTGTGTGTGTGTGTGTGTGTGTGTGTGTGTGCGCGCGCACAAGCACATGTGAGAGTATGAACTTAAGACTAAACCCAGAGATAATTGTTGTGGAATATTAGTGTTACATTCATTCATGCTGTGGAATATTTGTTTAATGATGCAAAGATATGCTGCATTCTTTTATGTTGCATTTGTTTAACTCTGTAAAGCTGTTTACTTCGCCTGCCTAAAATGCCTGATTGGTCTAATAAAGAGTTGAATGGCCAGTAGTTAGGCAGGAAAGAGGGATAGGCAGGGCTGCCAGGCAGAGAGAATAAATATGAGAAATCTAGGCTCAGGAGAAGGAGGAGGAGCAAGAAAAGAAGGAGAGGAGGGTACGGGGGCTCAGCCAGCCCTGGAGTAAGAAGGAAAGAAGATATATAGAATAAAGAAAGATAAAAAGCCCAGAGGCTAAATGTAGTTAAAGAGAAACGGAATAATATAAATTAAAAAGCTAGCTAGAAACAATCCAAACTAAGGTTGGGCATTCATAAGTAAGAATTTCAAGTCTCCATATAATCACCTGGGAGCAGGTGATGGGCCACCAAAGAGCAAAGAGTGAAAAGCCAACTACAGAGGACTGCTTGCTAGGCTAGTGCTCAGTGCCCTGCCACTGAGCTATCCCCAACAGTTCTCATTACTTAGGATTCAAGTTTACCTTTCACTTAATAACCAATAACCAGTTATAAAGGGAAACCGTATTACTGTATAAAAGGAAGAACGTTCAAACAGCAAGTTTGTTTGTAGGCACTACTCTTTCTACCCCGCAATTGTTTCTTTGGATTTCAAACCACTGTCACTAAATCTTCACACTGTCTGGCCTCCAGAGAGTGCTGATTCACAATGCAATCACACACAGAGGTCTGGACACTGGAGGTTGAAAACCTCCATCCCAGCATTTACTCACTTGCTCATAAACATGCTCTCCTTCTATGGTCTAGTTCTCCCCCTCTCTCAGCCTTCTGTTGGCCCAGAGATGATCTGGACACTAAGAAATCATAATCTCAGGATTATGATCTAGGCGGAGCCACTTCCAAGTCAAGTATTCATGGCCTTGGGTATAAGCAGTAAACTATACAACAATCACCAACTATTTTATATATCTATTTAGGGTTTTTTCCAAGACAGTTTCTCTGTGTTGGAATTAAAGGTGTGATGGAGGAGTGTCTATGTGTTACTTTCATTATTAATAAAGATACTGCCTTGGCCCTTTAAGAGAACAGAAAATTAGGTAGGCGGAATAGACAGAACAGAATGCTGGGTAGCAGGCAGTGGGGAGACGCTTCAGGCACTCGCCATAGTGAGTCACCATGATTCTCCTCTCCGAGATGGACGCAGGTTAAGATCTCTCCTGGTAAGCCACACCTCGTGGTGCTACACAGATTACTAAATATGGGTTAAAGGAAGATGTGAGAATTAGCCAATAAGAGGCTGAAACTATGGGCCAGGCAGTGTTTTAAAAGAATACAGTTTCCGTGTAATTATTTTGGGCAAAGCTAGCCGGGTGGCAGGACACAGCCCGCCGTTCCTTCTACAAAGGTGTGTGCTGCCACAATCAATTTTTAAAAACAAATATATATATAGTTGCACAGACTTGTGTGCTGAGGCCACAAGAGAACGCGTAGCCTACCCTCTCTCCCTGTTCTGTTGAGACAGGCTCTCCCTGAACCTGAAGTCTGTGTTTTCAACGGTAGGCTGGAAGCCAGCAAGCCAGGAATCCTCCTGGACCCCTCAGAACTTGGGTTAGAGGCATGTGCTTTACCACTAAGCCACCCCTCACTGAAAGAAAACTAACAAATCCTTAGTCCAAATAGAAAAGTCAGAAACTGACACCACAAGAAAAAGTCCAGAAGGAACTTACATTTCCAGCTGTGTTCATGACAGACTTGATTTCCCGTTTGCATGCCTTCAGGGACTTCATTTGGATGTATGCTCTGACTTTATACTGTCAAGGAGGAAGGAAAGGGTGTAAGATGGTGGGCCATTTACACATGTTCAAATTCGAGTTTCCAGCCGGGCGGTGGTGGCGCACGCCTTTAATCCCAGCACTCGGGAGGCAGAGGCAGGCGGATCTCTGTGAGTTCGAGACCAGCCTGGTCTACAAGAGCTAGTTCCAGGACAGGTTCCAAAGCCACAGAGAAACCCTGTCTCGAAAAACCAAAAAAAAAAAAAAATTTGAGTTTCCAGTGCAGGACACTAGCTCTCATCTGCTTACAACACAATCAAATTCCAGTCACATGCAAATGCATCTTATAAATTATCTTAAATATTTGTTTTCTTTTTTGTGGTGCTGGGGACAGAATCTAAGGTGTTGTGCATTGTAGACAATAATTCTACTGAGCAAAAAAAAAAACCCTACAAATCTACATCTGCATAATTTACCTTATATGTATAATTTTAAATTTTCATATATTGACTTATATTTTATGTTATTTCAAAGTCCTATAAAGTAAATTAAAGAAGTTTTATATATATATAAAGTAAATGTATTTGGAGGGAAAACTATACTTCTAAACTACAAGTCTTCCAACCTGAGTAAACACACTGCCTTGAATTAGTGTTCCTCTCACACTGCTTCAGGGCATGTCCACCCTTTGAATATACACTACCTGGTGTATCTTGGACTTTGCAGCCTCTATTAGCACTCCACTCTCAGCCTTAGGATTAGATCCATCTTTGCTGCTGTTATTGCCAGTCTGTATAATAGGGAAACAAAGTCAATCAAATAGTTATAACCATAACTGATTTTCAAGTGAGCTATGTACAAAGTGCCCAAGTCAAGTAGCCCTAGGCCATTTTCAAACTGAACCTGCTGCAGAGCCCACTCCGAGGGACTATGGGTCAGGCCAGCATGGCATTCCTAACAGGAAACTCACCGATGAACATAACTATGGACCCATTTAATGTCACGGCTGTCACTCAGACTATCTCTCTAGAACCCAAGACACATTCTGCCTTCTTACACCCTCCTCTGTCAGAATCCTGCCGGCACCACTGAGCCCTGACTTCCTGAGGAAGTACTCCATTTCCCACCCTCCTCCTGCTCGGACCCACTTCCCCTCTAATGAGCTCACCCCGGCCGCTCTCCACACTCAGACCCTGCTCATTTCAGTACCACCATTCATCCCGTTTGTGCTGTTTCCTCCACTAGGGCAGTTACTCTGCTCCATCCCTCCTTTTCTGACTGGTCAGTCTGCATATTCAAATCAAACACTCAATCCCTGGAGATTCTCTAATTTTCTTCCTCTCTCCCCATGACCTCACTGTGCTGCATCCATCCCTTCCCTACAGAGGGCCCCAAGGACAAGGGCTCAGTGTTCCTACTGTCAGATTAGAACCTACCACACATAGACATGCTGTGGTATACTGTTCTTGTATCCTGTAAAGATTTGTCTCTCATATTGGTTTAATAAAATGCTGATTGGCTGGGCGGTGGTGATGCACACCTTTAATCCCAGCACTTGCACTGGAGGCAGAGGCAGGCGGATCTCTGTGAGTTCAAGGCTAGCCTGGTCTATAAGAGCTAGTTCCAGGAAAGGCTCCAAAGCTACAGAGAAACCCTGTCTTAAAAAACCCAAAAATAAGTAAGTAAATCAGTAAATAAAACAAAACACTGATTGGCCATTAGCCAGGCAGGAAGTATAGGCGGGGCAACCAGATTAGAAGAATTCTGGGAAGAAGAAAGGCTCAGTCTGCAGCTGCTACCCAGAGGCAGAGGAAGCAAGATGAAAATTCTGCACTGAGAAAAGATACCAAGCCATGTGGCTAAACATAGATAAGAATTATGGGTTAATTTAAGTTCTAAGAGCTAATTAATAATAAGCCTGAGCTAATAGGCCAGTCAGTCTATAATTAATGTAGGCCTCTGTGTTTCTTTGGGACTGAATGGCTGTGGGACCAGGTGGGACATAAACTTCCATCTACATATATATATATATATATTTATTTCAACAAATACTACAAGTACCAAATATGAAAATGAAATATTATACAACACAAAGTTTAGGAAGATTGCTATGAGCATTCAGTTGGAATCTCTTAACCCACCTGTTGGGGTTGAAAATGTAGACCATGCAGATGTTAGTAAAAGAAAAGTTTTTAAAAGGCAGTTTACAAGGGTTAGACAGATAGCACAGCTTCTGTGAATCACACTCCATAAAGCTGCTAGGATACTACCTCACATGATAGACATGGGAAACACTTTTTAAGTCTCAATCTGATGCTTGGGAACTCACCTCGTTCTTCCCGTTTTTGTTGCTGCTGCCCTGTGATATCATTTTTTCTAAGACAGCAAGAAGATGTAGAGCTTTCTCAGCTTGGTGGGTTAATATATACAAGTCTACAAGCAGAAAGCACACTGCTTGGGCAAATTTCTCTTCTGACAAAACAAACACACAAATAGGAAACGTTACAACCCAAGGTTGAGCATACACCTCTGCTTCCTCCTAAACAGGACACAGAGCTCTGAAAACAAAGCACATCTTCATTCAAACAAAGAATGTCACTAAAGCCATGAAAGAAAGCAGCATCCTTTCCTGGTGCTGTCATTGTTCTAGTGGGTTCTCCAGGCCTCATTCAGGTAGTCAGCGAGTATTCTTTTATAGTCTTCCTAGAGGCAGCCATGTAGTGGGAAGAAGCCTTAATTCAAGCATTTGCTTCATTACTTACTAATACACAATACCTCTGCATACCACTTAACTTCCAATTTTTATTTTCGTATGACTGCATACGTGTGTGCATTTTTTCCCCACACATAAGTGTATACAGAGTATGTGTGGAAGGTCAGAGGCTTTGCTTGACTACTGCATCTAAAAGTCTCTATTTAATCAACCTCTATCTTCTTACCTGATTTTAGCACTATTCCATAGCATTCAACTACTCCCGTGAGTGACAAGGATAACGATTTCCTCTGCTAAGCTCACTGCAATGCCCCCTACACTGCAAAGCCATGCCTGGCTCATAGTATTGGTGTGTGCACTCAATAAATGTGCTATGTGAAGAGCATGCACAACAGGGCTCCAACCTGCATAGATACTCTAGAAGCACAGCTACAAAGATGGCAGAAAGTTCAATGTCTGTGGGAGAGGAGAGGAGACAGCCACAAAGCATTTATTTTAGAACAGTGACTGTACTCTATATACCCAGATGCACAAAGTACACCAGGAGTAAATCCTGACGTAAGCTATGGACCCTGCGGGACTGTGATGTGTCACTGTGACTCATCCACTGTAACATGCACACTGAGACTTACCAATGGGGCAGCTGCTATTGGAGTTACAAATGTTGATGAGGAAGGCAATAGAAAAGAGCTGCGCTTTCCTCTCAGTTTTGCTATGAATCCAAAACTGCTCAGAATATAACCAAAACCAAAAAACAAACTCCAACTATTAAAAAGTAAACAATTTAGCTGAACATGATGCTGCATGCCTTTCAGCCCAGCACTCAGGGGAGGCAGGTAGACCTCGAACTGTTCTAGGTCAGGCTGGTCCACGTAGCAAGTTCCAGGTCAGTCAGGGCTACACAGTGAGATACTGTCTCAAAAATTAAAGGCGAGAGAGGTGGCTCAAAGGTTAAGAAAGCTTGCTGCTCTTCCAGAGGATCTGAGTTCCTAGCACCCACATCAGGCAGCTTACAATTGCCTGTAACTCCAGCTCTAACTTCCTGATATCCATATTCATGTGCACACACCCATACACAGACACACCTCCAACACATATCATTTAAAAAGTACTTAAGCTGGGCAATGGTGGTGCGATGGTGGCGCACGCCTTTAATCCTAGCGCTTGGGAGGCAGAGGCAGGTGGATCTCTGTGAGTTCAAGGCCAGCCTGGCCTACAAGAGCTAGTTCCAGGACAGGCTCCAAAGCTAACAGAGAAACTTTGTCTCGAATAACCGAATAAAAATAAAATAAAAATTAAAACTACTTAAAATATAAATAAACGAAAACTTTTAAATAGAAAAATTAAAGTAATTTACAATAATTTTCAAAAAAATAAATAGATCCATATGACTTACACTGAATTTTATGTTCTCTTAGCCACAGTAGAGCTCAACAGCATTTTGTGAGCTGTTGGCAGAATTCAGAAAAGCTCTGCCAATGCTTTCTAGCACACAGTGGGAAGCAATTCTGACAGATAGCTTCACGAAGGGACTTAGTCCCTAATACACAGTCCTTACCACTGCCTCTCTCCTGGCCAGCCTACCAGTCACCAAACTGTCAGAAAGACAGGTAACTCAAAATGGTTCCCTAGAGTCATTCACCAACTGCTCACCGAGCTGTCAGAGGGCCCTACATAGCCTCTTCCCAAGTGCCACAGGGGCAGAAGCACACTCCACCACCTGCTGTATAGGAACCACCAATAGACCGGGGTTCGCAGCTTCTGAGTCCCCTTAATGGTCTGATCTAACAGAAAGCACAGACTCCCTGTGGACTGGAGAACACTGGTGCTCTCTAACCATACACCAGCAGCTGTTTATCTGCTACTCCTTCCTGCTCATCAGCACCCACCTTTCCCAATTCTTACGACTAGCATCAGAATGCAAAAACAAACCCCTATTTGCTCTCTGCATGCACAAATTTCAGCAGGGCAACAGAGAAATAAAAATACTACACTGTCCTTCTGCTTTTTTGAGACAGGGTTTCTCTGTAGCTTTGGAGCCTGTCCTGGAACTAGCTCTTGTAGACCAGGCTGGCCTTGAACTCACAGTGATCAGCCTGCCTCTGCCTCCCGAGTGCTGGGATTAAAGGTGTGTGTCACCACTGCCTGGCTCCAAAATGGCCTTTTAAAAATGTTTACTTTAGACACATGAGTGTTTTGACTGTGTGTATGTATGCGTATGCCTAGTGCATGCTGAGGCCAAATGTAGGGCTGGGAGGCAAACCCAGATTCTCTACAAGAGCAGTAAGTACAAAACACTGAGCCATCTCTCCAACCCCCCCAATCTCCTTTTCATGTACATTATGGTACAAAGGGCTCTGAAATAAGGTAGTATTTAAGAGGAAAGAAAAGATAAACATCTTTCTACTATCTAACAGTTCATTCTTTCCCTTCCCCTCTTCCTACCTTCCTTCCTTTTTTGATAGGGTCTCAGTATGTGTCAGAGGATGACCCTGAACACCTGGTCCACAAGATGCTAGGATCACAGGCATGTGACAGCATATGGGGGCACCTTTAAAACTCAGGTGAGGAGGAGTGCTAAAGGAAACTGGACTTCTCTAAGTGTCATAGAAGCTTATCTGGTCTAAACTCAAATGGAGAAAGGTCATTTTATATGTGTGTGCTCAGGTATGCAGTTGAATGTGAGTACATGTGTGTAAAAGACAGGAATCTTTGCAGTTGTTCCTTAGTGTACCTTCATGAATGTCTATGCACCAAATGCATGCCTGGTGCCTGAGGAGGCCAGAAGAGGGCATCAGATCTTCTGAGAGTGACAGATGATTGTGAGCAGCTATGTGGGTGCTGGGAATTAAACTCATATCCTAGGAGAATAGCCAGTGCTCTTAACTACTGTCTCTCTCCAGCCATCTCTCCAGCCCCTGATTCCAGTATTCTGAGACAGGTATTTCAATAGCCTAGAGCTTCTTAAGCAGCAAACTCAAGGGATCCACCTGTATATTAAAAAGCACACACTACCACACTCGGCTGTTTTCATTTGGGCTCTAGGCAGTGAACTTAGGTCCTTACACTTGCAAAGCAAGCAGTCTACTGACTAAGCTATTCCCTTTAAATGTTGACATATAGCTTTAATTTAGGTCATCTAGATAAAAAAACCACTAGAGAATTTTGCAAGTAAGAGTGGATGAGATTTCTGGCTTGACAAGATAACATACCAAAAGGTTCTATGAACTGATAAAGCTTTTCACCAACAGATATGGCCTCTGTATACTGCCGCAGATGATAAAGAATGACTGCTTGATTATAATACAACATGCTGTTTTCAACGTCATCTAATCCATCCATCTCTTCAACAGCTGAGTGAACCTACAAAACAATCCAGACAGAATGTGTTCTAACAACAGTAGAACAGACTGCAAAGGTGAAAGACCTTAGCTGGATGTGTGGCACACCCCTATAATTTCAGCACCCAAAAAGCTGAGGCAGTACTAGTGTAAATCCAAGATCAGCCCAGGCAATAGTGAGTTCCAGGCTAGCTTCCAAATAGCGTGTGCGCAGATGTGCACCGCCACGCCCAGCTCTAGCACATCTTACTTTCCTATATCTCAACAGTACCTTCACCAGGCTGGGGGCACACACTCAACACTGGGAGGAAGGGACAAGCAGATTCCTGAGTTCAAGGACAGCCTGGTCTATAGAATGAGTTCCAGGACAGTCATGGAGAAACCCTGTCTCAAAAACAAAATACAAAACAACAAAAAATAGTATCTTCAGGTTTTTAATTTTTTTAATTTTTTTTTTTTTTAAATTTTTTTTTTTTTAGTTTTTCGAAACATGATTTCACTGTAGCTTTGGAGCCTGTCCTGGAACTAGCTCTTGTAGACCAGGCTGGCCTCGAACTCAGAGATCCGCCTACCTCTGCTTCCTGAGTGCTGGAATTAAAGGCGTGTGCCACCATTGCCTGGCTCATGTTTTTAATTTTTAAAAAAATTTACTTATTTATATTTTATATACGAGTGCTCTGCATGTATACCTGCAGGCCAGAAGAGGGCATCAGGTGTTATTAAGATGGTTGTGGTGCTGGGAATTGAACTCAGGTCCTCTAGAAGGGCAGCCAGGGCTCTTAACTGCTGGGCCATTTCTCTAGCCCATATTTCCACTTTTTAAAACAAGATTTCTGAGATGGGTCTCATTCTATAGCCCAGGAGGACCTCAAACACACAGCAATCCTCCTGCCTCATCTTAATAAGTGAAGGGATTACAAACTAGGTTTGCATTTTATTTCCATTGTTTTTCTTGTCTGTTTGGAACAGGATCTCACTATATAGCTGTGGCTGTCCTTGAAATCACAGAGTACTGTCTCCTGAGTGTTGAGGTTAAAGGCATGCACACCTGGCTTACTTGTGGGCTTTTTTTTTTTGAGAAAGGGTCTCCTGTAGCCCTCCTGGCTTGGTCTAGAACTAATTTTGTGAACAGGCTGCCTTGAATTTCTTTACATTTCAAAACAAATCTCTAATTATGTATACCACACATAACTAAAATTCTAGTCACACTAAAACTAACATCTCTTTGCCATCATAAAAATTAAAATGAATAATCATATAATGTTATAAGATTAATTCTGACATCTCCCCAAATCATGCAGTAGTTTAGTAAACACGGATCCAACAACTTTGGTATGGCTGATGGCATGGAACCTAAAACTTCACAGAACAGAGTGGTTCACAATCAGACTTCAGCTACACATACGGTTGAGCATGACATGGCAGGGGAGTTCACAGGCTGGGAAAGACCCTGGCTGACCAGCAGCTCAAGGGAGCTCATCATTACTTATCCAGCCACTACCTTCATATTAAAAGGTGTCTTAATAGCGAAAACTTCATTTCTATAGACAGGCAGCCTTTTGTAATGTTAGTTTATTTTTTGAGAATTTCTATTGTTGTGTGACCGAGTGTGGAAAGCCACTATGAGAACTAGAAGGCGACATCGCGCATCTCCTCTGCTGCTCTCCGTCCTTTTCTTGAGACAGGGTTTCTCACTGGCTTTGCTGGTCGCTGCCTCCCCGGTGCTGGGACTAGAGTAATAGCTAAGTCCAAACAAAACTAATGGCAACAAAGGATTCAGAGAAGCAGAAGTTCTGTCTTTAATATCAAGCAAGAAATCACATTTATTTTCCTTAACTTTTTGTATTTCACAACTTAACACAACAAATTTTTACAGTTAAATTCATTTATCACCTGATTCTTCAGCTGGTTAAGTGTTTGTCTCAAATTATCTGTTGTTGTTTGATTATTTTTAAAAAATTCAGCTACTGCTGTATTCAAAATTATTTTGTAATCATCTTTGTTTATATCTTGGAGACAGGCAAGGTGTTGCAGACAGGCATCATAATTTCCAGACTAAAAAGAAAAGACAAACAAAACCACATATATGTACACAAAATTCCATATTAGCTTTAAGAACAGTACAGCTTTTCCAAGCACATTTCCCTCATCTCACTTGTTTTAACGTGGGGTCCCCCTAGCATTCTAATGAACGCCCTGGGTAGAGCACCAGGCCCTCCAGAGGACACTGCGCTACGTTTTCCTAAGACTCCAACTCTCACACCAGCAGGCAGAGCTGACACATGTGTGCAGACATGACAGACAGTGCACACATGCTGCTGCAGGGTGTGGGTCGGAGGCCAGCCAGGAAAGGTCAGATCCTAGTAAATATACTTTGAATGCAAATGAAATTCTTTTGTTTAACTTGCATGTATATCGTAAGACTTTTTCATATTGTTTATGTCAGATAAGTTGCAATTCTGACAACAAATATTTGGTGGTCCACTTTAAAGTACACTCAAGACAAGAAATGGACAAAGTATGGAAATGTAAAGACTGACCCACACATTTATCAATCCAAATTTAAAAGACTCAAACAACACTGGAGTTAAAACATGTTTATGAAAACAAAAATTTGGGGGTAGCTCAAAGTATTTCCATCTTTTTAGCATGTTTATATAAAATGAAACCCACTTCTCCCTAAAGTTAATTCCTGAATTATGACAGAATACAATTTATAAAAATTAAATTTGTTTTGAAGTGAGTTCTACTCAGCAGACCCACTCTGAGCAACTGAAGAGAGAGACCGTGTCTTACTGTGAAGGCCTGGAAAGCACTGGTAGACAGCTCCTTCTCCTGGTCAGTGACCCCAGACGACTGGCCTGCCCCTTCATGTTTCTCGGCTCCCTGATCTGCAAACACAAAGTTTCTTTAGAAATGGAAGCTGGGACTGGCAAAAGGGCTCAGCAAGGGAAAATACTGTTTGTACACAAGACTGACAACCCGAGTTTGATCCCCAGATCTTAAAAGATGAAGAAAACTAACTTCTACAAGTTACCCTGACCTCCACATGGGTCCACAGCTCATCGCATGTCCATGCACACACAGAATCAATCTGCACAATCTCTTTTGTTGTTGGGGGGGAGGGGTGTTGAGGAGTAGATTACATACAGTCTCACGTACTCAACAGCCTCAAACTCAGCATTTCATTCCCAGTGCTGGGCATGTGCCCCTATACCTGTCACGTGTGTGTGTCTCTGTATGCCTGGAGATTTAGGATCTTGAGCACTTGCTCTGGTTACCAGACCTGAGGTGACATCCTATTCCCCAACAAAATATGGCCACTTATCCTTGATAAACTAAACAAAATAGCCAAATTAATAGTAAAAAGCAGATGTGTCCTAATAATGTCCTCAGGTCTACCTTCAGGGTTCTGAAGTTAGGTTGAGGATCGAGTAGAGCCAGAGTTATATCTAAGCAGACCCTATTCAAAGCGTGCACGCGCGCACGCACGCACACACACACACACACACACACACACACACACCATGTATGTTTCCTGTGAACTGAGATGATAGTAGCGAGTTGAGATTATAGTGACTTAGAGGAAGAGCTCTTACCTAAAATACCCAAGGTCTTGGGTTCGATTCCCAGCAACACAAAAAATTAACAAATGAACAGGATGTAAATCAGTTGGTAGGCTTTTTGCCTAGCACCTATGGTTCAGTCCTTTGCACTGCATAAACCAACTATGGTTGGTGATGCCTAGCACTCAAGAGGCAAAGTCAGGAGACTCAGGAGTTCAAGGAGTTCTTCATTTAGCTATCTAAAGGTCAGATTAAGACAGGAGACCCTAACTCAAAAAACATTGGGGGCTGGAGAGATGGCACATAGTTAAGAGCACTGGCTGTTCTTCCAGAGGTCCTAAGTTCAGTTCCCAGTAATCACATGGTGGTTCACAACCATCTGTGAGATCTAGTGCCCTATTCTGGTATTCAGGCAAACATGCAGAAAGAACATTGCACATGTAATAAACAAACAAACAAACAAACAAATCTTTAAAAATAAATTAAACCAAAAACAATGTTGGTTTAGAAAGCAGAGGCAGGAAGACTGTTAGAAATCCAAGAGTTCAAGACCAGCCCAAGGAAGATAGTGGGATCCTGTTTCAAAACTAAAATACAGAGTGCTGAGGAGTTTCATCCAGGCAGGTGAGTGTGTGCTATCCCGGGGCAGACTGTCCAGGAAGAGAGCACAGCCCCCCACCCCAGCTCCTGCTGCAGGATTTCTCTGTTCCACTTGACCCTGCCCTGCCCTGCCCCCATGTCTGCCCTTGTGTCTGAGGTGGCCCTGGAATACCAGGTATCCCTGTTTCAGTGCTGAGGAGTTTCATCCAGAGAGTCAGGAACAGTTCCTGCTCCTGCACTGAGGAGATCCACCCAGAGAGTCAGTCACAGCAGACTGGACCAAGACACCAAGACTCTCCTGGCTCCATTTGAAGGAAGAGATGGGCAGGCGCCAATGCAAGAATTCCTCCAACAACCTGAAAGGCAACATGACATCACCAGAAACAAGGGATCATGAAACAAGAAGAATTGAACACCCTACTCCAGAAGAAATAGAAGAAATCGACTTTAAACGGAACATTATGAAAATATTAGAGGACCTTAAACAGGAGGTGAAAAACTGCCATAAAGAAATAGAGTTGACAAACAAAAAGATCGAGGAAATGGATAAATCTCTCAAAGATACCCAAGAAAAACAAGAAAAAGCAATCAAACAGGTTAGGGCAACAGTTCAAGACTTGAGAAATGAAATGGAGATGATGAAGAAAACACAAACCGAGGGAAGGCTGGATAGGGAAAATCTGGGTAAATGAACAGGAACTGCAGAGACAAGTATTACCAACAGAATACAAGAGATAGAATAAAGAATCTCAGACACTGAAGATACTACAGAGGAAATAAACTCACTGATTAAAGAACAAAAAAAATCCAACAAATTCTTAACACAAAACATCCAGGAAATCTGGGACACTGTGAAAATACCAAACCTAAGAATAATAGAAGTAGAAGAAGAAGAAGAGTTACAACTCAAAGGCCCAGAAAATATATTCAACAAAATTATAGAAGAAAATTTCCCCAACCTAAAGAAGGATATTCCTATGAAGAACCTTTATCTGGTGATGGATGGAGATAGAGACAGAGACCCACATTGGAGCACTGGACTGAGCTCCCAAGGTCCTGATGAGGAGCAGAAGGAGGAAGAACATGAGCAAGAAAGTCAGGACCGTGAGGGATGCGTTCACCCACTGAGACAGTGGGACAGATCTAACAGGAGATCACCAAGACCAGTTGGAATGGGACTGATGGAGCATGTGATCAAACTGGACTCTTTGAATGTGGCTGATGGTGGAGGCTGACTGAGAAGCCAAGGACAATGGCATTGGGCTTTGATTCTAAGGCATGGATGGGCTCTGTGTGAGCCTTGTCAGTTTGGATGCTCACCTTCCTGGACCTGGGGGGAGTTGGGAGGACCTTGGACTTCCCATAGTGTAGGGAACCCTGACTGCTCTTTGGCCTGGAGAGGGAGGGAGTGGGGGTATGGGTGGAGGGGAGGGGAGTGGGAAGAAGGGAGGAGATGGAAATTTTTAATAAAAATAAAAGAGGAAAAAAACCCTAAAATACAGTAAAGTGCTCATGTTGGCAGCACATTTACTATAACTGGAATGGCAGCAGATCAAGAAGGCCCAGCTGCAGGGATGACTTGAAGATCTGTAAAGTGTTCCATACTTAATACCAAAACCAAATCAAAGTAAGGCAGTAGTGATGTTGGCTGTGTGGTAGAGGTGCTTGCCTAGGAGTTAGGGCCTTGTTTGAGCCCCAGCTCGCTCTCTCTCTCTCTCTCTCTCTCTCTCTCTCTCTCTCTCTCTCTCTCTCTCTCTCTCTCTCTCTCTCTCTCTGTGTGTGTGTGTGTGTGTGTGTGTGTGTGTGTGGTGGTGGTGGTGGTAGTGGTGTGTGGGGGGAGATCCTAACTATTCAGTAAGGTACTGAAGATTTCAGATTTCTTTTTCTTTGAGACACTAGCTCAGACTAGTCTCGAATTTACTATATATCTCAGGGCTAGCCTCAAAAATCATGGCAATCCTCCCATCTCAGCCTCCCAAGTGCTGGGCTTACAGGATAAGCCATGGTGCCCATCTATGATACTGAAGATTTTAAGCATCTATCATCCACTAAAATCAGACTCACATAGCCACAGATGTCATCATCCCTAGAAAATAGAAAAAGACTGGGGCTGACAGACTCTGGAACTCATTTCCATGTCTAGAGAACTGAGTTGCATATTCTCAAATATTAATCAACCATAGTTCACCTACATCTTTTACTTCAGAGTAACAATTAAAAAAATACTTCAATGAGATCACTGTTGTTTTGCTTCTTCTCTATGTGCAGGACTGTAATCAGTTTTCCAGTGTTTTAAAAGCCATGCACTATTTGTAGTTGCTGACTGCTTACCAGACAGCGTCTGCACATAATCCCACAGTGTGTCTTTACTTGTCCAAAAGTATTCTCCGTTGCCAATGGAAAGCGGGGACGATCGCTCCTCCAGAAGCTTCACCTTCCTTCTGCCCTGGCCTAAGGAGCACGGCTGACGCAGGCTTACAGAGCTCTTGGATGCACAAACCTTAACATTCTTTAAGCTGAAAGACTTCATTTCTAACCACACACACACCTTTAGGTTTCAACCACAGAACAGAAACGTAACACCTCTTCCAAATGGAAAGAGGTCAGTTAACTGACAGCACAGACATATTCCAACACAGAATGTTAACACTTCAAAGCAGACTGGAGGATGACTACAAACTGTGCCGTCCACACGCAGTCCCGGGCAGTCAAGGAACCACTGGAACACAATGCTAAGGCTAAGACAGACAGTATGGTCACAAAACATCAGCAATGCCTGGCAAGGCAAAGTTTTAAATGATGTCCTTTCATTTCCTTTTATTTTGTTTTTGAGACAAGCTCTCATGTAGTCCAGGCTAGCCTCAAACTCACTATGTGAGTTTCAACGATTCATCTCCACTTTCTGAGTGCTGGGATGTAACCCTCACTGAAGTCATCAGAGAGCTGTTAGGACAGCTCAGATGTGGTTTCTACCACCCAAAGGAAAAACTGAATTCATCCAAACTCTGATATTGGCTTCAACACAATGCAAAGAAGTTACATGGTCATAGCGTGATGTGGGCTGAGATGGCTCTGTGGGTGAGAGTGTCTGCTCTGCAGCAAGGCGATATGAGTTTGAATCCTCAGTCCCCACGTAAAGAGCTGGAAATGGCTGTACACCCTTCTTCACAGAGACAGGAGGGTCCTGTCTCAAGAGAATGAGATAGTGGAAGACATGTGTTCTCTGGCCTCCACTTGCTAGCTCATACACTCATGTATATGTAACACACAGAGAACAAGGGGGTTATATTTTACAGTTCCAGCCCCACAAACTATGTTCCTTCTATTTTAAGATAAGCGCAGCTGGAAAAAAATGGGAGGACACACATTCCAGAGACCAAAGTAAGGTACTGGAAGTCGCAGCACTGTGGTTTTACACATCCTAATTGTCGGGTGGTGGTGGTACACGCCTTCATCCCAGTACTCGGGAGGCACTGGTGGATCTCTGTGAGTTCAAGGCCAGCCTGGTCTACAGAGTTAGTTCCAGGACAACCAGAGCTGTTACACAAAGAAACTCTGTCTCAACAAAACCAAAATCAAAAAGAAAACAAACAAACAAAATCAAAAAACATCCTGATCAAATCTGTTCTCGGGGTAGCTGGGTGCCATGGTTCATTGTTCAGAGGCAGGAACATTGTGGGCTTAAGGACATCTTAGAATACTAAGCAAATTGGAGGAAGACAAGCGTGATCTCCATCTGCTCTTTGCCTTTTTTGTGTTTTGTTTTGTTGAGACAGAGTCCCAATCTGTAACTCAGAAAGGCCTAAAACTTATCACATTTCTCAGGCTGACCTCAAACCTGTGTGTAGTTCTTCTGCTGGGATTAGGCTGTGTCAACACGCCTGGCTGACTTGCTATTTTATCACAAAATCTCTTACACATTCAGGCACCCTGCCACCCATCATATAACACAGTCATAGGGCCTCACCAGACAGAGGCTGGAATGCTGCCATTTCATCTTGGACATTTAGCATCCAACACTGAGGCAAATGGGGCATGATGACACACATCTGTAATCCCTGCACTTTAGGAGGTTGAGGCAGGAAGACTTTGAGCCTGAGGCTAGCGTAGAATCTACTGGTTCATCAACTGCCAAGGAGCCACATAATCCAGAAACAAATGAAAATCTGTTCTTCTCTGTTAAACAATCCTCAGAACCAATTTAAAGGCAGACAGGATGGCGTGTCTGTAATTCCAGCACTCCCACAGTGAGATAGATGGGCAGTGAAGACATCCGAATCTCTTGGGAACCTGGAAGGCAACTGTCTTGGAGTATATAGCACAGTGGCAAACAACCAGAGAGATCTTGTCCCAGATACAAAGTGAGCAGCTAGAAGATGACTCAGTGGTTAAGAGCAGTATATTGTCCTTCCAGAGTTTCGTTCCCAGTACCCATGTCAGAGGGCTCACAATTGCTTGTAACTCTAGTTCTAGGGGACCGACACCCTCTTCTGAATTCTGCAGACACTGCACTCACAGGCATATAACCACATGCAGACATACAAATGTACATATTTAACTCAAAATAAATCTTTTTCAAAAAAGGGGAAGATGAAGACACCCAAGGCTTTTCCATGACTTCCACACACGTCATGGCACATGTGTATCCCTCACACTTTACAGACCATATACACACATACCATATACATAAATTTACAAGATGAAAAGTAAAACAGATCAGTGAAGCAAACAGGATGGATGCAAAGAGACTGACAACCCTTTCTGCAGGCTGATGTGAACAGAGACAACCTTAAAGAGTATGTACTATTCATCAGAGGACCAGGGTGTGGATCCTAGCACCCACATGGGGCAGCTCATAACTGCATGTAACCCAAGCTCCAGGGCATCAAAACACCTTCGGGTATCCTCCAATATCTCTCCAAATATGCATATACCCACATGAAGACATGCACACATATACATAACCTGGGCAGTGGTGGTAGGTAGCCTTTAATTCCAGCACTTGGGTGGCAGAGGCGGATCCCTGTGAGTCCAAAGTCAGCCTGGTCTAAAGAAGCAGTTCCAGAACAGCCAGGGCTATACAGAAAAACCTCACCACGAGATACCAGAAATAAAATAAAAATAAGTCTTATTTAAAACAAAAAAAAAAGACTAGTATGAAAGAGGAAATATGGAGACCCAAAGGTCAGAACCATGTCACTGAAAACAGCGGGTTCACGAGAACTTTGCCAAACTCATCTCCTTCATACAAATCCAACACCTCACCAGGAACAGGGTCCTCCTCCAAGAAGGTCAAGGCTGCTCTGGATCTTTCTTTTTCAGTTAGACATGTCACACAGCTCTTAGCAAACCGGGGTCAGGTCCTCAGGGCAGGCTGTGCTACAGCCACGCCAACACCTGCAGCAGTGCCTTTGCAAAGGAACAAGTGACCAGGGAAGCAACGCTGCATGACTGAGCTAGGACTCAAACTGGGTAGCCCTACGGATCTAGAAAGATGATTCCAGAAAATGAATGTGTGGCCTTAATCAGCAGGAATGTCTTAATTAACAAGGACGAAGTTGGTTCCTCATCTGGACTTGGACAGGCACTGCATCCCCTTCAGCCGTCCTACAACATATGGATCATCCCTGCACTATGTTCAGATCTCTGCTCAAACATTACCCCGGCAGGGGTTGGTTCAGCTGGGGGCTCAGAGGGTAAAGATGCTTGCAGCCTGAAGATACAAGCCTGATCATTTGAGTTCAATCCTTGGAAGTCAAAGCATGCACGACACATGCATTCACACACACTCACAGATAAAACATTAAAAAAAAATCACCTGGGGGCTCAGGGATTAAGAGCACATACTGCTTTTCAGAGGACCCGAGTTTGATTCCCAGCACCCACTACCACATGTACCTACAGCTTCGGGGAATCCAATGCCTCTGACAGTCTCTGCAGGTATCTGTGTTAAAGTGCACGCACTCACAATTAAAAATAATTATAAAAAAACAAAACCACAATAAAACCAAAATCTCACAAGAAGCCGTCCCTGACCAACCTATCTAAAATTCTATAGCAGCAGGCACGGCGGCACACACCCATTTAATTAACCCAGCCCTCTTGAGACAGAGATCGTAAGTCTTTGTGCATTTGGGAACAGCATGGTCTACAAAGCAAGCGCCAGGCCATCCTGTGACCCTGTCTCGATCACTAATCAATTTTATCAACCAATTCCACGGTACACTCTGTTAGCTCAACACCTGACATCTTTATTGTTTTCTTCCGGGACCACTGAGAGGATTCTCCAGCGGTTCTGTGTATCTGCACCTGAATTGGGACAAGCTTACTTTAACAAGTTCATTTGTCAGTTGTGGAGATGGGAACCCCCTAAAACCTATGTCACCTGACATCCCCCCTTTCTGATTACATTTCACTGTAAAAAGTGTGCTGGCCACTTTAAATTCTTGTCACTTCAGTTTCTTTCACTAAAACCCGAATACCACAAATATTACTTCCTTGAAAGAAACAGAGCCGACTTTCCAGGTGACAGGCTGATATTCCCTAGTGGAATAGCAGAGAGACACTACAGAAAACCATAGAGTAAGAACTTAATCTTAGGGCCGGGCAGACGGCTCAGCAGCACTTACAGAATTCTGGACTAAGACTGAGCTCCCAGCAGCCACACAAGGCGGCTCACAACGGCACAGACCAGAACGTCACGTCTATTTAAACAGTTTTCAGAAAGAGGATTTCACAGGACACAGGAAAATTGCCGACCCGAGCCCACTTTCAGTGTCTGAACCTGGGGACCTTTGGACAACCGTGTATGCTCGAGAAGACCTTTCCTTGAAGCATCTGGAAAGCGGGGTGACACAGCTGAGCTTCCTGGGCCAGAACGATCTTGAAGCACAAGGCAAGGGATGGTCTGCAGTGGATTCAAGAGAAGTCACTGCAGAAAACCACTGGACGTGGGACCCGAGGGCTCCCAGCGGAGACAGCTGAAAAGAGGGACGCGCGGGGGCACAGGGGCGAAGACAAAAGGCCTCGAGTCCCCCACGCGGGCCCCGCCGTCCCCGCGCGCAGTGTGTCAGTCAGCCCCCGGGTCGCGGCGCGGGCGCCTCACCTGCAGGCTTGTCTGCAGCCATCTTCCCGCCTCGACTCGAGTTCTTCCCTGCAGGTGGCGTGGCCCCGACTCCCGCCGCCGGGCTGGCCGCTGGTTCTGCAAGGCGGGGGACAGCTCTAAGCTCAACCCGGCTCCGCTCGCCTCTGGTTCGGGACCACGGGCTGAGGAAGTGACGAAGCTACGGTTGGTCGTCTAGCAACAGCACCAACATAGCCGCCTGTGCAGGGCTGTTTTCCCCGCCATCCACAGCTTCCGCCCGGTAGCGGCCGAGGAACACACTACTTCCGGGGCGGGGCCAGTTGCGCCGACAGCTGGGCGTGGGAACAGTGGCTGGTCTCAGCCCCGGAAGCTCGTGCCTCTCCTAAGCCGGAAGTGAGCTAGGGCAGGTCCTGAGTGAAACAGGAAAAGGCAGGGATTTTTGTTCCGCGTCTCACCAAAAGATAGGCATCACACCTGACGTTTATGTGCCAAGCGCTGGGCCTGACATGGCCTATACTGACTCACTGGTTTCCCACAACAACCCTATGTTGCGTTCCCTCCCCAGATAAAAGACTTTTTTTTTCTGAGACAGGATTTCACTGTGTAACAGTCCTGACTGTCCTGAAACTCTATGTGTAGACCAAGCTGGCTTCAAACACATAAAGATCCTCCTGCCTTTGCCTCTCGGGTACTGGGATTTAAGGCGTGTGCCACCACTGCCCGACCCAAGCCCTGTATCTTTCTTTCTTCTTTTCTTTTGCAATATTTCTCAGTGTAGCCCTGAAACTCTCTCTACAAAAGAGGGTAACCTTGAATCAAAGATCTGCTTGCCTCTGTCGAAGAAGTGTTAGGATTAAAGGCATATACTCCTGGCCAGCCCCACATACTTCTTTTCCCGCAAATTGCATTCTGAAGTGTTTGGACTTGCTTTAACATTCTTTAGCCACAAAACAGAAAATGCATAAGAACATAGAAGAAACTAATAAAAAGCAAAAACGCACTGTGGACATGGGAGTTGTGATAATCACTGCATTTGCATATATTTGGAATGCTTTACAATAAAATTTTAATGACAACACGAGGCTAAACCCTCTTCATTGTTTGTATCCTAGAGTAACTCTTAGCTCTGCACATGCTTAAGGATGATCTTTGTAGCAACAACGTCTTTAAAGTGTAAAATTAAAAATAGCTTCAAGGAGGCACCATCAGTAGAGTCAAAGTTTTCTTTTGCATCTTTCTTAAAATCTGAGATAAGATCTTGTTGTTCAGTCCAAGTTACCCTCAAACTCAAAATCCTCCTGCGTTGGCCACCCATGTGCTAGAATATTATGTATGTGCCATCACATCTAACCTCTAAGTCTTTTGCCCAAGATTTATACCAGCCAAGGACTAGCTTGAAAAATAGGAACCACTCTAAACATTTTTTAAAAAGAATTTATTTATTCATTATGTATACAGTGTTCTGCAGGCCAGAAAAGAGCCCCAGATCTTACTACAGATGGTTGTGAGCCACCATGCGGTTGCTGGGAATTGAATTCAGGACCTCTGGAACAGCGGGCAATGCTCTTAACTGCTGAGCCATCTCTCCAGCCCCACTCTAAACATTTTAATAAAATATTTTATTACTTTCTTCTTGAGGCAGGGTCTGGTCTTGTTTATAGCCCGGACAGGCCTTACACTAGACTTCTTCCTTCTGCTGCATGTTGAGTCCTGTGGTTGCATGCCACCATGAACTGCTTAATTAATTTTTTTAATTTATTTGTTTATTTGTTTATTATGTATACAATATTCTTTCTGTGTGTATGCCTGAAGGCCAGAAGAGGTGCACCAGACCTCATTACAGATGGTTGTGAGCCACCATGTGGTTGCTGGGAATTGAACTCAGGACCTCTGGAAGAGCAGGCAATGCTCTTAACCGCTGAGCCATCTCTCCAGACCATTAATTAATTTTTTTTCACATTTACTTATTCATTCATTTGTGTATGTGTGTACAGGTGTGCCACAGTATGTATGGCATTCAGAGGACAATTTGTGGGAGTCATTTCTCTCCTTCTACCATGAAGGTTTTGGGAATCAAACTCATGCCATCAAGCATGGTGGCAAGTGTTTATGCTCTGATCTATCCTGCTGTATCTGCTTAATTTTAAAAAACCAAAAGAAAATTTAAAAGCTCCTATGAGAAGCACCTGGTGTGTTCTTTTAATCCCAACACCCAGGAGGCAGCAGCAGGCAGATAGATCTCTGAGTTTGGCTATGTATGAAATATAAAAATGTAACTAAAATAAATAGGTTAATGCATTTTATTTGTTTATCTATTTATTACCTTCACTTCTTTCTCAGGTTTTCTATTGCTGTAAAGACACACCATGACCACAGAGACTCATATAAAGGAAAAACAGTTAATTGAGGTGGTTTACATTTTCAGAGGTTTAGTCTATCATCATAATGGTGCAATATGGTGGTGTGCAGGCAGACATGGGGCTGGAGAAGTATTTAAGTGTTTTACATCTTGACTTGCAGGCAACAGGAAGTGGTCTGAGATACTTGGCAAGGCTTGAGCAAATAGAAGACCTCAAAGCCTGTCTCCACAGTGACACACTTCCTTCAATGAGGCCATACCTACTCCAACAAAGCCACACCTCCCAATAGTGTCACTCTCTTTGGGGGCCATTTTCTTTCAAACTATCATACCATCAAAGCACCACTCTGGATCACTTTATGATTCAGTGCTGTTTTTGTTTAGATAGGAAGCACCCACTCCCTCAAAAGGCTCCTAAATGGAGGCCTGGACTGGGGGTGGAGATAGGATTCCAAGGTTTTGGAACTACTCAATGGATTTATTCATTAGCATATTTATAATTTGATGCATTATTGAGAAGTAATGTAAATGAAGGAGGTGGAGTTTAGTTAGAGTAAGTATCTCAGTGGGATGCGTCCTTCAAGGTTATTGCCTCTCCCAGCCTTCTCTGCTTCCAGCCACCAAGAAGTCAGCAACTTCACTTTGCCACATGTGCCCTTGCCCAATGCACTGCTTCATCAAGGGCCCAGAAACAATGGAACCAAGTAACTGTGGACTGAAAACTCTGACACCATGAGCAACATCAATCCTTCCTCATTTAAATTCTCTTCCAGGGTATTTTTCACAGAAGCAAAAAGTCTGATACATGTTTCCATCCATGACACAAACCTCTGTAACCATAAGCACTGGTTGTTCCTCTGGGAAAGGAAGGATGGAGTAGATGTTTCTGGAGCCCAAGGCTGTGGTCATTAAACAAAATCAGAACCAGTTGTTGCATAAAACCTTTGCGACAAAGATTGCCAGCCAGGGATACATAGTGAGATCCTGTCTCAAAATTAAACAAAGACTGTCAAGACACAAGTTGGAGATGGCTCTGTGGTTAAGAATGGGTATTGTTCTTGCAGAGAATCTGAACTTGAATCTAGATAATTGTGCTTTGTAATAGTGATGCTCCAAGCTGATGTCTTAGATGTGACTGATGTACCATAGTAAGTTAATGATGCAGGGTTCACAGTCAGGAAAATGGGATACATAATGCAGGAACTCTGTGAATGATTTTTGCAACTTGGCTACAAATAACAAAATGGCTCTAAAACTTAAAAATATCTTTTATTGCAGGGGAGATGGCCTGGGGAGATGGTTCAGTGCTCTCACCCACCATGGAACCTTGCTGTGGGACAATGGTCTGTATCCTGTCAGTATATTTTAAATAAACGCTGATTGGCCAGTAGCCAGGCAGGAAGTATAGGCAGGACAACCAGACAGGAAGTAAAGGCGGGTCAATGAGAACAGGAGAATTCTGGGAAGATGGAAGCTCCTTCTGCAGTTCTGACCCGGCCACAGAGGAAGCAAGATGTGACTGCCTCACTGAAAAAAGGTACCCAGCCATGTGGCTAACAAAGACAAGAATAATGGGCTAATATAAGTTATAAGAGTTAATAAGAAGCCCGAGCTAATGGGCCAATCAGTTTATAGTTAATATAGATCTCTCTGTGATTTCTTTGGGACTTAATGATTGTGGGAACCGGGCAGTACAGAAACCCTGACAACAGAACCTGATGTTTGATCCCTGGGATCTACATGGTAGAGAGGACTCCTGAAAGTTGTTCTCTAACCTACACATGGGCACTGTGGCATGTATGCTATGGCAGGAGCATAAACAACATGTACACACTCTAAAATACAAATACAAACTGGCAGAGTGTTGTTTGGTGGTACATGTCTTTAGTTCCAGTGTTTGGGACATAGTGGTCCAGAGGATTACAATGAATTCCAGGACAGCCTGGGTAAAGAATGACACCCTGCTCAAAAAACCCAAGCCAAGTGTGGTGGCACATGCTTATCATCACAATACTGGAAGGGAAGAAGCAGGAGAGCCAGGCATTTAAAGTCATCCGTGGCCACATAGCCAACTGGAGGCCAGCATGGTAAGATGCATGGGACCCTGTCACAAACAGCAACAATAAAAACAAAAAGCCAAATAAATGAGAGAAAAAAAACACAACAAGAACAAACAATGAAAACAGAACAGGTACTGGAGAGGTGGCTCAGTGGTCAAGGGTAGCTGCTGCTCTTTCAGAGGACATGAATTTGGTTCCCAGAACCCATGTCAAGTTGTGCACACTACCTGTGATTTTAGCTCCAGCAGATTCAGCTTCCTTTACTGACATCCATAAGCACCTACTCACTGACATTATCATATACACATAGAGAAAAAGGAAAAAAAAGCAAAAAAAAATTCAACTAAACAGGTCATCTCCACTTTCCAAATTTTGGCATTACAAGTGTGCACCATCACACCTGGTTTATGTGGTGCTGGGGATCAAATCCAGGCCTTGGTTTCTGCTATGGAAGCATTCTACCAGAAAGGCTTTATCACCAGCTACAAATAGGATCTTTAGACTTGTAATTTGTCTCTTTTTACACACTGTGTAGGTAAGTCAGTGGAGGATCTGGTGGAAGAAAAGACAGATGCAGATGACTTTCTGCTTTGGGATATTCATGTACACTATGTAAATTATGCTCTGATTGGTTTAATAAAGAAGCTGACTGACCAATAGTTGGGCAGGATAAAGTTAGTCAGAATGATCAGAAGAAGGGCAGAGTCAGAGGGAATGCCAGCCAACCCCTGAACAAGCAGTATGTGTAGAAAATGAGGTAACAAGTTTGAGCCACATGGCAAAACATAGAAACATGGGTTAATTTAAAGGTAAGAGTTATCTAGTAATAAGCCTGAGCTAAACTGGGTGGTGGTGGTACACACCTTTAATCCCAGCACTTGGGAGGCAGAGACAGACGCATCTCTGTGAGTCTGAGACCAGCCTGGTCTACAGAGCAAGTTGCAGGACTAGCTCCAAAGCTACTGAGAAACCCTGTCTCAAAAAAAAAAAAAACAGCCGGGCGGTGGTGGCGCACGCCTTTAATCCCAGCACTCGGGAGGCAGAGGCAGGCGGATCTCTGTGAGTTCGAGACCAGCCTGGTCTATAAGAGCTAGCTCCAGGACAGGCTCTAAAGCTGCAGAGAAACCCTGTCTCGAAAAACCAAAAAAAAAAAAAAAAAAAAACAAAAAAAAAAAAAAAAAAAACAAAAACAAAAAACAAACAAAAAACATAAAAAAGTCCCTGAATTGTTGGTGTGTGCTCCAACTTTTCCTGAACCTTCCATGCCAAGAAGAGACCTTTCACTGGCAACTATATTGACAAATGTCAACAGCTGACTACAAGTGAAGAAAAGCTAGTTTGGATAAATTACATCTTTGGGTTAATCATACAAGTTTTTTTCCTACCTAATGGAGACAGAAAGAAATGTGCAGAGTCAGAAACAACAACAACCAAATAAACAAACCAAGTGGATTTCCAGTATTCTTTGGAGGGAGGAGGGGTGCAGAGCTTCAGAAGTGATATAAATCCTATTATGGAGCTACTGTAACAGGGAGAATGGTGACAGACTAGCGCATTAGGTACTTTTTTCCCTCTGGGTCAAACAGATGCTAAGACACTACCTGGAGGAGGAAGTGTTCATTTTGGCTTTCAGTTTGAGGGGATACCATTTGCTGTAGTGGGAAGGAAGGTCTTGCTTGGCTCCAGGTGACTCCACAGCTTTAGTGACAGGCTGCTTGCTCACATCTCTATGGATCAGGAGACAAAGAGAAGGCAATTCTAGCCCTCAGCTGGCTTTCTACTTTTAAAGAAAAGAGGTGTGGTTGGAGAGACAGCTCAGAGGTCTTCCAGAGGACAGGGGGTGAGGGGTGGGGGGGTTGGGGTGGGAGGGTTCTTTCTAGTCTCTCACTGGAATTGTAGGCCAAGAGTCTGTAACTGCAGTTCCAGGGGATCTAGTGCCCTCTTCCGGCCTCCACAGGCACCAGACATGCACGTGGTACACTGACATGCAGGTAAAATGCTCATACACAATTAAAAAAGTGTGTGTGTGTGTGTGTGTGTGTGTGTGTGTGTGTGTGTGTGTAGGTCAGAAGACTGCTTTTGGAGTAAATTCTCTCTCTTTAGTCACCACATGGGTTCCAGGAGTTGAAATCAAGTTGTTGGACTTGGTGGCAAGTGCCTATACCCACTGAGTCATCTCATTGACACCTGCCATTTTCATACAAATGTGTCAGTATACTCTTTAAAAACATGTTTTGGGGTAGGGTCTCATCATATATCTCTGGCTGCCCCTGGAATTTGATTTGTAATCCAGGCTGGCTTGAACTCACGGATAATCCACATGCCTTAAGTGTGCTGGGAGTAAAGGCATGTACCATCATGTGGGGACTATGTCTGTATGCTCTTTCCGTCTCCCTAGTTATTCAGTCTGATAGTACAGCCATAGGATGGGTGTACTGGCTACTTTTATGTCAACTTGATACAAGCTAGAGTCATGGAGAGGAAAGAGCCTCAGCTGAGAAAATACCTTCATAAGATACAGCTGTAAAGCATTTTCTTAGTTCAGTGATCAATGGGTACCCAATCCTGGGTGAAGTCATTCCTGGGCTGGTGGTCCTGTGTTCTATAAGGAAGCAGACTGGGTAGGCCATGTGAAGCAAGACAGTAAGCAGCACCCCTCCATGGCATCTGCATCAGCTCCTGCCTTCAGGTTCCTGCCCTGCTTGAGTTCCTGTCCTGACTTCTTTGGTGATGAACAGCAATGTGGAAGTGTAAGCTAAATAAACCCTTTCCTCCCCAACTTGCTTTTTGGTCTAGGTGTTTTGTTGTAGCAATAGAAAGCCTAACTAAGAGAGATGGTATCACCCACATTCAGCCTGGAAACCCCCTCAGAGAAACAACCAGAGATGTATCTCCTAGGTGACTCCAAATCAAAGGCAAGTTAGTAGTAAAAACTAAGTAGACAGGATGAGGTTACATTAGGCCTTCAGGAAACTCCACTGCCAGCCTTCTTCTCTGTGTATGTAGCAACCTGGGTGTGAGGTAAGCCAGGTGATCTTTATCATACTCGGAGTTACATAACATACAAAGGTAGATTTCAGGGCACCCTTCCACCACCCTCAGCTGAAAAGGCTTTATCTTTCCCCCTTCCTGATCAGATAAACACAGTTTGGCCCCAAACACTCCTGCACTCAGAAAAGTGATCTTGGCAAATCTCTAAGGTTTTTTTGTTTTGTTTTGTTTTCTTTCTTTCTTTCTTTCTTTCTTTCTTTCTTTCTTTCTTTCTTTCTTTCCCTTCCTTCCTTTCTTTCTTTCTTTCTTTCTTTCTCTCTTTTTTTTTTTTTTTTTAAGACAGGGTTTCTCTGTAGCTTTGGAGCTTGTCCTGGAACTCACTCTGTAGACCAGGCTGGCCTTGAACTTACAGAGATCCCCCTGTCTCTGCCTCCCGAGTGCTGGGATTAAAAGTGTGCACCACCACTGCCTGGCAAGTCTCTATGGTTTTGGAGACCAACCCCAAACTCATTAGACTAGGGAGCTAGATAGATGATGGTTCAATGGTTAAGAGCATTTGTTGCTCTTGCAGAGGACCTGGATTTGGTTTTCAGAAACCACATGTTGGTTTACAGCCATCTGTAACTCCAGTTTCAGGGAATCAGATCACCTCTCTGACTTCTGTAGGCATCAGGCATGCACATGGTACACAGACAGACAGACATGCAGGCAAAACACCCATATGCATGAAGTAATTTGAAAAATACGTTTTAAGAGAAAGATCTTTAGACGCTGCTATCTGTTTTAGGACCTCACATTCTGACCTCGGAGATGGCCTTCCTAGTCCCAGGTTCTCTCTATCCCTATCTCATGTGTGCCTACAGCACACGCATCCAACGGCACCACTCTCAAACCTGTGCTTAAACACTAACAGAAAACTCCAGTTTTACCATTGGCCACTAGATGGTACCATCTCACAGACTATGCGACAGTTAGCATGGGTGTTCTGAGACTGCGTTGAGAGTGTTTGACTTGATCAAGACATCTTCCTGGAAAGTGTCAAGTGTAAACATTGTGGACCTTGTCCCCATATGAATCTAAAGAACTTGACAGGAGCCATCATGGTGGCCTGTAATCCCAGCACTTGAGAGGCAGTGGAAACCTGTGAGTCTGAGGCCAGCCTAGCCTGAATTGTGTGTTCCAGGACAGACAGGGCTATGGAGACCTTATCTAAATGATGATGATGATGATGATGATGATGATGATGATGATGATGATGATGATGATGATGATGATGATATCTACATAATAACAATAACAACAACAACACTAGTAGTAAAATTACTTATTTTGGTTTTGTATATATTTGCTAGAAGAGGAGCATTCAGACTAAGAAAAAGCTTGCCAGGAAGAATTAAAAAAACAGCAGTGTGCCTTTTCCTGTCTGCGTCCTTCTATCTGTAAATGCAGGCTGCGTCTTGACAGGGGAATAAACAAAACTGTTCAGTGTAATTATTTCTATTGTCTATGGAGCTGAGTCAGTGTGGGGAGGACTGACTAATGGAGAGTTTAAACCATATTTACTTCTTCCCACGCAAATGCAGATTGGAGCAGATAGCTTGGATTGGGACAAACACAGCTTTGCAAACGTAAAATAATGTTTTGGATGCCTTCCTTAGGCCCATTCATTGATTTCCCTTTGCTCTAGTCCCAGAGGTGCTGGGTGTGCTGGGTAGGTGTTGATGTTGTTATTGTTTGCTTTTTTGTTGTTGTTCTATTAGGGCTTTTACTGCTGCACTAAAACACCATGACCGAAAAGCAAGTTCGGGACAAAAGGGTTTATTTGACTTACACTTCCACATCGCTGCTTGCTGAAGGAAGTCAGGACAGGAACTCACACAGGGCAGGAACCTGGAGGCAGGAGCTGATGCTGTGGTCGTATGTGTGAGGTAGGGGAGGCTGTGCACGAGTGCAGTGCCTGCCACAGTCAGAAAAGGGCATCAGCACCACTGGGACTGGAGTCACAGCAATTGGGAGCCTCCTGAGTGAATACTGGGAACTGAACTTGGGTCTTCAGAAAGAGTAATATGTGCCCTTAATCACCAAATAATCTCTCCAGCCCCCAAATAATTTTTTAAGTGGCATCTATGGTATCAATAAAGACCCTTGGTAGTGTTTCCCTATGGCAGTGGTTCTCAACCTGTGGGTTACAACTCCTGGGGACTGAGCACTCCTTTCACTGGGATTGCCTAAGACCATCTGCATATCAGATATCAATAAAATAATTTATAGTCGGGGGTCACCACAACATAAGGAACTGAAATAAAGGGTCACATCATTAGGAGGGTTGAGAACCACTGCTGTATGGTCTTTCTCACTGCTATTATATCATAGATGCTCTATGTGTATCAGGGTTATAAAGATTTAACCTTGTTTTTTTAAGATGAAAAAGATTAAACAGCCCTTTCAATTTTTAAATGTTAAAAGAAATATTTTCCCCTTTTCCTTCTTTGCCAAAGCGACACTGATCAGCAAATATCTTGGAAATTTTCATGTGAATAAAAACAAAAAGTATTGTTGCCAAGCAACAAATAAAAGGAGAGCATTATTTTTATGCTTTTTGGGAGGTGTACCAACTCACTGCAGTTTCCATGGAGAATCCCAATTATCAAGATTAATCAGACACTGCGATATTGAAATTTTATGCGAAGAGACTTGTTTTAGTAAGTAATTACAAACGCCAGGGGACAAGAAAGGGAAATTTTAGATGAAGCTCCTCGATGGGCAGAGCAGCAGAGCAAGCGCTCCGGAGCAGGAAACCGTGTCCTTGTGGACGGATAGATACACAGAGGGTGTCTGGAAGAAAAAGGGGTTGATTTCCTTGTGCTAACCTGGGGGAGCTTACCAAGGCTGTTTGTTCCAGCTCTGGCTGGCATCTGGAGATGTTCTTTCTCTCCTGGGATGGAGAAGAATACCTGCCACATGAGCATCTGCAGGGCAGAAGGAAGAGAGATTGGAGAGTGACATTTTTGGGTTAGGAAGGAGGACCAGGAAATTCTGGAGATGTGATCAGAGATCAGAGGGTAAGAGCACTCACTGCTCTTCCAGAGGACCCTAATTCGGTTTCCAGCACCTACCTGACAGCTCACAACCTCCTATACCTCCAGCTCTAGGGTATTGATTCTAGACACCTTGGGAACCTGCAGTCACATGGCATGCACATACAGATACACACAGAGAGACACGCAAAAAGTAAATCTTAAAAAAGAAAGGAAGAGAGAAACAAATAAATAAAGGAAAGAAGGAAGGAAGGAAGGAAGGAAGGAAAGAAGGAAGGAAGGAGGGAAGGAAGACCCATCATTAAGGACCAGGAAGCCTGACTTACGGTAACCTTGTGAAATATGTAATATGAGCCCAGAAGGGCAAAAGCAGGGGATGCATTTGACAGTAACCAGGCAAATACCCACTATTTTCATCATGGAAGATGAAGAGCAAAATCTATGCAGCTGAAATAGCTCTGGGAATAAAATCACTTGCTGAGCAAGCCTGACAACCCAAGTTTGATCTTCAGAACCCACGTAAGGTGGAAGGAGAGAACAGATTCCACAGTTTAATCATTGTCCTTGTTCCTTATGAACCACCTAGTTGTGTGTCACTTAACGATGGAGATATATTCTAAGAAATGCATTGTTAGGTGTTTCTGTCATTGTGCCATATCATTTACTGTCCTCACAAGACTAGGGAGTGGTGCTCTTCACCTGGGCTATAGAATGTATAGACTATTGCTCGTTAGCTACATACTAGATAAAAGGTGGCTGTACTGAATATGGCAGGCAGTTATGACACTGGTAAGTATTTGAGTATCTAAACATGTTTAAACATAGAAAGGTACAATAAAGAGCTGGGGAGATGGCTCAATGGTTAAAAGCACTGACTGCTCTCCCAGAAGACCTGGGTTCAATTCCTAGCACTTCACAACCATCTGTAACTCCAGTCCTAGAGGATCCAACTCCCTCTTCTGACCTCTAAGGGCACTGCATGCACAGATGCACATACATATATGCATACAGGCGAAACACCCATACATATAAAATAAAAAAAAACTTAAAAAAAATAAGGATACAACAAAAATAGTAGACAATGGGGCTATTTGTCCCATTATAATCTCAGGGGACTGGTATCATATCTATTGTTTGCTGTTGACTAGAATATCATTAGGAGATGTGTAACTATTTAATGTTAATCTTGGTTCTATTTATTTATTTATGAGACAGGTTTTTTTTTATAACAGTCCTAACTATCTCACTCTGTAGACCAAGCTGACTTCCAACTAACTGAGATCCATCCCCCTGCTTCTGCCTCCCAAGTGCTGGGATTAAAGGTGTGTGCCACCACTCTGGCTTGTTTTGCTTTTTTGAGACAGGGTTTCTCTGTGCCTCTGTGTAGCCCTGGCTGTCCTGAAACTCACTTTGTAGACCAGGCTGGCCTCGAGCTCACAGAGATCCATCTGCCTCTGCCTCTAACTCCCGAGTTCTGAGACTAAAGGCGTTTGCCACCACACCTGGCGTAATGTTAGCTTGACTGTAATAAATAACATTGTTATAAATGTTGTTAATCAAAATTACAGCTATCTTCCTGTATACTTCTCTGCTTTTTCTAGAGTTAATAGTAGCTTTCTTTGAGGGGTGCCTCAGCACTCAAGTGCTGTTTGTTGTTCTTCCAGAGAACCTGAGTTCAGTTCTCAGAACCCATGCTGGGCAGCTTACAATTGCCTGTAACTCCAGTACGGGCGGGGAGGGGGGGGAGGATTTGATGCCCTCTTCTGGTTGCTTTGGACACTTGCACTCACACGAGCATATATCCCACACAGATGTAGTCAGAGACTGCTTGTTAGTTTACCAGCCATCCAGGCTTGAATAATCACACAGAAACTATACTAATTCCAACACTGTTTGGCCAATGGTTCATATATATTTCTACCTAGCTCTTGTATCTTAAATTAACCCATTTCTATTAATTTGTGTATCACCACAATGCTGTGGCCTACTGGCAAGTTTCCAGCAGTCTTTCTCGTTCGGCAGCTATATGGCAGCTCCCTGGCTGAAAATATGCCTAATTTCCCATGTACTTTTCCTTTAGGAAAAGTTTGGAGCTGGGGATATAACCAATGGTAGAGAGCTCTCCTAGCATATAAGCAACCCTAGGTTTGATTTCTAGCACAGGGAAAAAAAGAAAGAAATTTTATTCTCTTGTTATCTTTCAATTAATGACATGACTTTCCCTGATGAAATATTCATGCAATAAATGATCAGTCTCTTTCTTAAGCGTGTCCCAGAGTGGGTGGGTAGTCTCCAAGTGCTCATGGTCTAGAGAGGGAATGTCCTGGACTTAGTAAATTAAACTCATGTACCTTTCCTTTGTCATTGCAGCTGAGGAGACACTGTGAGCGTCCCACCCTGATCCTCTCTCTCAGTTCTCCTGGTTATTCCACCCCAGGTATTATAACTGATGTCTGCTGATGGCTCACAATCACACCCTTCTCTAAAAAACTGATCTTGGTTGGTGGGGTTCACATTACAGAGAAACACATGAGCACAACTTCAATATGCCTCTCTGGTGAGAATCCCTGCTTCTGCTTTACCTCCCGTGAGCCCACCCTAAGACAGTTACAAATACGGGACACTTCTGTCTTCTTCGACTTCATCACTTTCTTGTTGTAGGAGCAGCAGTTTCTTTTTGGGGACCCCTCTGTTCATTGTATACTGTTTTGATGTGACTGTAAATCCAGGCGCTTGTTCTTCCATGGATGCCAAAGGGACCCCTCTCAGCTCAGCCATTCTCACACTCCTACCACCACTCTGTCTCCAAGGTCTCAAGGCCTGGGATGGCCTTGAATTTGTTATGTGGCTGAGAATGACCTTGAATGTATGATCCTCATCACCACATCAGGTTCATGGGGTTGTGTTAGTTACTTGTTTGGTATAGTAGCCACTGTAACTAAGCTATTAATCCCAACACTCCAGAGGCAGAGACAAAGAGACCTCTGTGCAATCGAGGCCAGCCTAGTCTCCATAGTAAGTTCCAGGACAGCCAGGGCTACATAGTAAGACCTGTAAAAAAAAAAAAAAGCAAAAAAAAAAAAAAATCAAAACTAACAAAAATCCCGGAAGACGAAAACCAAAACTCACCACCTCCAAATGTGGTTTCTAGAGGGAAGAGCTTATTTGGATTCCCAGTTCCTAAAGGATAAGTCATGGTGGGGAGGCATGGCAGCCTCCCATGTCAGCAACCATGTCAGCAGCAGGACCAGGAAGCTGAAAACTCATATCTCAACCACATGAAGCAGAAAGCGAACCGGAAAGCTCTGAAAGCTTGCAACCAGTGATGTGTTTCCTCCAGGCAGGCTGCACCTCTCCACAGCCTCTCCAAGCAGCACCACCGAGGACCCGAGTTCAAATGCCTGGGACTATGGGGTCATTCTCATCCAACCAATTCACCACAGGAGTGCAGGGGACTCCCCCCAGGGTGCTGGGTGCTGGGCACATGTGTGGGTGTGTGGGAGAGTCCCTCGCACCTTCAAGGATATTTTACCCCAAAGGACACGGCTGCCAAAATGGGCACTTCCCTCAGTTACCTCCTGGCTAACTCCTGGTCCACCCAGCACGATTAGAGTACAAAGAGCCATAAATTATGTGGCTAATTAGGCTTCTGTCTGTGTGCAGATTGTGGGCTACATGACACACTCTGGCCAGGAAGGACCTACCTGGGCAGCTCTCTTTGTTCCTGCGGAAAGGCTACGCGGTCTCTCAGGTCTGTGCGACTGATTGTGAGGGATCCTGTGTGGCACACTCAGTCAGTGGTTTTTCTTAGAAAGCCTATGTCTGGCTGGAGGGCAAAATGCAGGGCTCCACCGGAAACTGCTCTCTGTTCCTTTGGCTTTATTCTCCGCCGGCCCCTCCTTTTCCCTCCCCCCTCATTCGCCCTGCTCTTTCTTTTCTGAGACAAAAATCTCTGTAGCCCAGGCTGGCTCAAACTGGCTGTGTATCTGAGTGTGACCTTAAACTCCTAATCCTCTTTGCGGCTACCTCCTGAGTGCTGGGATCACAGGCCTGTGCCACCATCGTGGCCAGTTTCTGCTGGGGATCAATCCCAGGTAATCTGTCTCCCAGCTGAGCTGTATCTCCTGCCCTCTTTCCTTCCACGTCCTCGCAACGATACTGCATATCGAGCTCTTCAGCTGCGGAGAGGCTGCCGTACTTCCAAACAAAAACACCTACTTGAGAGTCAGGCGGTGGTGGTGCTCGCCTTTGATCCCAGCACTTGGGAGGGAGGCAGAGGGAGGTGCATCTCTGTGAGTTCGAGGCCAGCCTGGTTCCAGGACAGACGAGATGGCTCAGAGGTTAAGAGCATTGCCTGCTCTTCCAAAGGTCCTGAGTTCAATTCCCAGCAACCACATAGTGGCTCACAACCATCTGTAATGGGGTCTGGTGCCCTCTTCTGGCCTGCAGGCAGACACACAAACAGAATATTGTATACATAATAAATAAATAAATATTTTTAAAAAAAAAAAAAAAAAGCAAAACAAAAAAATACCTTCTTGAAGGAAAACCTTCAAGTAAAAGTTTATTTTCCCAAAGATTGTTCAGGGAAACACTGGATTTGAGGGATAGAAAATGAGCTCAGCAGAAAAAATCCAAACAGCAAGGTTCCAAAGGATCAAAAGATAACCCACTGGTCTGCGTTACCAGGCAACTGCCTCTCCGAGGATGCTGTTATTTTGATTTTACAGAATAATCAGGTGCCTGAGTTCCTGACAAAAAATATCCTAGGATAATGAGGAATTCATCATTGTGACCATAGCCAAGCAGGAAGCTCTCTTACTAGGTGTCCTAGTTTGCATCTCTGATGCTATGCTGAAACAGTGTCCAAAAGCAACCTGGGGAGGGTTTATTCCATCCTACAACTCCTAGGTCATGATCCATAACAGGGGAAGCCAGGGCAGGAACCCAAGGCTATCGAGCAGAGACCACAGAAGAATGCTTATTACTGCCTTGCTTAGCTATTCTTCTTTTGTTTTGTTTTGTTTTGTTTTGTTTTTCAAGACAAGGTTTCTCTGTGTAGCCCTTGACTGTCCTGGAACTCACTCTGTAGACCAGGCTGGCCTTGAACTCACAAAGACCCACCTGCCTCTGCCTCTGCCTCCCAAGTGCTGGAATTAAAGGCATGTGTCACACACACACACACACACACACACACACACACACCCTGGTTTAGTTATCCTTCTTACAAAGTCCAGGTACACCTGCCTAGGGAAGGCATTCCCCACACCAGGAGTGGGTTGGGCCTACCTACATAAATTAACAAGGAAAAAATGCCACAAAACACAACTAGAGGCCTAGCTTGTCCAGACAACTTCTCATTGAAGTTCTCTCTTCTCAGGTTGTATGAAGTTGACAGCTGAAGACAATTCTATGACACAGGGGCAGACATGCCTGTGTTTTGTTTGGCGATTGGTATTTTCTCCTTTTTTTAAAAAAAGATTTATTTATTAAGTACAGGCCAGAAGAGGGCACCAGATCTCATTACAAATGGTTGTGAGACACCATGTGGTTGCTGGGAATTGAACTCAGGACCCCTGGAAGAGCAATCAGTGCTCTTAACCTCTGAGCCATTTCTCCAGCCCCCATTGGTATTTTCTCTCATAGTATCTTTGTTTCACGTCTTCAAAACAGCTCGGTTCATCTTCTATGTGGGGTATTTCTGTTATCTTCTGTTAGGAATAGGATGTAATGAAGACACTTTGGGCTTTGACTTTTAACTACTTCACTTCTGATCCTATAGTTATTAAACTACTTCACCCACAAGACAAAATAAATCCCTACATAATATTACTGGAAACAGTTTTATTTTATGGCTTTAATCTCAGCATTTGGAAGACAGAAGCAGGCAGATCTCTGTGAGTTCAAGGCCAGCCTGATCTACAAAGGGAGTGCCAGGACATTTAGGACTATTACAAAGTAAAATCCTATCTTGAAAAGTAATGATAATAATAAATGGCATAGTGGCTTTCTGTTTGTGGTCTGTGTCCTGACATGTTATTTTTTATTTATTTATATGTTTGCTTATTCATCCATTTAGTTGCTGTCTTTATTTAGTTATTTTTCTACTGCAGCAAGAACACCATGATCAAGGTAATTTATGGAAGGGAGAGTTTATTGGAACTTAGAGTCTATGACCATGCCAAGAGGGAGCAGGGCAGCAGGCAGGCAGGTATGGCGCTGCAGACACAAGCACAAGGCAGAGAGGGATAACTGTGAATGGCAGGGACTTCTTGAAACCTTAAAGCCCACCCACCATGACACACCTCCTCCAACAAACCACACCTTCTAATTCTTCATAAACACTTACGGAATATGGACCAAACATTCAAATACTTGGGGGGGGGGGCATTCTCACTCAAACCATTACAGGCCAGAGAGTGAACTCAGATTCTTTGGCTTGCTAGGAAACATCTACCTGAACTAAATCCCCAGTCCCAATGTCACCTGTTATCTGTTGACATCAGATATCCTGCAGTCATTCAGTCCCAAAGAGATATACAGAGGCCTACATTAATTATAAACTGATTGGCTCATTAGCTCAGGCTTCTTATTAACTCTTATAACTTATATTAGCCCATAATTCTTGTCTGTGTTAGCCACGTGGCTTGGTACCTTTTTTGGCAAGGCAGTCACATTTTGCTTGCTCTGTGTCTGGGTAACAGCTGCAGACTGACTCCTTTTCCCAGAATTCTCCTCGCCTCTACTTCCTGCCTGGTTGTTCCAGCTATACTTTCTACCTGGCTACTGGCCAGTCAGCATTTTATTAAACAAGTACAAGAAACAAATCTCTACAGGGTAAAACCATTGTCCCACAGCAGTTATCCACTTCTCCTAAATGAAAACCAAGTTTATGTGAGAGTCTTGATAAATACAAATCTACTAGAAGACCGTCATCCCAACCTTCAAGTGTTTGCCTTCCTGGAAAGGGAGAGACACATGTTAGTCAATAGCTATTGGCCAATGGTTTGAAAGTGGAAAATAGCAGGATCTGTAAGTGGCATTCTATGTGCATTGGTGTTCTGCCTGCATGTATATCTATCTGTATGAGGGGATTGGGTACCCTGGAACTGGAGTTACAGACAGTTGTGAGCTGCCATGTGGGTGCTGGGAATTGAACCAGGGTCCTCTAAAAGAGCAGCCAGTACTCTTCACCACTGAGCTTTTTCCCCAGCCCCCAGTAAGTGGCATTCTAAACTCAGTGTGGTGGTGCACACCTGTAATCCCAGCACTTGGAAGGTAGAGGCAGGAGGATCAGGGATTTAAGGTAATTCTCAGCTCAGACAGTAAACCTGAGACTAGCCTTGGCCACATGAGAAACCCTAGCTAAAAAACAAAGCAAGCAAGCAAACCCCAACAGAGCCAGGGAGATGACTCAGTAAGTAAAAGTGCTTCTATATAAACCTGAGTTCAGAAGTCCTAACCCTGCACTAAACAGCTGGATGTTAAAACAGCTGGATGCCGAGGCCTTTTTGTCTGTGAGGGCCCATTGGGAAAGGTTTACCTGTGTCTCTTTCAAGCAAACAGGGATGCAGGGAACTTAGTGCTTATGAAACTGGTGTGTGTGTATGTGCACACGGGTGTGTGTGTTCTGTATTGCACCCAGGAACAACTCTTATGACACCTTTGCCTGCTTAGCCATTTTACTGGCCCCATGCATCTTATTTTTTTTAAGATTTATTTTATTTTTTAATACGGTGTGTATGTGTAGGGGGGTGAGGGATGTAGGTATGTGCAAATATATGCAGGTGCCTGTGGAGGCCAGAGGTTCTGGACCTCCATACAGGCAGTTGTGAACTGCCCAGTGTGGGTGCTAGGAACCAAACTTGGGTCCTCAGCGAAAGCAGTGCACTCTATGTCCAGCCCACCTTATTTAGTTTTTATCTTTTATTTTTGAGGCTGGTCTTTCAGTGAACAAGGAGCTTCCTGTTCTAGGAGCCAGCAAGCCCTGGGGGTCTTCCTGACACTACCCTCTTCAGCTCTGGAGTGACAGATGCATGCCACAGCATTAAGAGGGTGCTGGGGATTTGAACTCAGGTCTGTATGCTTGCACAATAAGTTGCTTGCCCACTGAACCATCTCCCTAGATCCCAAGTACTTGAATATTAAAGGAACAATCACTTCTATTCATTCCTTGCTAGGCTGTAAATCCACTCCTACCCTCTTTCTCTTTGACAACACACACATATACATACACGTGTGTATATGGTATTTGTGTGCACCACATGTGTATAGGTGCCCTTATAAATTCAAAGGGAGTTGGATCAGTTAAAGCTGGAGTTACAGGGTGGTTGTGAGTCATTTGATGTAGTCCTAGGAACTGAACTCGGGTCCTCTGGAAGAATGGTATATGTGCTTAACCTTCCAGCCAATTCTCAGCCCCTGGAAATCCCCATTTAAGAAGCAGCTGGACGAGGCATGATGGTGTGTGCCTAAAGCCCCAGTTATTCAGGAAGCTGAAGCCATAGGGCAAGGGAAGGGTCACTTAAGTCAGTTTAAGGACTTCCTGAGCCACAGAGGGAAATCCTGGTTCAAAATCAACCAACCAACAAACCAAAACAACAACAAAGGCAAACAGCACCAATGGAAGAAGTAAGGAAACATTTTAAATTACATTTACTTACTAGTGTTTGTGGTAGCAGACATGTTTGGGTACATATGTGGGGGTCAGAGGACAACCTGTGGGAGTCTGTGGCCTCTGGGATCAGGATCATACTCCAGCTATGGGAGCATGAGGGAGCCTTTGGCAGTAAGCGGCACTTAGATTACTAGCCACCTCCCGTTCTAGTTGTCGGAGCTTGATATGGCTTGGCCCAACTGATAACGCAGATCACCAGACTGTTAATCACCTCCAATTCCCAGCTTTCTGGATGGAGAACAGGTTTTACATCCATTCTTTTGAAAGGACAATGCTTTGTTCTTAGCATCCCCGGTTTTTCTGGGTATCTGTGAGCACAAGATCTTCTTGCTGTGACCCCAACATGTTGTCCTGAAGATCCAGCAAGAGAGTTCTTTAAAGGCTTTTGCTGATGAACATTCAGGCAGCCGCCTTGCACCTGGGGCAGTGTGAGGTGCTAAATATTAACATCTAAGAAGATTAGCACAGACTGTGGGAGGCTTCTCACTGGGTTAAAGGTCAGTTGCTTACAAATCTCTTTAGTGCTGGGGAGGCTCTGTCCATGAGGAAGTGGGAACTACATGAGGCAGGAGGCTGAGAGGAAGAGCTGCTCTTTCTATGAGAAGGACTCTATTTTCAGTTTCTGTGGTGATACCTGAGGGCTGAAGCTGAAGGTGGTTTCTTCTCTTGGGGGTCAGAATCAAACTTTAAAAAAAACCACAAAATCAAATCTCTAATATGGGATTTAAAAAAATCCTTTTATTTATCTTTTGGGGTGTGTATGTGTGTGTGTGTGTGGTATATGTACGTGTGTGAGCACATCTGTGCCTGTGTGTACATCTGGAGGCCTGAAGAGGACGTCAGGTGTCCTGCTCTATCACACTCTGCCTTGTTCCCAGAGACAGGGGAACCTGCAGCTGGACTGGCCACCATAAAGCCCCCATTGATCCCCAGCTCCAGCCTCCCCCCCCCCCACAGGACAGAAGTCACAGGCAAGCACAGAGCCTTTTCTTTAGTTTGTCAGTATTTTATTTTATGTATATGGGTATTTTGTACCACATGCGTGCTGTGTCCATGGAGGCCAGAGAGAGTGTTGGATCCCCTGAAACTTAAGTTATGGATGGTTGTGGGCCACCATGTGGGTGCTGGGATTGAAACCCGTGTATTTTGGTGGAATAGTCAGTGCTCTTAACTGCTGAGCCATCTCTCCAGGCCCTGCTACACTGAGCTTTTAATGTGGGTGCTGAGATCCAGACGTGGGTCTTCATGCTTCAGCAACCAGCACTCTTATCTACTGAACTGTCTACCCAGCCCCAGAAATCCTTTTGATGTGGTTGCTATTGCTATTTGTTTTGAGAAAGGTTTCCTGCGGCCCAGGCTGGCCTCGTACTCACCACTATAGAGCTGAAGATGACCTTGAACCTCTGATCCTCCTGCCTCCACCTCTGTTTCCTAAGTGCTGGGATTATGGGTGTGCACTACCACACCCGCATGGCCTCTTCCCTAAGTGGGGTGGAGGGGCTGCTGCTTATGTGGGCAGGACTTATTTAAACAGCACTTGGTTTATTCAGGAGCGGTTGGTACTTGGTTGTGGACTTCTGCTTCTTTTTCAGTGTGACTATTGCAGCCTGCCTCCTGCCTCCTACACCTGCTAAATCCACGACTTTTGAGAATTGTTTTAGCCAACTGAATGGACCAAGAGAGGTGTCTTTCAAATTCTAGAGCCGCCTTCCTTTTTCTTTCATCTTCTTCTTCTCCTTCTCCTCCTCTTCTTCTTTGATTTGAGGTATGATTATTTGTTTGTTACTCTTTTTCATTTGTTTCTGAGATAAGATTTCTCTGTATAACAGCCCTTGGCAATCCTGGAACTTGCTCTGTAGACCAGGCTGGCCTGGAACTCACTGAGATCCACCTGCCTCTGCCTCCCAAGTGTTGGGATTAAAGCCATGCACCACCACCACCCAGCTTATTTGACTATTACCCTTAAAAGACTTCTTTTTGACTGGACTCAGACTAAGAAGTAGACACCCTCAGTGAGGACAGCCTAAGCCTCCTGGAGATCTGTTCCTGTAGCTCCCACCTGCTGGTACATGGAATAGTCCTACCATGAGACAGAAAAGCCTTGGTAGACCGCTGGCTTTGAGGAATCATGTGCAGCAGCTGCCAGCTAATAGCCAGCTGTAAAACCTAGCCCATCCTGGATTTTCTGAAGCCAGTGACTCTGTCAGTGGATTGCACTTGCATAAGTAACTCTAAACGAGACCAGTCGTGATGGAGGAGTGTCTATGTGTTACTTTCATTGGCTAATAAAGAAACTGCCTTGGCCCTTTAATAGGACAGAAAATTAGGTAGGCAGAGTAGACAGAACAGAATTCTGGGAGAGAGAAGGCAGAAGCTTCAGGCAGTTGCCATAGGCAGTTGCCATGCCTCTCCTCTCTGAGTCGGACGCAGGTTAAGATCTCTCCTGGTAAACCACCCCTCATGGTGCTACACAGATTACTAAATATGGGTTAAAGCAAGATGTGAGAATTAGCCAATAAGAGGCTGAAATTAATGGGCCAGGCAGTGTTTAAATTAATACAATTTGTGTGGTGTTATTTTGGGCGTAAAGCTAGCCGGGTGGCAGGACGCAGCCCGCTGCTCCTTCTACAGAGTCAGACCACATGGCTGAGTCCAGCTAGTCCACAAGACCATGAGAAATGAGGCTGTGTGTGTGTGTGTGTGTGTGTGTGTGTGTGTGTGTGGTGTATGCATGCACAAAGCCAGGAGAAAGTATCTTATATACTCCTTCAGATGTCTCCATCTATTATTTATTTATTTATTTACTTACTTACTTACTTACTATTTTTGGCTTTTTGAGATAGGATTTCTCTGTGTAACAGTTCTGGCTGTTCTGGACCTCACTTGTAATCCAGGGTGTTTTCCAGCTCTCAGAGATCCGCTTGCCTCTGTCTCTCTAGTGCCGGGGTTAAAGGCGTGTGTCATTACCACCCTGCTTCCATCTATTCTTCTGAGGCAAGGTCTCTCCCTGAACCTGGAGCTCATGTTTTCTCACTTGGTTAGAAGCCGGCAAGCCCCAGTGATCCTCCTTTCTCTACCCCCTCAGACAGGTGCTAGAGGCACATGTGGGATGCTGGACTTCCTTCCTGGGTCCTGGGATCTGAACTCGGGGCTCAGAAGTACCCAGCGAGCCTCTTCCGGTCCAGCCTTCTCTCCAGCACCAACAGCGCTGTTGTTTTAGGCTGTAGCCCTTTGCAATGGCTTGCTCTGCAGCCGTGTGTTGGAGACTCGGCCTTCTCCAGTTTGCTTTTGTCTGGATTGCCGCCGTCCCACATGGGTGAGGGAGGGAGTAGAGACATAATGGGTGCGGAATTTTGAAAATAGAAATTCCTCTGAATCACTCACTATCATCTCCCCAGGCCTCTGCACCAGATGTCTCCGCCGCCTGCGTCTCTGGCGAGGCAGACCGCTGGCGACCTGACCCGACATTTTCTTTCTCTACTTAGCAGCACTGCTCCGATTTTAGAAATGTTCCCGACAAAAGCGGTCTATTTCTGAGCCTCTTTTGTAAGCAGGAACTGCCGGATGAAAACGTATAATGGGCTCTAAATGGAAGCAACCTGTGAGATTTGCCAGAGAGACTCCCCAAGTGGAGCTAACTTACAAAAAGGTTTCGTCTTTGTTCGTCTGTCCTTCCTTCCTCCTGCCTAGAACGCAGATGCCGTGGCTTGGAGCTGCAGCTGTCACCTTGCCCCATGAGGTGTCTAAGGATGAGAAACATGCACCAGGAATAGCGGGTCTTGAAGGAGAAGACTGAGGGGTTGGAGAGGTGACTCAGTGGTTAAGAGCACTGGCTGCTCTCCCAGAGGACCCAGGTTCAATTCCCAGCACCCACATGGCAGTTCACAACTGTCTGTAATCCAGTTCCAGGGCATCTGACACCTTCATACCAAATGCACAGAAAATAAAGTTAAATAAAAAAATTTAAAAAGAAATAAATCACAATAAGCATAAGATTAAAAAAAAGGAGACTGAATCCCTGATGGTTCATTGGAACAGCCATTTAACTTTGCATTGCTACTTCTTTATTCCATGAACGGAACATGGAATAAGACCTTTGAGCTTTGGCTGAAGCCCTCACCAATGTGCTGTAAGCTTTAATGTTTATACCAGTTTGTGTTTCTGACTCTGGTTTCTTAGATGGGAGTAGGGGGTTCCACAATTACTCTTCCATGGTCTTCCATGGTCTTCAGCTGGTGTTACCGTTGGTTCATAAGATGTAGCGCATAGGCTCCTGGGTGGATCCTCACCGGAGGAAGTGGATCTCTGAGGGGCTGGTCTTCAGGTATATAGCCCCTCCCCACTTCCTTTCCATCTCTGCCAGCTAGTCCTTGGGATGGGAGCCAGTAACTTGAGGCTCCCGCAGGCACAGACTGGAGTGGCTGCCACAACCACAGATTCTGATGCAAGGATTTGATAAGGGGCAGTGAGGGAGGAGAGGCATTCTGGGGAGCACTAGACGTGAAGGGGGTGGGGGAGAAGAGAGCAAAGGTAAGCAAAGGTAGGATTGCTAAAGATCAGTCTCCTGCTTTAGGCCCATGAGGCCAGACTTGACAAACTAACAAGGGAATGGGAGCATTTGGACCCCGGCTCCCACTGCTCCTGGGTGACTGCGGCCAGGGACTTTCCTTGCCTGGGCTGGTCTGCTTCCTGGGATGCACCTGAGCAAGCGTGCTGCCTGAGCAGTAGGAAGTGGTCTGTTGGGAATGGTGGGTGCTCAGGGAATGTGAGCTCAACTCTCACAAGGTCTGCAGACTAAACCCTAGACCTGTGAGGTTTAGTCTTCAACCACAAAGGACTAGTTGTTCTTGTGTGGCTCTTTGCTCTTCCCTCTTCCCAGTGTAGGGCATGTGTGTCTTCTGCACATGCGTGTGGAGGCCAGGAGTCAGCCTCAGCTATTACTACTCAGGTGCTATCGACCTTTTATCTTTATTATTGTAAACTGTGTGTGTGTGTGTGTAGGGGTGGTTATGTGTACATCAGTGCAGGTACCTGGAGAGAGTGTCAGATCTACAGCTGAAGTAACGCCTTGTTGTGAGTCGCCTGAGGCAGGTACTGACATCTGGTTCTGCCGTTAGAGCAACACTCTTAACCACTGAGCCATCTCCCCAGCCCCACTTGTTCAGGTATGAGGCCCCAGGTTCAGTCCCCAGCATCTCCACCAGATGTTTGGGTGGAAGCCTCACCCCAGCCCCTGGCATTCATATACCCAAAGAGTCTGGAATGTTTGGGTTCAGGCTTCACTCTAGCTCCTGGCATCCATATAGCCAAAGAGTCTGGAATGTTTGGGTTCAGGCTTCACCCTAGCCCCTGGCATCCATATAGCCAAAGAGTCTGGAATGTTCAGGTGAAAGTTCCATCCAAAGCCCCCTCCACTGAGAGTTGCCTCAGTCCAGACTCCACCTCTGAGACAAGAAAGTCTGCCAAACAATGACCCTTCCTCAGAGATGCTCAAGACCACTCCCACAGGGTATTTAAATTGTACCCCAGAGAATAAGCACATGGTTTTCCGGTCTTCCTTTCCTGTCTCCTCTTTGGAGGGCTGGGAAGCCATCTGGGAGCGTTGGTATCCATTAAACCTGGGCTTTTCCTAGTTCGGTTTGATTTGGTCTGATTTGGGTTATTGCTCTGGTGGAGAGGCTTATTGGGAGCAGGAACTTTGCACCACTGACCTTTTCTTTGAGACAGGCTCTCTCACTGGCACACTCAGACTGGCTGCCCAGTTGGTCCCAGGGATCTAGCAGTCTCCGCCTCCCAGTGCTGGGATTACATATGTGTGCATGTGTGCACTGCCACAGCCGTGTTTTGTCACATGGGCTTCAGGACCTGAACTTAGGTCTCTGTGCTGAAAGCACTTTGCTGATGAAGTCATCTCTAGCCCTGCTCTAGGTGTTATCGCCTCTCTGTCCAGCGGACTTGGCTCCTCCTGAACACTAACTTGGGCTCCCAGGCACTCCCTCCAAACCTCTTGGTTCATCCCAATGTAGGAAGAGACAGTCTGTTTTACCAGGTGGGGTCAGCTGATGAGGAAGGGGGTCACTTTTGGGCTCCCGAGAACCAGAACACAGCTGGCTGGCTGGTCATCTGGCATGTCCCTTTTTTGGGTTATGATGCCATTGAGTTTCTAAAAACAACCTGAGCCTGGAGCCTGAGAGCCTGGCCAAGTCTGGACCAACAACTCTGCTCTCAGAGAGGTTTGTCCAGAGCTGACATATGTGTCCAGGACAAGTGGTGATGAACTGCCAAGAATGACAAGTGACTTAATGCTTTTGCCATTCATTTTCTTTATCTGAAAACAAGGAGCGCATTAAAGGGGCTGCCTAGGGCGTCTGTAAGCTCAGGTATTCTGGGACTGAATGTTGCTGGCCTGCCCTGTACTCTCCAGCCAAGGAAAGTCATCTCCATGTGACAGACTTCTTTTTTTCTTTTTCAATATGTAGCCCAGGCTGGGGGCTGGAGAGATGGCTCAGAGGTTAAGAGCACTGACTGTTCTTCCAGAGGTCCTGAGTTCAATTCCCAGCACCCACATGGTGGCTCACAACCATCTGTAATGAGGTCTGGTGCCCTCTTCTGGCCTGCAGACATACACACAGACAGAATATTGTATACAAAATAAATAAATAAATATTTAAAAAAATACATAGCCCAGGCTATCCTTAAACTTGCTGTGTAGCCCAGGATGACCTTGAACTCCTGATCTTTCCACTTCTACCTCCCAAATTCTGGGATTACAGACATGTGTTGCTATGCCCAGTCCATGTAGTGCTGAGGATCAAACCAAGGACTTTGTGCATGCTAGGTTAGCACTCTACCATCTGAACTACATCCCCAGCCCGGAGGCTCCAGACTTCTGGACTCACTCTCTTTTGTGTGTGTGTCTGTTTGTCTGTCTGTCTGTATGCATATATGTGGTATGTGCATGTGTTGCCTATGTGTGTAGGGCAAATATGCTCTGTGGAGTTGTGCAGAGTGACACAGAGTTGATGTTGGAATGTGTTCCACAGTGGCTTCTTCACTTCATTTTTTGGGACAGAGTCTCTCACTGAACCCAGAGACAGACTAGCCAGCCAGCAAGGCCCCAGAATGCATCTGTCTTTACCTTCATTGTGCTGGGGTTGCCGATATATGAGGCCATGCCCAGCTCGTCAGTGGATACTAGAGTCGAACTCAGGTCTGAATGCTTGCCTAGCAAGCCCTTTGCCCACTGTGCTAGTTTTTGTCAACCTGACACAAGTTGGAGTTATTTGTTATTTGCATCTTAATAGAGAAGATGCCACCTTTGGATTGGCCTGTCAGGAGTTTCTGGGCTGTTTTCTTATAGTAGTTGATGTTAGAGGACCCAGCCTTTGTGGGCATGTCCACCCCTGTACAGGTGATCCTAGGTTGTATAAGAAAACTGAGCAAGCCATGGGGAGCAAGGCAGTAACCGGCATTCCTTCATGGTCTCTGCTCTGGTGCCTGCCCTGACTTCCCTTCATAATGGACACGTGGTCAAATAAAGCTTTTCCTCCCAACTTCCTTTTGGCGAGTGTTTTATTACAGTAATAGGAACCAACCTGGAAGAGCCATTGAGCCATCCTACCAGCCTGGATTCATCGTCTTTTGACCCTGTAATCTTATAAGGGAACACTCAGGTGTTGAGTGATACACACAAAAAGCATTAACCACAGTCATAGAAACTCAAAGAGGAGTGGCCAAATGATTTATAGTACAATCAGGTAAAGAACATAACTGAAATTATAGAAATCAAAGAATGTTTTCTTTGTGGAGCTAGGGACTGAAACCCAGGGCCCTGGGTGATGGAGGAGGGTCATCTGTATATCTGTTGTTTCATTGGTTAATTAATAAAGAAAACTGCTTGGCCTGATAGGTCAGAGCATAGGTAGGCGGAATAGAAAGAACAGAATTGTGGGAGAGAGAAGGCAGACGCTTCAGGCAGTCGCCATAGGCAGTCGCCATGCCTCTCCTCTCTGAGTCGGACACAGGTTAAGATCTCTCCTGGTAAGCCACCCCTCGTGGTGCTACACAGATTACTAAATATGGGTTAAAGCAAGATGTGAGAATTAGCCAATAAGAGGCTGAAATTAATGGGCCAAGTAGTGTTTAAATTAATACAGTTTCCGTGTAATTATTTCAGGTGTAAAGCTAGCCGGGTGGCGGGATGCAGCCTTGCTGCTCCATCTACACTTGGGCATGTTAGACAAATACTTTTTTAGATTTTATTTATTTATTATGTATACAACATTCTGCCTCCATGTATGCCTGAATGCCAGAGGAGGGCACCAGATCTCATTACAGATGGTTGTGAGCCACCATGTGGTTGCTGGGAATTGAACTCAGGACCTCTGGAAGAGCAGCCAGGTCTCTTGACCACTGAGCCATCTCTCCAGCCCCCTAGACAAATACTCTTATCACTGCACTTCATTCCAGCCCAAAGAACTTACAGACCCCTATAAACTATGTATGAGCCATAAAAAAACAGGTGATAAGGGGGCTGGAGAGATGGCTCAGTGGTTAAGAGCACTGGCTGCTCTTCCAGAGGACCCAGGTTTAATTCCCAGCACCCACATGGCAGGTTATAGCTCTCTAAAATTCCTGTTCCAGGGGATTCAATGCCCTCATACAGACACACATGTAGGCAAAACACCAATGTAGACAAAATAAAAATAAATAAATTATTAGAAAAAATAAAACAGGACATGAAACCATACATGTAGAAGAATTCTAGCTGGTTCCAATATATGATTATATTTCAAAAGACCTGGAGTCAGGCATGGTAATTCTGTCACCCCAGAACTTGGGAGTTTTAGGCAGGAGGGTCAGGAGTTCAAGGTCATCCACAGCTATATACAGGTGACTTGGGTTACTTAAGATCATGTTATAAAAAAATTAAATTTCAAAAAGATCTGAAATTTATTTGCATATTTTATTTATTTATTTAAAAGATTTATTTATTTATTATGTATCCAGTGTTCTGACTGCATGTACGCCTGCAGGCCAGAAGAGGGTGCCGATCTCATTACAGATGGTTGTGAGCCATGATGTTGTTACAGGGAATTGAACTCAGGACCTCTGGAAGAGTTGCCAGTGCCTTTAACCTCTGAGCCATCTTTCCAGCCCTGTATATTTTATTTATATATTGCAAAAGCAAATGAAAACTTCTCCCTTCTATTTATTTATTTATTTATTTATTTATTTTTGAGGCAGGATGTCATGATATAGCCCTGGATGGCCTGGAACTTACTATGTAGACCAGGTTGACCTCACTCGCAAGAGTCTCACTGCTTCTGCCTACCAAGTGTGTGAGCCATTGTGCCTGGCTTTTCATATTTCCTCAGTGTTCTATAGTTGCCAAAAAGACATACTTTGTTTGCAGTCAAAAAACATAAGAACAGTATTTTTGTCTTTTCAGAGGAAGCATGGAAACAGTGTTCACTTGGGCCTCTTGTTTGTCTGCAAGAGCTCTTGTGTGTCATCGCGGAGTCACTGGGTTTAATTGGCATGGCCGGAGGGAGTCAGCATCACCCCTCATTGCTTGCTGTGACACTGGGAGTCCGAGCTCTTGCCTTGCAAATGCTACCTCCGCAGTTTTCAGGGGAGTTTCCTTGCTGTCGCCTGCCCAGACTTGCAGACTCTATAGAGAAAGAGTGACATCATTTATTCTTAGTAGAATGGAGTTGGGGGATGGGAACCCCAAAGGAGAAGGTTATCATTTGTGGAGCTTTGAATGAGAATGGTCCTCAGAGACTCTTAGGTTTGAATAGTTGGTGGAACTGTTTGGGAAGGATTAGGAGGTGTGGCCTGTTGGAGGAGGAGGTTTGTCACGGGGGTGGGCTTGGAGGTTTCAAAAGACAGCATTATTCCCAATTAGCTCTTTTCTGCCTCCTGGATGAGTTTCAGGATGTGAGCTGTGTTTTTGTTTTGTTTTGCTTTTCGAGACAGGGTTTCTCTGTAGCTTTGGAGCCTGTCCTGGAACTCACTTTGTAGACCAAGCTGGCCTCGAACTCATGAAAATCCACCTGTCTCTGCCTCCTGAGTACTGGGATTAAAGGCATGGGCCACCACTAACTAGCTAGGATGTCAACTTTTAGCTATGGCTCAAGTGCCTGCCTGCTGATGGTCATGGACTCTAACCCTCTGAAACCCTAAACACATCCTTTTATAAGATACCTTAGTCATAGTATCTATCAAAGCAATAGAAAAATAACTAAGATGCCATTTCAAATTGCTTTTTGTTCATGACCCACAGTAATATCTATTTCCACTAATTAAAGTCAAATAGATCTCGCAAGGCAACAGTGGGTTTCAAAAGACCATACCTCAGGGGCTGGGAAGGTTGCTCAGTGGTTAAGGGTGTTTGTCTCTGAGCACCTTAACTTATGGGCACATACCCAGAATTAAAAATAAAATATTAAAAAATATTCAAAAGTCCCTTTCATATTTTTATATACACACAATAAGTGTTAAAAAAAAAAGGTAAAAAATAAGTTGTGTATCCCTCAGTAAAAGTATACAATATGGAAGCTAGGTGTGGTGGCATATACCTGTAAATCAGCATTTGTCAGGTTGTGGCAGGAGAATTGGCAAGCCTTGGTTACATGAAACTATCCCAGAACATCAAAAAAAAAAAAAAAAAAAAAAAAAAAAGAAAGAAAGAAAGAAAGAAAGAAAAGAAAAGAAAGTGAGGTAACTCGGCAAGAAAAGGCACTTACTTACCGACACACCCGTTGAAATGAGTTTGATTCATTCCTGGAACTGGCTCCCAAAAGTTGTCCTCTGACTACTTTGACATATGTGCTATCATATTGATGTGCGCGTGTGCGTGCACACACACACACACACACACACACACACACACACAGAGAGTTGAGAAGTGGCAGAGTGGAGCACTTTTGTAATCTCAGTGCTCACAGGGGGAGGCGGGAGGACCAGAAGTTCAAGGCTGCACTTAGTTACATAGTGAGTGAGACCAGTCTGGGATACATGAACTATCCAAACAAAACAGAAAAGCTGTAGTAGAATTAGGGCTAATAATTTTATCTTCGCAAGTAAAGGCTGTCAAGCAGGAAAATGCCCCAACACCCAGTGGTTTAAAGCTCTCAACACTTAAGACTGTTAAGCACCAGTTAAAACCCAGTTAGAAGGGAGCAGTGAACTGTCCCTGCTCTTGTAGACAGACAACACACTCTGGCTACTGGCTAGAATAGAAAAAAAATCCCTCATTTCCCTGAAGGGCTGAGGACACTCCCCTACCCCCCTAGGCCAGTCTAGCAAGAGCTCTTTACATTACTGTGCCTAAAAATAACACCCTCACTCCCAAGTGTCTTATAAACCAGGGTGGTAGGTTCTTCACGCCCGCCTCCGGAGCAGCTGGTCAGGAGCCCCGGAGAGAAGGGATTATGCAATGATTTGCTGTCTTGCCTGGGCAAGGCAGGGCGTAGGCTTTCAGCACGGTGGCCCTGGATGGCTGAGGATGACGACGGGGATGAGTGAGAAGGGTGAAGGTGTGTGAGGGCTAAACAAAGGATTGGCAGCAGACGACACAGAATCCCTTGCCAGCCTGGGCTGTGGTGACGACATGGCTCAAGCAGGGTAACAATAGAGAGTGAGAATGGAGGGATACAGGATGAGCAGAGCAAGGCATTGCATTATACAGTTAATGAGACTGTTGTACTGGCTGTGTTTGTGTTTATTTTATTCATTTATTTGTCAGCCCTACACAAGCTGGGATCGTTTAGGAAGAGGGAATGTCAGTTGAGAAAATGCCTCCATCAGGTTGGTCTGTAGGGAAATTCTTGGGGTATATTTTTGACTAATAATTGATACAGGAGGGACTTGAACATTGAAGGGAGGGTCAACCCCTGGGCAGGTGGTCCTGGGTAATATACAAAAGCATGCTGAGCCAGCCATGGGGAGCAAGCCAGTAAGCAGTGTTCTTCCAAGATCTCTGCTGTCCCAACATTCCTCAGTGATGGACAGTGACTCAGGACATGGAAGCTAAATTCATCCTTCCCTCCACAGGTTGGTTCCGGTCAGTTATACTGCAGCAGCAGAAAGCAAGCTAGAGCAATCATATTGTAAAGTCAGGTGAGATGGCTCAAGGGGGTAAAAATGCTTGCTTGCTGCAAAACCCTGGCAGTCTGAGTTTGATCCCCGGAACCCAAGTTTAAGAAAAAGCAAAGCCAGTTGCTGGAGGTGGGGCACTTGTAATTCCAGCACTTCTCTGGGGAGATGGGCGAAGGAGAGAGAAGCTCCTGGAAGTTTATGGTCCAGAATAGTTATCTAGGAAGTGACATAATTCTATCCCAGTTCCTTCTGTCATTTGCTAGTCTAGTCACAGAGAGATTATCTGAGTCTGAGGACTTCAAGAGATAATGCATGAAGCATGTTTAACATGAGATAAAGACTCTGAGAGTCTTAAGGTACCCGGCATACAGTTGATTCCAAAATTAGTCATTTCCTTTTGTTCTAGAGCCCAGGAACAAAACAATGAACTCTTTTTTTTTTTTCTGTCTTGTCTTGTTTTGTTTTGTTTTGTTTTTCAAGACAGTGTTTCTCTGTGTAGCTATGGAGCCTGTCCTGGAACTCACTCTGTAGCTCAGGCTGGTCTGAACTCACAGAGATCCACCTGCCTCTGCCTCCTGAGTGCTGGGAATAAAGGTGTGCACCACACCGCCCAGTTTGAGTGAATTTCTTATGAGTGATCTTGCCTTGAATGCAAACTGACCACTCAAGGGGCGTTATTTGAGGCTGCCAAAGGAGGAGAGACTGAATCTACTGTTTGAATGGGGTATATGCACAGCTCTGTGCAGGTGTTGGGGGAGCTAGGTCGTTAGGCACACTGTCAGGTATACGCAATACACAGTCCACATAGGGACGTACAAATCAGACCACTGTGCATGCAAACTCAAAAGATCATTTGGGAATTTCCTGTACTTAAAGTTTAGGAGAGACAATTTAATCTCGCTTCCCAAACCTGCACTTCCTCATGCTTGCTTGCCAGCTCGTCCCAGTGACAAGGAGGCTGTTTCAATTCTGTGATTGTCAGAGTCCATTGTTAACTGGACAGACTCCACCTGGGAGACGGGGCTCTGGGCATGCCTGTGGGGGAGCATCTCCATCGCCTTCACTATGGGGGAGGACCAACTGTCGGGGCAGTCATTCCCCGCCTGGGATCCTGGATCATCTAGATGGAAAACCGAGCTGAGCATCAGCATGCATCCGTCCCCCTCTCTTCCTGGCTGTGGACATGATGTGACAAGCTACTTCAAGGTCCTGCCCCTTTGGCTTTCCCACAGTGATGAACTGTGTCCTTGAACTGTGGGAACAAACGCTTCTTCCCTTAAGCTGCCTCTGTTGGGTACCCGACCACAGTGACAGGTAACTGAGACAAGTGTTGTGGTTCCCTCCACAGTATGAACCATATTCATTGCAAGCTACAGACCAGACCGGTAGCCAGGGCAACCCAGAGAGACCCTATCTCAGTAAATAATAATAACAATAATAATATCATAAAATAAAAGAAAGAGAAAGAAAATGGTAAACTTAATAACATACATGATTTCAGTTGGCATGCAATCCCAAGGACTGAGGAGAGTTGCCAGGAGAGTTCAAGGTTACCTGGTGAGATACTGAATTCCCGGTAAGCCTGGGGCTACACAGTGAGATCCTGTAACCAAACCAAGGCAAACCAACAAAGCCTGTTTCTTTCTGCTGTAGAATGCCACTTGTGGTCCAGCTGTGGCTATCCATCAGAAAGCGTGCTAGAGATGGAAGCCCAATTGCTGTGCTATTGCAGGCCTTGTGAGTCAGAATTGGGGTTTTAAGGAGGTTCTGCGGGTATTCGTGAGTGTGAATTTGGGTTTTAAGGAGGTCCCTAGGGTATTCATGTGTGTGAATCTGGGTTTTAAGGAGGTCCTGCAGGTATTCAGGTATGTGCTGCTTAGTTTTCATTGTTAACATGACACATCTGGGAAGAAGGACCCTCAACAGAGGAATTTTCCAGATTAGATTGGCTGGTGGCCATATCTGTGAGGGATTATCTTGATTGCTAATTGACATGGGAGGGACCCAGCCCACTGTGGGCAGCACCATCCCATACAGGTGGGCCTGGGCTGTACAAGAGATTAGCTGAGCCTGAGCCTGAGTGGTCCATGGTATGAGCCAGTGAACAGCGTGTCTCTGTCTCCATGGTTCCTGCTTCAGTTCCCGATCCGACACTCTGAAGTGATGGACTGTGACCTGGAAGTGTACACTGAAATAAACCTTGTACTCTCCTAGATTGCCTCTGGTCAAAGTGGTCATCACAGCAACAGAGAAGCGAGCTAGAACAATCTTCCCATTTAAGCGATCCACACATTAAGAAACTGTTCTATGCCTGATGGGGTGGTGTATGCCTTTAATCCCAGCATTTGGGAAGCAGAGGTAGGCAGATCTCTGAGAACAAGGCCAGCCTAGTATATAGAGAGAGTTCTAGGACAGCCAGGGCTACACAGAGAAAAAACATCCTGTCTTGGAAAACAAAAAAAGACAAAAACAAAAACAAACAAACAAAAAAACCAAAAACAAAAAAAAAAAAAAAGAAAAAAAAGAAAGTGAAAATAAAATAAAAATAAAAAAAGCTGCTCTATAAAATAGCTTTATAAATAAATATACCTCAAGATTAAGAAGAACCAGGGGCTGGAGATATAGCTCAGCTGGTAGAGTGCCTGCCTAGCATGCAAGAAGCCCTGAGTTCTAACCCCAGTCAGTACAAAACAGTATAAAACAGGCATGTCAGGCTCTTTCTGTAATCTCAGCATTCTGAAAGTAAAGGGAGGAGAATAAGAAGTTCAGGTTTATCCTCTACTACATACTCAGTTTGAGCCCAGCCTGGGCTACATGAGACCCTGTACAAAAAGAGCAAAAGAGAGGAAGAAAGTCAGGAGGGAAGGAGGGAGCCACAGGAGCAGAATAATCACAAGAGTGTTTGCTGACATGGAGTCCTCAAAACACTTCAGATGTATTTCTCACAATAACCCTTAATAGGTTTTCTACCCCACCCCCATAATAGATTTCTCTTCCAATGCAGTAAGCTGGATCAAGTATAATTGAAAAAGTATAACAACAGGTTTATTTGAGCAAAGCAACTCCCAGGTGGGTTCTCCAATCCCAGAGATCAAGGCCAGAGAAGCCATACACCCGAACTAAAGCAGGGAGATTATATAGATTGTAGACAAGGGATATTGACGTGTCCGCCACGACTGGGTTTGTGCCCAAGTATGATCCAAAGCTGAGCGCTTTAGGAGGGGATTTGGGCAGCTGACAACTTCAGGGCAGGAAGCCGCAGAAGCCACCAAGAATGCAGAACTGGGCTTCTTGGTGCCTTCCCTTTGTTCAGAGACTCTCTGAGTAGGCGGGTTTGAAGAGACAGGAATGGGGATTTCCAGATTATGTAGGGGCAGGCTGGAGGTTCCAACCTAACAACTCTAGTTAGAGCTGAGGAAGCAGAACTCCAGGGCTACACTGCTAGGAAGGGGCTCAGTTGAACTAAAGTGGGCTGATTTGGGATCTTGTCTGTAAGTCAAGACTGTAAGTCACTGTCTCATGTACTTTACTCCAAACATGGAATCCAAACATTAAAAAAAAGATTTATTTTTAGCATTTTTAATTATGTGTGTGTTCATGCTTGTGTGTGGGTGTGTACCCAAGTGCAGGTGCCCTTGGAGGCCAGAGGCATCAGGGCCCCTGGAGCTGGAGTTTCACAGACAGTTGTGAGCCATCTGATGTGGGTGTTGGAAACCAAACTCAGGTCCTCTGAAAGAGCCATAAGTGTTCTTAACAATCTAGAACTTCATCTGATGCCCTCTTCTGGCTTCAGGGGCACTTCATGCATGCCATACACATACATATACATGGGCAAATGCTCATACACATAAAATTAATTTTTTTTTGAAACAGGGTTTCTCTGTAGCTTTGGAGCCTGTCCTGGAACTAGCTCTTGTAGACCAGGCTGGCCTCAAACTCACAAAGATTCTCCTGCTTCTGCCTCCCGAGTGCTGGGATTAAAGGCGTGCACCACCACCACTGCCTGGCAAAAAAATTTTTTTAAAAAGAAAGATTGCCAGGCAAGTGAAAATGCACATTCTTAATCCCAGAGGCAGAGACAGTCAGATCTCTGTAAGTTCAAGACCAGCCTGGTCTATAGAGTGAGTTCTAGGACAGCCCGGGCTACACTGAGAAACCGTCTTGAAGCTCCCCCCCCCCCCCCCCCCCGCCTTGCAAAAAAATGACTTAAAAACAGAAAGATCAGAAGGATTAGGAAGAATAATTCTGCTTTATTTCTTGTTTGTTTTTTCCTGTTTTGAGACAGAGTCTATGTGGTCTTGGTTAGCCTGTACTGCTCGACTCCATTTTCATCTTGTGTGCATAAGTTCACGAATGTGTGTACGTGTCTGTATGTAGGTACACGTGTATGAAGCTAATAGACTTACGTGGGCCATTTTCCTCACTTGTGCTCCTTTTGATTGTTTTGACTGTTCATTCAGTATCTCATTGAATGTAACTTTGTAAATAAGAATTCCCAACAAGGCAACTGTCTGATGCTCTTCCCACGTGATGTCTTCATAGGTACGGGATATAACAGGTTATGATTCCAGGCTTGTTTCCTAGTTTTGGACTAAAGTAAATTAGTATGAGTATGACATCACCTATGGCTAGAAATGATAGCACTTTGCTAAAAATAGGTATCTAACACAGAACCTCTAAAGTTAAAAAGACATAATTACCTTTGTGTCCAAAGTCAGCTGACCTCCAGCTATAGAACCCTGAATAGAGATTTCTTCCTTTAGGAAGCAGAAATTGTAGCAGACTATTAACACCAGGAATCTAAAGAGTGCCATTAAAACATTGCTAGTAATCGGGATATGTCGCTCAGCTGTCAAGAGTGCTTGCCTAGCGTGCAGAAGGCACTGGGTTCCCAGAACCTAAGACCCAGTGGAATGGCTCTCCTTGAAATCCTGGCCCCGGGGGACACTAGGCAGGAAGACTGTTGTACAATCTGAGGCCAGCTTGTACTACCTAGTGAGTTCTAGGCCAACCAGAGCTACAGAGGGGGCTCCTACCTTAAAATAACACAACTAGTGTGGGAATGTGATGGTTTCTACTGATTAGCAATCTGATAAAACACAGCATCACCTAGGAAAGGAGTCTTTGGGCTTGCCTCTGAGGTGCTTTCTAGGATAGGCTAGCCTCTGGGCGTAATTATGAAGGATTAGCTTTTTTTTTTTCTCCCTTGAGAAAGAATCCCTCTATGTAACAGTCCCGACTGTCCTGGAAGTTGATATGTAGACCAGGTTGGCCTCAAACTCACAGAGCTCTGCCTGTCCCTGTCTCAATGAGTGGCAGGATTATGAAGAGTGCCAGGTCATGAAGAATTATGTTGACCATATTAGCTGAGGTGGAAGACCCACCCTAAAATTGGACAGCGCTATCCTATGTGGGGTCTGACTCGATACAAAGGAGGAAGTCGGCTAAAAGCCAACACACGTCTCTGTTTCCTGATCGTCGATGCAATGCAGCAAGCTGCCGCATGCTCCTGCTACCATGTCCTCTCCGAGACAAAAGACTGTACCCTGGAGCTCTGAGCTAAAGTAAACCTTTTCTCTCTTAAGTTGTGTGTGTGAGGGTGTTTTATCACAGCAGCAGGAGAGGAACTAGGACAGGGAATTCCACTTTAAATACACTAATAGGGCAACTTCCTTTCTGGTGTTTGTCTCACACACACACACACACACACACACACACGTAAACGGAGACTGCTTGTTTGTTTCCTGGTCACTCAGACCTAAATAACCACACAAAATTACTATATTAATTACAACACTGCTTGACCTATTAGTTCAGGCTCCTTATTAACTACATCTTAATTTACCCATTTCTATTAATCTGTGTATCACCATGAGGTTGTGGCCTACCAGTAAGGTTCTGGCGTCTGCCTCTTTCGGCAGCTACATGGTGTCTCCCTGACTCTGCCTACTCTTCCTGTATATCTCTGTTTGGAGTTCCCGCCTGGCTTTATTCTGCCCTGCCATAGGCTGAAGTAGCTTCTTTATTATCCAGTGGTAACAAAACATATTCACAGCATACAGAGGGGAATCCCACATCTCAAATACATACACATATACAGAGAGATAGAGAGAGACTCAGAGAGACAGACAGACAGACAGACAGACGGACAGACAGATAGATAGATAGTCTCATGTAGCCCAGGCTGGCCTCCATCTTCTGGCACCCTCTGAGTATTGAGATGTGCAGCATTGTATTTCTACTTTTTGACTGGCATTTCTACACTTCTTGGTACTGAGATTTGAAGTTGAGTGATGGTTCACTTGACAAAAATCACTGAGGGGTTGAGGAGTTGAGGAGATGCCTCAGTGGGTGGGAGTGCTTGCTCTGCAAGCATGAGAACCTCAGTTCCAATCACCAGCACTCATGTAAAAAGCTAGGCATGGCTGCATGTGCCTGCAATCTCTGGGGTAGAGACAGACAGAAACCAAAGTTTGCTGGCCAGCCAGTCCAACCCAATTAGTGATCTTCCTGTTTGTCTCAAAGGAATAAGGCAGAGAGAGCAACGTCCTCCTCTAACCTCTGCATGGGTGCAGCTATGTGCACTGTTACACACTCAGGTGCATTCACCAGGACACCACGTACACAGACACACTCCTAGGTGAAGAAAGGAGAGATGTTAGAACTGTAATTAGAGAGAGCAAGATCAGGAAAATGAAGCAAATACCTATCACTTCCCTCATTCTGAAGAGGCACTTATAACACGATAAGCGAAACAAGCACTTTGGGACTGCTGTCTCCTGGGGTAGCAGGTTGAGTCTTCTGGGAGAGGATGCAAGGAGGATTGCCACTCTGGCGTTACTGTTTTTCTTTCAAACATCAGAGATGTTAGGTGTTGGGGGGAAGGATGGAGGGAGGAAGAGATCTTCCGTCTTGTGTAGATGACGAACTATCTAAATTCTGAGGCCCATTCCATATCCTCTTTGCCCACACAGTCAAACCGTAAGAGCCCTTTGCTTTCTTCTGTTTTTGGCTTTGTGACGCTTTAACATCGACTGTGACTTGCCGGCATTTGGCACAGCGGATGAGGCGAGCCTTATCTGGCAGCCTATGAGAGAGCTGGTACAGCTTGAGCAGGGATGCTCTTGTCCCAGTTTCCAAACCTAGAGGGGGGAACCTCCTGCAGGGAGAGGACGTGGCTCTCTGTTCCCCTCCTAGGCGAACCAAATTTTGGCAGAGTTCTCGTGTCAAAATCCCCAACTGTGTCCTCAGGGAAGCCGGTGAGTAGGCAGAGGATGCTGACATAGATAGAAGGAAAGCAAGCAGAGGAGACACCAGGCTCCTGGGAGACAGCTGAGGGAGGCTACGCTCCAGCTGGAGGGCGCAGGCTCTGTCTCTCCTCTGGATAGCACTCCATTTTCCTGGGCTTCAACTGAATTGGAAACCAGACCAAAACAAAAAAGCAGAGCCATCTGGGGTACATCTGAGATGATCCAGTAGAACCTGACTCTGATGAGCCTCAGGGAGCCCAGAGCTTTCCAAAGCAAATCTACATTTATAAAACCCAGAATACTAAGTGTGTAACACATTCTTCAAGGATTTATAGTTTTAAGCTATTATCTTCTTTTTTGAGATAGGGTCTCATTATGTAGTCCTGGCTGTCTTTGAACTTGCTATGTAGACCAGACTGGCCTTGAACTCCCAGAGATGTGGCTGTATCTCCTTCCCTAGTGGAAGAGCTAGAACAAAAGCCTCAAAGCAAAGAGACACATTTTTTCAAAGAACAGCAGCAGGGTTGACAAGGCTCAACGGGAAATCTAGGGAGTGAATGGCCAGGCAGAGGAGGTCAGATCCTGCATGGCCTTATAGATCATTAGAAGGTCTTTTGACTTGTACTCTGATTAAAATTAGGAGTTATAGGGTAAGATGATGCAGTCAGTACAATGCTTGTCAAGCAAGCATGAAGACCTAACTTTGGATTCCCAGCACCCACAGTTAAAGTATGGCAGGTAGTGTACATGTAATCTCAGCACTGGTAGGTGGAGACTTGCTGACCACTCACCCTAGTCAACTGGGAGGCTCCAGATTCACTAAGACCAAACATTGGTTTCTGGTCTCTATACATGGGTACACACATGTGCACCACACATGCATACATCTGTGAACATGTCTGCATACATGTACACAAAATAAAAAATAAAAAGGAGTCACTGTAGTGTTTGGGGCAAAAAAGTGATAATGTCTGTATAATGTCAAAAGATCACTTTATTGTGCTATTTTTGAGCAAGGTCTCTGGTGCAGGCTGTCCTTGAACTTAGTAACCAAGGATTATTTTGAACTTCTAATCATCCTGTATCCACCTATAGAGTGCAGGAATTACAGGTGAACAAGACCATGCCTGGCTGATGCAATGATGAGGGTCAAACCCAGGGCCTCCTGCGTACTAGGCAAGCATTTTACCAACTAAGCTACAATCCCCTCCGAAGATATTTTAGATGCCATAGGAGGCTGGTTATAGTAACTGAGACAAGGGATTAGAAGTGGTGGTCCACGCTTGTTATACAAATACCTGAGATGCAGAGTCAGATGTAAAGCTAGCCTATGCTACATGAGACCATGTCTCTAAAACCATTGCCAATAAAACACCCCTCCACTCGTGCTCAATCAAGCCACTGTAACTAAACTCAGTGTGTAACAGAAAACAAAACCAAGACAGGAAGTGGGGGAGCAACTTGATGGGAAGGAGCAGGAGAGTGAGAATATATGGGGAGAGAGGTGAAAATGGCGAAATCTCATTATATACGTGTATGAGATCAAAGAACTAAAAAGGGGATTACTGCTCACTCAAAGGGGCTTTCAGTAATGAGTGATCAGAAGTTGTATTGTGAGCCTAGCAGTGGTGACCCCCACTTTTATACCACCACTCGGGAGGAAGAGGCAGGCAGATCTCTGAGGTCGAGGCCAGCCTGGTCTACAGAGTGAGTTCCAAGACAGCCAGAGCTACACAGAGAAACCCTGTCTTGAAGAAACAAAACAAACAAACAAGCTGCATTGTGGGGCTGTCAAATGGCTCAGGGGTAAAAGTGCTTGCCGTACCAGCTCGTGGAAAAGTGCAAGGAAAAGACCAACTCTGTTCACAAAGCACACACATGTGCACACACACATGCGCAGGCACACAAAAGAAGTTGCATTATAGGTATATGTTGAAGGTAGGTAGGCAGAGCAAGATTTCCAATGGTTTCAAGTTTCAGTTTGAGGTCTGAGAGAAATAGAGAAGTTACAAATGACTCAGGTTTTGGGCCCAGGCCACAAAGGCTTGCTCTGTAATGGAGAAGTGGGGTAATGAAGCTTTTATGGGAGAAGGCTCGTTTAGTTTGGGGTATGTTAAGTTTGAAATGCTTATTAAACATCTGAGTGGAGATGTAAATTTGGCAGGTGGGTCTATTAATCTGAATTCCAGAGGAACATCTAGGCTGGAGAAATGATGTAGACTCCTGTATCATATGCAGGCATCCTTTGGTGTCTGTATGGTGTGAGTGGGATTGGTTCCAGCACCTATTGTGAATGCCACCATCTGATAATGCCAAAGTCCCTGATATAAATAGTGCCATATTTGCATCTAATCTCTGCATATGCTCTCATACACTTTTTTTTTTCTTTTAGACAGAGTCTTGCTTATGCTGGTCTTGGACTTTCAATTAGCCTGTCTTAGCCTTCCTAGGGCTCAGATTACAGACATGTGCCACTAAATGCAGTCCATGTCTTTTAAATCTCAGCTACTTGTGGATTGTGATTCTACATGGGTCTCATAACTGAATTGGGGTTATGAAAAATTTGGCAACAGTAAGAGGGTTCTGACTGGGCAGTGATGGTGCACACCTTTAGTCCCAGCACTTGGGAGGCAAAGGCAAGCAGATCTCTATGAATTCAAGACCAGTTTGGTCTACAAAGCGAATTCCAGAACAGGTAGGACTGTTAGTTACACTGAGAATCCCTGTCTTGGAAAAAAAAAAGTTCTGGACAACTCCAAATTAATAAAAATCAAATGTACAATGAATCCAAGGTGTTTCTAGCCCCACTCACCTGTGTTGCGTTAAAGGACTGCACCACAGCCATGGTTCTGAACACACATGTGAACTTTGCATAGTGCATGCTGTTACACTATGCAAAGTTAATGGAAGCTGCCTGAAACACCACAGCTTCAACTTAACACTATTTTATGTAATGAATGAATTTTTCTGCTTTATACAAACATAATAGAATAATTACAGAAAAAAAAGACGTTTTTTTTCTAGACAGGGTTTCTCTGTGTAGCCCTGGCTGTCCTGGAACTCCTTCTATAGACCAGGCTGGCTTTGAACTCACAGAGATCCACCTGCCTCTACCTCCCGAGTGCTGGGATCAAAGGCGTGTGACACCACCACCCAGTGAAAAAAAGACTATTTCCCTGCCATCATTCCTCAGCACAGAAGTACCAAATTATGGGGCTGGAGAGATGGCTCAGAGGTTAAGAGCATTGCCTGCTTTTCCAAAGGTCCTGAGTTCAATTCCCAGCAACCACATGGTGGCTCACAACCATCTGTAATGGGGTCTGATGCCCTCTTCTGGTCTGCAGGCATACAGACATAATATTGTATATATAATAAATAAATAAATATTAAAAAAAGACGTACCAAATTACTTTATCTTTGGACAGTGCTGTGTTAGACTGTTTAATTTTTTTAAGTTGCTATATAAGTTACTAACTTAAGTTTTATTTAAAAAATTATTAATGCCAGGCAGTGATGGTACATGATTTAATCCCAGCACTCAGGAGGCAGAGGCAGGTGGATCTCTGTGAGTTCAAGACTAGCCTGGTCTACAGAGTGAGTTCCAGGGCAGCTAAAGCAACACAGAGAAATCTTGTGTCAAGAAAAACAAAAACAAACAAATCATTAGGAGGTTGGAGAGATGGTTCAGTGGTTAAGAGCACAAACTGCTCTTGCAGAGAACCAACGTTTGGTTGCCAGTGCCCCTACGGCTACTAAAAAGGGCCTGTGACTCCAGTTCCAGTGAACTGATGAAATCTTCTGGCCTCTAAATGCACCTGCATGCACATGGCACAGATATACTCGAAGAAGCACACACACACACACACACACACTTTTTAAAAATCATTAAAGGAGGGGCTAGAGAGATGACCCATCAGTTAACAGCACTGGCTGCTCTTCCTGGAAACCCATGTTTAATTCCCAGCACCCACATGGTGGCTTTTAACCATGTAACTCCAGTCTGAGGTGATCAAACAGCTTCTGGCTTCAGAGGCACCAGGCACTCATGTGATACAGATACAAACATGTAGCAAACATTTATACATATAAAATTTAAAAAAAAAATAAAATCTTAAAACAAAGATTAAGACAGAAAATCACATTACAAAGAATGCAGCCTGGTACATGATAGGTATTTGTAAGCAATCATTTTAATCAGGCATCTTTTTTTTTTTTTTTTTTTTTTGTTTTGTTTTTCGAGACAGGGTTTCCCTGTAGTTTCTAGAGCCTGTCCTGGAACTAGCTATTGTAGACCAGGCTGGCCTCAAACTCAGAGATCCGCCTGCCTCTGCCTCCCGAGTGCTGGGATTAAAGACGTGCGCCACCACCGCCCGGCCTTAATCAGGCATCTTAATAGAAAAATGCTACATATCAATACTACAAAATCACAGGAATACAACTTCCCTTTTGTCTTTTTTCTTTTCTTTCTGGAAGTGGGGTCACATGTAGCCCAGGGTACCCTTGAGTTGCCTGTGTATCTGACGATGACCTTGAATTTACTGTCCTCCTGCCTCCACCTCCCAAATGCTGGGATTATAGGCCTACACCACTCCTGGTGTATTCTGTGCCGAGGATTGAACTCAGGGCTTTATGCATGGGAGACTGGCAGTCTACTAACTGATCTACATCCCCAGTCCCATAGAAATACAACTTTGACCTCAGTTTAAGTCTTTAATTAGCCTTCTGAAGGTCTGCCATTGTTATGAAAGTAAACACTTCTCAGACAAAGCCAATCTGGTAGGGAAACCATAATGCTGGGCATAAACACAATTGAGAAAACACTCTGAGGGGAGATGATTGAAGCAACAAAGTAGAGCAGAAAGTGAACCATCTCTCAGAGGGGCCACAGCTCTATAGAGTTTTCCTTTGTGGCTATGACTTGGGAGGCTCCAGGTTGTTTGGCATCATGGGAAACCTAGGATGGAAGGGAGGGCTCTTTCTAGACGGAAGTTTTTTGTCCTGCTCAGTCATTCAGTCCCAATAAAACCCAAGAGGTTCATATTAATTATAAACGTGTTGGCCTGTTAGATGAGGCTTATTACTAACTAGCTCTTACAACTTAAACTAACCCATAATTCAGGTCTATGTTTAGCCATGTGACTTGGTGCCTTTTCTCAGTAAGGCATTCTCATCTTGCTTCCTCTGCATCTGGCTGGTGACTGCCATTCTGCCTTTCCTCTTCCCAGAATTCTCCTAGTCTGGTTGCCCTGCCTTTACTTCCTGCCTGGCTACTGGCCAATTAACGTTTAACTAAACCAATATGAGTGACAAATCTCCACAGTGTACACAGCAGGCTCTGGTTCTTTCCCTAATCACAATGGCATGAATTTTAGCTCCAGGAATTCATTCGAGTCACCTTTACCAGGGCTTGGCAAGATATGATTTGAAAGGTTAAGAAAAGACAATTAATAAGAATAATTAACTAGGTGAGGTGCTTTTTACCTGTAGTTCCAGCACTTGAGAGGTTGGAGGCAGGAAGATCAGTGGCTCATGGTCATCATCATTGACACAGGAGAGTCAAAGCCAGCAATAGCTACTGTCTCACACAGTAAAATGGGCTGGGGAGATGGCACTGTGGGTGAAGTGCTTGCAGCTTGAGGGCTCAGTGAAGATGCCTAGAATTAACATAAAGCCAGATGAACAGTGTTTCTACATCAAGTGGGAGGCAAAGGCAGATAAACGAATCTTTGGATGCTTTAGGGTCAACTAATTGGCAGATAGCACTGGCAAACTACAAAGAAAACATGAGAGACCCTGTCTCAAGCAAGGTGGAGGGTGGAGAGTGATACACAACTCACACACAGAGATTATTTGACAGGGTTGGAGAGATGGCCCAACAGTTAAGAGCACTGGCTTGTATACGGACCCTGCTCATTTGTTTCCTGGCCTCCCTGGCCCAAATAATCACACAGAAACTATATTAGTCACAACACTGGTCTATTAGCTCAGGCTTCTTATCAATTAACTCTTAAATCTTAAATTAACCCATTTATATTAATTTACATTTTACCACGAGGCTCATGGTTTGTTACCTTCTTGTGCAGCTACATCACATCTTTCTGACTCTGCCTTCTTAGCCTGGCTATATTCTGCCCTGTCTTAGGCCAAAATAGCTTCTTTATTCATTAGCCAATAAAAACAACACATATACAGAAGGGCATCCCATCCCTGGCTCCTCATCCCGAGGACCTAGATTTGATTCCCAGCATGCACATGGCAGTTCACAACAGTCTGTAACTCCAACTTCAGGACATTCAATGTTCTCCTCTGGCCTCCACTGGCACCAGGCACAGGCATGCATGTGGTACAGAGACATATATCCAGCATCCAGGCAAAGTACACATAAAATAAAAATAAATACATCTTTTTAGTTTTTTTCAGATAAGGTTTCTCTGTGTAGCCCTGGCTGTCCTGGAACTCACTCTGTAGATCAAGCTGGCATCAAACTCAGAGATCTGCCTGTCTCTGCCTCTCGAGTACTGGGATTAAAGACATGCACCTCCACTGTTTGGCCAAAAATAAATACATCTTTACAAAAAGGTTTAAAAATAAAAGCAAAACAATAATTAACAAACACTGAGCACATAGGATTTTCTAGGAAACATTTTAACCCTTTACACGAATCATCTTATTTAGCCTTCCTTTTATTCCCACCTTACAGTAAAAACCTGAGACTCAGAGAGGGTAAGTTGTGAGGTTACAAAGCCAATAAACTGAACCCAGGTTAGTCAGCCCACAGCGTCTATTAGTGCAAAGTGACCTGTAGCAAACAGTGCTTGGCGGTGGACTTTCTTGTTAGCTTAACAGCATTGTTCAGGTCACGTGAGCAAGCCATCTTCAAATATGTAAAAACTGTACTATTTTCAGCAATTGTTCTTACAGGGTGCATGACAGAGCCGTAAAGAGATGGCTCTCAGACGATCCAATCTACTTAGCCAATAAAATCCTAACAGAGAATTATCTGGGTGCAAGCTTAGGTTCTCTGGGCTTGCTGCATTAACTACAGTGATGGAAAGACTTGTATTGGGGCCAGAAGGTAGGGTGGGGTCTTCACAATCTCACGGGAGACATTTCAGACATCTAGATCAGAAGCCAGCATGGTGATGTTCACCTGAAAACCTCAGCACTTGGGACAAGCAGGCAGGAAGATCAGTTAAGAGTCCAGTTTGGAACAGGGCGGTGGTGGCGCACGCCTTTAATCCCAGCATTCGGGAGACAGAGGCAGGCGGATCTCTGAGTTCGAGGCCAGCCTGGTCTACAAGAGCTAGTTCCAGGACAGGCTCTAGAAACTACAGGGAAACCCTGTCTCGAAAAAAAAACAAAACAAAACAAAAAAAAAAGAGTCCAGTTTGGGTGACATGAGATCCCCACCTGAAACAAACAAACAAAACCAAAACAAATCCATCAAGACCAGTAATTTTACAAGTGCTGCCAACATTCATCTTTCATCAGTTGCATAGAAACTGAAAGAACCGGCTCCAGATGTGGGTCCAGCTTGAGGTACTCATCGCCCCTTGAGAATGCAGAGAGAAATCCAGAAATCCAGGACGATAGGACGACTCCAACCCCGGCGGCGGGGACAGGAACAGCCGGTTTGTACCTGGGCTCAGTGAAGGCTGCCGACCCCGCTTGGACCAGCGCAGTATCCACGTCAGTACTAGGTTTCCACCTAACACATCCTGCCCGCTCTACCGCCGCAGCCCGGGTGATCGGTGATGCACGCGGGGCTGGGTTTCAGGTAGGAGACTCGAGGAAAACCAGCGTGACCACAGAATAAGCGACTCATCAGGCCGCGCATGCGCAGTCCCCCCGACTTGGTCTTCCGCGCAGGCGCAGCTGCGTTTCCCTACAGCTCCGCCCCAGACCCCGCCCTCAGGCTTGGTCCCCGCCCCCGCAGGCGCGGTCAGCTCCAGAGCCCCGAACGCCCATATCCGGGTTCCCTCCGCCGCCGCCGCCGCCGCCGCCTCGCTCTCTCAGCCCTGTCAGGAGTGGTGTGATTCCCGATCAAGATGGCGGCCGTGGGGCGAGTCGGCTCGTTCGGTTCATCTCCGCCCGGGCTAGCTTCGACTTACGCCAGCGGGCCCCTGGCCAACGAGCTGGCGTCGGGCAGCGGCGGCCCCGCGGCGGGCGACGACGAGGACGGACAGAACCTTTGGTAACGACCGCACCCCTCTCTGGTCCCCCGCGGGTTATCTCCTCTCCGGGGCGGACGCCTTCGGGATCCCAGAGCCCCGCGGGAGCAGGGAGCCGGGCGGGGCTTCCTGGTAGCTGGGGCCGGCGGTTCCCGTCCTCGGCCGGGCCCGGCCTCAGCCTGTGCGCCTTGCTCCCTGTTAGGTCCTGCATCCTCAGCGAGGTCTCCACGCGCTCGCGCTCCAAGCTCCCGACCGGGAAGAACGTGCTGCTGCTGGGTAAGTGCTCTCCGCCGGGATCGGGGCTGCAGGCTCACTCCTCCGCTCGCCCACTCCCTTTGTGCGGACAGCGGAGCCCAGCCGCGCCCCGCCTCCCGGCCTGCGGCTGACAGCTGGGGGACAAGGCACCCGGGTCCTCCCGGCTTGGTCCCTCCCGTCCTTTCTCCTCCCCGGGATGTGGGGTGGCTCTGTCATCTCCCTTGGGAGAGGCAGAATGAACGAACGTAACACCCAAGGGAATCCTAGTGGTCTGAGGTTCCACTTAGACGAACCGGGACAGTTTTCCCTTTCATAACAGAGATTGGTAGCAAGCAGGAGGGTTCCAGCGCAAATGCACGCCGTTAATATTTAATAGCTGACTCTTTTGTGTAATTGACAGGAGCCAGAGACTGGGTCGTGATGAGTGTTATTTGAATCAGCGTTCTCCCGTTCTCCTGGCGCTGTGCTCGGGTTGCAGCTGCCTTTTTGACTGTCACCTAATAACTCTGAAATTTGTAAAGGGCAGTAGAACAGCGGTCTCATTTAGTTCCTTCAGCCGAATGGCTAGAATAAGGAAGACATGTCTCTCCCCCTTCTCATAGGTATTTTTTATCTCTACCGGCTGTGAAGTGGGGATAAAGGGCCGAAGGACAGCAGACAATCCTAGCCTCGCATTTTTGCAAGTTTTTCTAGCTCCAGGAGAAATCTCACTTTTTTATTTTTTATTTATTTTTTACATGCAAGATTTGGAGTGTATAATAAGATGACAGTTATATTTTAAAACTTTGATGTGGGTGTCTCAAGACTTTAGACTCTTTGAATTTTAACCAAAAGGCTATGAAGCTGTGCCTGAAGAGTTTTTGTTATGTGTACCTAGGAATTGCTCCCTGAGAGGCTCCACAGTGACTGTCAATGGGCAGGTAGGAAGAAATGACTCATTTTCTATGACCTCCTGCCGCGCATGCAGGCGTCTTTGTGTTGTAGAAAGCTGTGGTCAAGCTAGTTGGAAGATGAGCTTTGCACCACGTGTAGCCTGGATTGAATAAAGGCCCCCGTTGCAAACAAACAGAGTCCATAGGTGTCTGTAATCCTGGGTTCCTTCGTCTTTCAAATGCTAGCTGTGGGAATAACAGTGCTTGCCTGCTGGAATTGTGGGAGGGTCAGATGGGACACCAGAAAGCCAGGCTGCAGATTATGCTATGCGCTGGACTGAATGCGAACCCATTCCTGAGAAGTCTTTAACCAGTGGCTTAGAGCCGCTGATGTGTCTGCTGCTCCCATTGCAGTGTTCCCAGTGTCTTCTTCCTTACAAACAAGACAGGGCCACTGCCTACATCAGTGATGTTGATAGGGCAGAGATAAAGTAGGGTCCCAAAGCAACAAAGCCAAACCAGTTCCAGAGAATGCTTTTAATTGCTAATGTAGACAGGTTACTAACTGCTACTGAGAACTTAAGACTGTATGTCCCCCTCGAAGTGGATTCTGTTTTAATTACTCTGTTAAATAGATTCCTTTTTGAGTCTCATCAATAAATAGCGGCAGTCTTGTTCCTGTCTGGTGTTTTCTAGATCCTTCAGACACTGGATCAGTCTATAAGTCTTGGTGTACTCGGAGCCCCACACTCTCTCAACTCCCCTTTACCTAAGCTAGTTTTCTTTCTTATGAACTTAATAGTTCAGAAAGCTCCATCTGGTGTCAAGTTATATAAGCCTGAAATGTCATGTTTTTCTTTCGTTACTATTAGGGTTTTCCTGAGAGCCCTTTTCAGCTAATCATTGATTTTAAAATACTGTTTGTGCAAAAATAGTTACTTTTCCAAAATTCCTCCAAAGAGTTTTTAGAGGCATTTAATTATCAGGTATTATAGCAGTGTTCAGTCTTTGATGGTAGAGGAAGGAAACACACAGGTGTCCTGTTGTCTTTGTTATTGAGTTTGAGGCTGTCAGGCCAGGCAGATAGGTGCTTGGCTCTAATATGTCACTCATGAGTGAGGATGGTATTTTGTCATCTATGCTCAAAGAAAAGAAGTCTGAGCCCCTTAACATGGCTTTGTATTTCAGAAATAGCCTGGTATGGGGGATGGTATATGCCTTTGTCTGAATCCCTTGCATAGCTACACTGCATAGCCACACACCCCAGTTTAACCCTTAACTTGCTACTTCACCTTTCCTTCAGTAGGATAAAGGAGCCGGAACTATGTGTCAAGGATTAATTATTATTTCAGTTATGTGTAGTGGGTGAGTGGGGACTATATGCACATGAATGCAAGTGCCCTTAGAGGCCAGAAGTATCAGATTCCCCTGGAGCTACCTGATGTGGGTGCTGTGATTCGAACTCAGGTCCTCAGAGCAGTATGTGCTCTTCACCACTGAGCTATCTCTCAAAAACATTTTCATACACATCTCATCTACAGTTCTATCACCCAATCTAGAGGGTAGATGGTAGCACCAATTTGTAGATAAGGTGATGATATTTAGATACAGTTAAGTAGTTCTCCAAACTCACACTGTTGTTAAGGTCCTGTGTGGTGTGGTCCTGGTATAGCTTTCCAGCTGGATTGAAGTCCCTTCAAGGAATACAATGCCATATACAAAACTTTTACTACTCAATAGTTATTTTTGGTCCAAAATACCGGTAATTATTTAAAAGAAAAAAATCTGGTCTTAATCCAGGAGGCTAAAGCATAAGAAACACAAATTCAGGGACTGTATAGGGACGGACATCTTATCTTTAAAAAGAAGCTGGGTGATGTGGTGATGAGTTCCTGTTGTCCCAGTATTTGGAGTTTCAGGTAGGAAGATCAGGAATGTAAAGCCATTCCCAGTTACTTAGTAAGGTAACAGCCAACAGCAGCAACAATAAAACAAACAAACAAAAATCCAAAAACAAAAAACCCAAGAGCAAGGGGCTGGAGAAATGGCTCAGCAATTAAGAACACTTGCTGATCTTGCAGAGGGCCCAGGACCACAGAGTGGCTCATAGCCGTCTGTAATTCCAGGTCCAGGGACCTGACACCCTCTTCTGGCCTCATCACCAGGCACACAAGTGGGGCACACACACATGTAGAGACTAAATGCTCATAAACCTAAAATAAAACCTCAAAAGCCCAAATAAAATATAACTCCTAAAACAATAACAACAAAACCTAACAAGAGTAGATGAAAAATGGTATTGCTGGATCTTGAGGTAGATTGACTCCAACTTTTTGAGAAATTGCTATACTGATATCCAAAGCGGCTGTACCAGTTTGTACTCCCACCAGCAATGCAGGAGTATTCCCCTTACTCCACATCCTCTCCAGCATAAGCTGTCATCAGTGTTTTTGATCTTGGCCATTCTTACAGGTGTAAGATAGTATCTCAGAGTTGTTTTGATTCGCATTTCTCTGATGACTAAGGGTGTTGAACATTTCCCTAAGTATCTTTTGTGGCTATTTGAGATTCCTCTGTTGAGAGTTCTCTGTTTAGGTCTGTACCCCATTTTTTTATTGGATTATTCTTTTGATGTCTAGTTTCCCGAGTTCTTTGTATATTTTGGAAATCAGTCCTCTGTCAGATGTAGGGTTGGTGAAGCTCCTTTCCCGTACTATAGGCTGCCAATACCACTCTTAGGCATATACCCAAAGGATGCTCAATCATACCACAAGGACATTTGCTCAACCATGTTCATAGGAACATTATTTGTGATAGCCATAACCTGGAAACAACCTAGATGCTCCTCAAATGAAGAATGGATAAGGAAAATGTGGTACATTTACATAGTGGAGTACTACTCAGCAGTAAAAAAAATAATGACATCTTGACATTTGCAGGCACATGGACAGAACTAGGAGAAAAACCATATTGAATGAGGTAACCCAGACCCAGAAAGACAAATATAATATGTACTTACTCATAAGTAGATTTTAGACATAAAGCAAAGAATAACCAGATTACAGTCCACAACCCCAGAGAGCCTAGACAATAAGACCCTAAGGGAGAAATATATGGATCTGCCTAGGAAGGAGAAAAAGACAAGATCTTCTGAATAAATTGGGAGCATGGGGGGCAAGAGGAGGGAAGGAAGGAAGAAGAGTGGGGAAAAGTATAGCTCAATTAAAAACAACAAAATATAAAATAAAAAAAAGAACAAGGGGAGACTATTATATAACAACAACAACAATAACAAAAAGATGAAGAAAATCCAAGTACTTATTGAGCTTAGGGATGTGACTTATTGACAGATATAACTGGCCATGACACTTATGAATAAGCAGCCCTTTAATTTACCTGGACCTGACTCATAGTGAAGTCTAGAAAGACTATGACAGTGCTTAATCATTCAACCTATATCTGTATATTTCTCCTTTTTTATTGTGTGTGTGGGGGTTGGGTGGGTAGTAGGTCTTGAACCTGCAGCCTCACATAACAGGCAGAAGACACTCTTACCACTGAGGTTATCCTAAGCCTCTGAACTCTTGTGGAACAGGTATTAAAGATCACCAGAGTTCTGTAACTGTAGGAAACAGGTTTTTATTAGTTATGCCGATGCTGTTTTCTGGTTTAGTAATTATGAGACTATGATGCCAGTGATAGATGATACAAAGAAAAGCATCTCTCATATCCTGAGTTGAGGATTAGCATAAAATTATGTTGTTTAATATATGTTATTAGTAAAAATATACCAAATACAAAATGTTATGAGGATCATCAGATGGCATATTGTTCTCTTAAAATAGTCAGGGCTGCTAGTTGGTGGTGGTGCACGCCTTTAATCCCAGCACTCTAGATGCAGAGGCAGGTGGATCACTGAGTTCAAGGCCAGCCTGGTCTACAGGGTGAATTCCAGGACAACCAGGCTACACAGAGAAAAAACAAACACAAAGTCAGGGCCAGCACAGTTTTCTGTAGAGAATCAGAATCTAAGTGATGTGCGTTTTGTGAGCTGTAAAGTCTCTTGCAGACTCCTCGGTTCTGCTCTTAAGTCCCCAAACAACCACAGATAATAGACAAATGAATGAAAAATAGCAGTGTTTTGATAATTTATAGAAACAAGCATCAGGCAGGTTTGGTCTGTGACCTGAAATTGGTGAATTATGCCTTCCTGTAACCCCGTTGTTGCCATTAGTTTTATCCCTAAACTAAGATGACAGTTAATGGAGGTTTTGTTGAATGAGTTAAGGTATCTGGCATAGTAGAAGCTCAGTGAGTATGTGTTGCATGAATGATGAATTAACTCTCAGTTTGGTTGAGCAGAGATTTAAGAATTAAGAAGAGTAGACCTATTTCCCCCAGTGCCACTGTCAGAAACAGAAAACAGAGCTGCAGGAGTGATAGATACAGATGGTAGGATGGAGTGAAATCCACCGGAAGAGAATGCCAACCAAAGCACTTTGACTGTTCAGGAGAGTAGCTGGACATGGGGGCACACACTCCCACTACTTAGGAGATGGAGGCAAGAAAGAGGATTGGGAAGTCAGAGTCATCCTCATTACATAGTGAGTTAGAGTTCAGCTTGGACTACATGAGACTCTTGTCTCAAAAAAACAAAAATAAAAATAAAAGCCAAACAGAAGAGCCCTGCATTGATGGGAAAGCCTGTCTTCTCTGGCTGAATAGATGCATTTCTTCAGGAGTTTTAGAATTACACTGTGCAGCATCATCTAAGGAAAACATAGCCTGAGACTCCCTTCTGCTCTCCAGAAGCCTTTAAAGTCCTACAGGGAGATGACAGAGTAGCAGGAGTCAGATGAAATGTCAGTGTGAAGCAGCCATGAGAAACTGTTGCTGGAAGTGCCCTGGGGAGGAGGACTCTGGGTGAGGGACAGTGGGAAGGTGCAAATACCTGCTGAGAAAGGCTGAGAAAGTACCTCAGGTGTGGTGGAAGGAGTCCACCTGGAGGCCAGGCAGCTGGGAGTAGACTGTTCTGTCTTTGGAAGCTGGAGCACTGTGGACATCGCCTCCTGAGGTATAAATTGAGATAATTTCATACTTCATGGTATTAAAAGAACCAAAAGACATTATGTCTAAAAACCTTTAAAGTTGGAAGTCACTGATTTAAAAGTTGTGCATGTTTCATGCTAGAGAAAGAAAAATAAAGTGTTAAAAAGATGAAGTCAACTGCCAGGCACAGTGGCGCACGCCTTTAAATCCCAGCACTCGGGAGGTAGAGGCAGGCAGATCTCTGTGAGGTCGAGGCCAGCCTGGTCTACAGAGTGAATTTCAGGGCAACATAGTGAGGTTTTATTGGAAACAAAACAATTCCAAACAAACAAAAATCCAAAAGACCAGCTATATTTATATCATACACATTATTTATATAAATACATATTTAAATATGTATTATGTATGTGGTGTGGAGTGAGAACAACTTTGTTGAGCTACTTTTCTCTTCCACTTTTTTTTTTAGTTTGAAAATTGACCTTTTTTATTATCAATTGTTAAAAGACAACCAAGTTTTGTGTTAACATATTTGTAATCTGAGCATTCTGTAGACTGAGGAATTTAGTTTGAGACGAGCCTATGCTACAAGAGAGTTCTGTGCCAGTTGGGCTACTTAATGGCAAGACACCCTCTTGCAACAGCCGAAAGCAATGAGTAAAGAACTTAAAACAGCAAGAACAACAACATAAGAAACAGATTATGGTATTTTAGGTTTTTTTTTTCTACAAAACATTTCCTAAACCAAATGGAAAGAGATATTTGTTCCAAATACTAGTCACTAAACAAAGCCTTTGAGTTGGTGTATGCTAACTTTATTTGCACATCTTTATGGCAGACAAAAGGTCTAGCAGAGTACTAGTGCATAAGCGTGTAAAATCAGTGTTGTTAATAATAAATCTGAAACTCCCAGAAATTCTGCAGAAGCCTACACATGGGAAACCCTTCTTATGTGGGATCCAGAGACCAAACTTAGGTTGTTGGGCTTGCTTGGCAAGCATTTTATGTGCTGAGCCACTTCACCAGCCCAGCTTTATCTTTCCTTATTGAATAATAGTATACTTGGTTGTATTGTAATTATGGTTGATTATAGGTCATTATTGTTACATCTTATTTTCCATGTACCCAGTATTATCTTTGGAATAAATTCCTGCTAGCGACATTGCTAAGTAATGCATACCGGCATACAAAGCTGCTGATAAAGAGCCTTTAGTTCAATGAGACTTTGACCTCTGGAGCAGAGGAGCTGGTGATAGCCATTGGGATCAGCATTTACTTACTGGCTTTAGTGCTCATTGAATTAGACTGGTTTTGATTCCCTTTTAATCAGTCTGTGGGAGTCAGAAGAAATAACTGATAATAAGTTTTGATGTTTTCATTCGATGGGAACTATCCTGTTATGCCAGTTACTCATGCTGAGGATTTCCCAAGTGAAGTGTCTTGTAGTGTTTCTGCTATTTTACAGACAAGGGCTTTGTGTCTCAGGCTTCACAGTTTCACTAGTATTCAAGGTCGGCTTTGTCTTTTTGTTTTGCATATACTCCTTGATGCTTCTGAAAATCTAGTCTGAATAGGTGTGCATACAAGTTTATTCATGGCAACAAGTCCTGTAGCTGGCCAAGGAGGAAGATGCCCACTGAGAGATGGGAGTAGGTCAAAAGCAACCCCCCCCCCCAATCTCTCTGGAGCCTCCACATGACCTTAGGAGGACTAAGTGGAAGATCTGAGCCAAAAGTAGTTGAATGAAGGTCCCTCATGAGGCTGTGTGTGGTGGCACACATTGGCACTTCGGAGGTAGATCTCTGAGTTCAAGGTCAGCCTAGTTACATATGCAATTCTTGGACAGTCAGGGCTCCATAGAGAGATGCTGTCTTAAAAAATAAAACAAAATGAACGATCCCCCATGGGTTTTGTCACTAGAACTTTCAGATGAAACATGTTGCTTTATGTTTTGTCATGCAAGGTCATGAAGTTGCATCTTGTTTTTATATGGCAGGTTGGGGGATTCCTTCTCACCCATTTATCTTGATGTGTACCTGATGTATCTATCAGGTGTAGAGATGCCAGCCAAAGCTCTGCAGAGGTGTGTGGCACCAAGCCTGTGCTAAGCAGGAAGTAGTGTCTCAGCAGAAGAGAGGACAGAGAAAAGAATGCAGAGTGCTATTTAATTTGACTCATTGTCCTGAACGATGGGGTGGGGCTGATCTAGGCACAATGTGGTAATGTGGCTTTGTGTTCATGAGCGCTGGGCGGGCTTAAGTTGCTTTGCATTTTAGACAGTAGCACCCACTTTCTAGCCTCGTGGGCAGGATGTGCAGTAACTTCTGTGAAACCCTGGGAACAGTGCTATGCTTTAGTGTTCGGGACAGCAGTTACATCACATGTTGTGTGTGCCTTCTCACTTGCACCTGCATGATGTTCTTTTTTTTTTTTTTTTTTTTTTTTTTTGGTGTGGGGTGTTTCAAGACGATTTCTCTGTGTAACCCTGGCTGTCCTGGATCTCGCTCTGTAGACCAGGCTGGCCTCGAACTCAGAGATCTGCCTGCCTCTGCCTCCTAAGTGCCACCACCGCTCAGCTCATGATGCTCTTTTTAAAGTACTGCTGGTGGACCTACAGAAGTTTCATTCTTAAACAATGTCACAGATCCAGTGAATAATAATAGGGACAGAATTTCAGGTCTCTGCTGTGTCTAGGGTCACCCAGCTGCTGAAGGGATGTCACAGAAGTCACATCCAAATCTTCACATTCTTCATCTGCAAATTGACATTACAAAGTATCTTAATAGCCTGGTGAGATGGGTCAGTGGTAAAGGCTCCTGCTGCCAAACCTGATGACCTGGGTTAGAACCCTGGCATCCACATGGTAGAAGGAGAGAACTGAGCCCCTCAAGTTATTCTCTGACACCACACATGCGCCATGGCACATGCATTTCCCCACCACTAAAATAAGCAAACAAATATAAAAATGATTTTGGTATCACATCTCTTTGTTGAATTAGAGATCATCTTTCAGGGACATACAGCACTACCAGCATACATTTGTCTGTATACACTTCCAGTGATTTTTGCAGATCTTGATTTTGTGATCACTTTGGTTTTTTTTGTTTTTGTTTGTTTTTTTAAAGATTTGTTTATTACTTGAATGTTCTGCCTGCATGTATACCTGCAGGCCAGAAGAGGGCACCAGAACTCACTCTAGATGGCTGTGAGCCACCATGTGATTGTTGGGAATTGAACTCAGGACCTCTGGAATAGCAGCCAGTGCTCCTAACTTCTGAGCTGTCTCTCCAGACCCCCACTTTGATTTTTAAATTTGAATTGAAGAATAAGAATTGATAACTGTGGTTGCTTTGGAGAAAACTGAAGTCTGGTAAGTGCCGGATCTTGTGAGTGGCTTATGTGAGCAGAGTCTTGACAGATAGGATGGAGTGCAGGCTTACTCACGGTGGAGAGTCTGACTGTTGTCTGCATCCGTGATCAACAAGCCTTCTCGCCTTCGCTTATCCTTCTGTCAGACACGGCCCTTCCCTGTCCATGGGCTCTTAAATGTCTCCACACTTGACTAGGACAAAGCAGTTCCCAGCTGACATTCAGGGATTGTCCCATGGTGATTTTAAATGGCCAACAAACCAAGAATGACTCTTGTTTCTGTTTTTTAGGGGTTTAAAGAGCTACAGGGGCAGTGAGATGGCTCAGAATATAAAAGTGCTGGTGCTCTGAGTTTGGTCTTCAGGACCTGCAAGTGGAGGCAGAGAAGCAACCTCCCTGCAAATAGTTCTCTGACCTTGCACTCGCATGCAAATGTGCTTGTGCGCGCGCGCGCACACACACACACACACTCTAAGTGTAATTAATTTTTTTTGATGTTAGAGGCTATAAAAGACTATGTGAGAGACCTATGTGTCCTGTAGCTTAATTTTCTAATCATTTACATTAAAAGCTTCCTAGTATCTGTATGTGGGCATGAAAATAACTATTATAATAGTATCTGCCCAGGTGTGCTCTCTTACTTTCCCACCCCCTCTTTTGAAGACAGAGTCTCCATATGTATTTCAGTCTGACCTCAAACTGATGATCCTCCAGCTTCTGTCTCCAGAGAAATGATCCAGCTTTAGTCTGTTTTAAAAGCACTTTAAAATATGTCTCCTAGGACCAAGGGTGTGGCTCAGTGGTAGAGTGCTTGCCTCCCGACAGTATATGAGGTCCTATGGTCAGTTCCCAATGCTAGAAAAAAAGGAAAAGTGAAATTATGTTCTCTTTAAGAAAATCTAGTTTATAAAGATGCAAATTTAGATAAACTTATCTTAACATCATCACCTGTAGGGTTCTTGACTTTACAGGGCTTTCACCTTGGTTTGCTTACATAGCAACTCTGTTATGTAGACCAGGCAGGCCTCACACTCAGAGAGATCCTTCTGCCTCTGCTGGGATGAAAGGAGTGTGCCTCCATGCCCAGCATATAGCTTCAGGTTTTCTAACCCTGAGTTACGAGCCGTTTTAGTAGACATGGTGAAGGCCTGGGGCAAGCAGGTCCATAAGGCGTATTATGAACAGAGAGGTGGGCGGTGAGCAGTTGACATGGATGCTGGTAAAAGATCTTCAGTGCCTAAGGCATGGTTCTGTTTGGGTGAGCTAGTAGGTAGTCTGCCAGAGAAGAATGGGGTAATTTCTTGTCTGGGACCTCCTCAAAAGCAAGTCCTTTATGTCCTACATTTGGTTAAGAGCTCCTGCCTACAGAGGCCCTGTGTTCTTCATTGTTTGAGACAAGGCAGCCTAGGCTGGTTCACTATTGGAACTCACTATTAGTCCCCAAACCCGAGATCTCCTGCCTAACTTACCTTCCCAGTGCTGGGATTGTGGTGCTGTGCACCACCGTGTACTACTTAGGCCATTAGATTTAATTACAGGGCCTGAGAGATGGCTCTGTGGGCACATCCAGTCTAATGACCTATGTTTGACCCTGGGACCACGTGATAGGAGAGAACCAACTCCTGCAAGTTGTTCTCTGACTTCCACTTGTACACCTTTGCCTATAAATAAATAAGTGCAAAAATACTTTAAAAAAAGATTGAACTACATTTGTTTTTCTTTCTGTTGCTGGAAATCAAACCCAGTGCCTTGTTTATGCTAGGCAAGCTCTCTGCCAGTGAGCTATGTTCCATATTCCAAGTCTGCCAGTTTTTTGTTTTTTTTTTTTTGGTTTTTCAAGATAAAGTTTTTCTGTGAAACAGTCTTGGTAGTCCTGGAACTCACTTTTTAGACCAGGCTAACCTCAAAGTCACAGAGATCCACTTGCCTCTGCCACCTGAGTGCTGGGATTAAAGGTATGCTGATACCATCACATCTAGCCTAAAATATTCTTTAAAATAGGAAAGGGGATTTGTGAAACTCACAAGAATCTGGGCTAGTACTGAGCTGATGGCACCATTCAGTGGCCACTCTATGGAAGACTAGAGATGAATACTTTTTTTGTTTTTGTTTTTTGTTTTTTTTTTTTGAGGCAGGGTTTCTCTGTAGCTTTGGAGCCTGTCCTGGAGCTAGCTCTTGTAGACCAGGCTGTTCTCGAACTCACAGAGATCCACCTGCCTCTGACTCCTGAATATTGGGATTAAAAGCGTGCGCCACCACTGCCAGGCGCATAGATACTTTTGTCACTCATCTAGGCAGTGGGGCAGTGAGCAAAACAGTCAAAATACTCGGCCTTCTGCAGCTTCCGGTTGGAGACTAAGTACATGTGTGCTAGTGAGTTCTATGGGGAAAAGTCAACAGGAGGCAGAAAGGAGGCATGTTTCTATTTTACTGATTATTACTGTGGTGGCTCAAGGGATAGAACACACTGCCAGATTCGTGCTAGCTAAGTGCTCTGTCACGGAGCTACAGCCTCAGCCTTTTTTTAAAAATTAATTTGTGTGTGGGGGAGAGTGTGCATACATATATGTTCATGGGTTGGAAGACAACTTACAAAGTCAGTCCTCTTTTCCTTCTGTCTTGTGGGTCCCAGGGACTAAACTCAGGTTGTAGGGCTTGGTGGCAAGTGTCTTTACTCCTGCTGGCCGACTCGATGATCATTTATTTTTATTTTTATTTTAGATAGGGTCCAATTATGTTGCCCAGGCTGATCTTGAACTCACTCTGTAATTAGGGCAGAACTTGTGAACTTGAACTATTCTTGCCTTAGCCTCCTAAGTAGCTGTGGCTACAGACTAGGTCTATCCCAGACTTAATCTTTTGTTTTGTTTGTTTGTTTGTTTGTTTGTTTTTCGAGACAGGGTTTCTCTGTAGCTTTGGAGACTGTCCTGGAACTAGCTCTTGTACACCAGGCTGGCCTCAAACTTACAAACATCCGCCTGCCTCTGCCTCCCAAGTGCTGGGATTAAAGGCGTGCACCACCACTGTCCGGCCCCAGACTTAATCTTACACGAGTCTGGCTTCCTGGATTTTCCACACAATCTTTCTAAAATATCTAAACTGCTGGTGACTCCCCATCATGATAAGGACAGTTTTATTAATTTAGCCCAGCCTGCTGGCTTCAAGCTTGCCCCCTTGGTCTACTTTCTACATAGCCTAAGCTGCTCTCAAACTTGGGATCCTACCCCATTTCACACACTGCTGGGACTGTAGGCTGTACCACCATGCCAAGTGTTTATTTGTCCTTGTTAGAAGGGTACTTCCTTTGTCTGAGTCTCTGCACTCGTTTTTTTCTTTCTGAAATGATTAACTCTTGGTGGTTAATTAATCCTGCAAGGTTGGCTGAAGTGTTGCCTTAGTTGCAAGGCTGTCTGACTTCAGGCCTCACTAGGCTCCTTACTTCTTAGGACAGTGACAGGCGGGTGGAGTTCTATATTTCTTTTCTCTTTTGTTTTTTTGAGACAGGGTTTCTCTGTGTAGCTCTGGATGTCCTGGAACTCATTTCTGTAGACAAGGCTGGCCTCGAACTCAGAGATCTGCCTGCCTTTACCTCCTGAGTGCTGAGATTAAAGGTGTGCACCAACTGCTTTTTTTTTTTTTTTTTTTTTTTTTTTTTTTGTATTTCTAGTTCAGGGTTTGTAGACAGGCACAGATCTCTTAAGCTTTCCCATAGCTCTACTACCATGGTGATTCAAATAATTTTTAGTGTGAGAATCCTTTCCAGCCTCCTGAGGTGATGGATAGAAATGTTCTTCCTTATTGCTCTCAAGCAATCACAAAGCTATAAGTTAAATGCCATAATGCTATATAGAGCTAAGAGAATTCAAATCACAAGACCAATACAGCAAACACTTTTGACATATCCCACTATGCAGCAGTTAGCTTTATTTCCAGTTTTTGAGCATGATGGTTGATCATGGGAATTGCTGTTATTGTCAAAGATATTGCTGTCTTTAACCCAATCTGTTGTTTTGATGGCTAGTTTAATAGTATACCATAAATGTAGCATGGAATACTCATTTAATTGCCACATTCTTTTTCTTAATAAAGTAAAATTATACATGCTTGCTGTGCATAACATACTATGGGGGACGTATGTACCCTGGGCAGTGGCTTGTCATGTCAAATGTGCCAGTCTTGTGAAGAGAAGCCTCAGCCTGCTCCGGGCAGTCCCCCCACACACTGCAGGCTGCTGCAAGTCCTGCTGCTCACTGCAGTACAAGAGCACTTTGATACCACTTTTCCTTTCTACCTGAGACTTTGTGATCTTTGTGATCTCTGCCTCACCAGTTCCCCGGACCCTGGGAACCAGCACTGCATATTCTGTCTGTGGGCACAGTCTCTAGCTCCTTCTAGAAGAGACATTGCTGTGGTATTTGTCTTTTGTGCCTGGCTTATCTCACTTAACATTGTATCCTCTGAGTTCATTTTAAGTTTTTACAAATTCAGGATTTCTTTTATGACTTTGTAGCAATCTGCAGTGTATCTGTATGTTTCTTTTTATTTTTTGAGGCAGGGACTCATGTAGCCTAAGCTGGCTTCAAACTCATAAAGTTGAGGCTGATTTTCAACTTATGATCCTCCTGTCTCCAAATCCTAAATGCTGTGACTATAGATATGCACCATCATGCCTGGTTTTACTGAATTTTCTTTATCCATTCATCTTATGATGACTCTCAAGTTTTATATCTTGGCATTGTGGATAATGCTGCAATGAACAGTGGAGTGCAAATAACTTTTCAACATACTGATTTCATATATATGTATGCATGTATTATATATGTATACAATGTCAAACTTCTGATAGATATTTATGGTTATTTACTAACAATAAGGTGTTGGAAATGATTCATGAAAATAACCAGTCTTCAACCACAGATGAAGTACAGTAGGGAATATTGTGAGGTACTTTTTTTTGCTTGTAGTATATTATATACTTTCTTGTTTTGCATTAACAATGTATCCCAGGTTAGCCTGAAGCTCTCAATACATTGCCTCAGGCAACTAAGTATTGGGATTATAGGCATGCATCACTACTTCTGGGTGTGTGTTGGTTAGTTTTTTTCTCTACTTGGTGCAAACTAGAGTCATCAGAGAAGAGGGAACTTCAACTGAGAAAATGCCTCCAACAGATTGGCCTATAGACAAGTCTGTGGAACTTTTTTTTTTGATTGATAATTGATGTGGGAAAGTCCAGCCTACTGTGGACCATGCTCTCCCTGGACAGATGGTCCTATAGTTATAAGAAAGCAAAGAGGGATGTAGAGATGGCTCAAAAGTTAAAAGCACTAGCTGCTTTTGTTGATGACCAGCGTTCAATTCCCAACATCCATGCGGGCTCACAGAAGCCTGTAACTCCTTTTCTAGAGGATCTGATGCCGTCTTCTGATCTTCACAGGGCAGTTCACACATGATGAACAGACATACACATTCAGGCAAAACATTCATATGATAAAATAAAAGATATAAAATAAAAAGAAAGGAAGCAGAACGAGCAAGCCAGTAAGTAGCACTCATCCATGGTCTATGCTTCAGTTCCTGCTTCCAGGTTCCTGCCTTGAGTTCCTTCCCTGACTTCCCTGCATGATGAACTGTAGGCTGTAAGCTGAACCCCCACACACCAAAGTTGTTTTTGGTCATGGTCTTTTTTACAGCAATAGAAGCTTAACTAAGACACTTGACATCTGGAATACTTTGCTTTTTAAAACTTTAATTAGGTTTATTTTAATTGTGTGTAGGTGTGTCTTTGTATGAGTTTGTGCTAGCCTGTTGATCCCACTGGAGTTCTAGTTACTGGTAGCTGTGACTGCTTCGTGTAGGTGCTGAGAATTAAGCTCAGGTACTCTTAACCACTGAGCCATCTCTCTAACCCCCAGGAACACTTTGTTTTGAGTTGGATGTACCTGTGTGGCCATCTCTTCTCTTTTCCAGTGTCACCTCTGCCTCCTCCTGACATGATTAGAAACACCAGAGGGGGGCTGGAGAGATGACTCAGAGGTTAAGAGCACTGGTTGCTCTTTTAGAGATCCTGAGTTCTATTCCCAGTAACCATATGGTGGCTCACAACCATCTATAATGAGATCTGGTGCCCCTTTCTGGTGTGCAGGCAGAACACTGTATACATAATAATTAAATCTTAAAAAAAAAGAGAGAGAGAGCCGGGCGGTGGTGGTGCACACTAATCCCAGCACTCGGGAGGCAGAGGCAGGCGGATCTCTGAGTTCGAGGCCAGCCTGGTCTACAAGAGCTAGTTCCAGGACAGGCTCTAGAAACTACAGGGAAACCCTGTCTCGAAAGAAACAAAAGAGAGAGAGAGAGAGAGAGAGAGAGAGAGAGAGAGAGAGAGAGAGAGAGAGAGAGAGAGAGAGAGAGAGAAACATCACTGGGCCGGACATAGTAATGCATACCTTTAATGCCAGTGCTTGGGAGACAGAGGCAGGTGGATCTCTGAGTTTGAGGCTTGCTTGGTCTACAGTATGGGTTCCAGGGAAGCCAGGGCTACACTGAAACTCCCCCCAACCCCCCAAAAAAGAAATAAGGAACAGTGGATAGGTGGCCACTGTGATCTTGTGGCAGCATTTAGATAATAGAGGTAGTCATTCAAATCTGTGACATAGATGGCCTCAGCTGCTGTTGCTTCATCATCTTCTTCCTCTTTCTCCTTCTCCTTCTCCTTCTCCTTCTCCTTCTCCTTCTCCTTCTCCTTCTCCTTCTCCTTCTCCTTCTCCTTCTTCTTCTTCTTCTTCTTCTTCTTCTTCTTCTTCTTCTTCTTTAACATGAAAATAAAAATAGCTGGAGAGATGGCATAGCAGTTAAAATCACTGGCTGCTATTCCAGAGGACCCCTGTTCAGTTCCAGGACCTGTGTGGCAGCTCACAACCAACCATGTGTAATTCTAGTTTCAGGGGATCTGACTGCCTTTTTTCATCTCCACTAGCACCAGGCATGAACCTTGTGCACAGACATAGATGCAGGCAAAGTACCTGTATACATAAAATAAAAATAAATGAAGAAAAATATTGAGACAAGGTTTTATGTAGCCTAGGCTGGCTTCAGACTCAATTTGTAACTGAGGATAGCTTTGAACTCTTGAACCTTTTGCTCTACCTACTAAGTATAGAATTTCAGACATGTATCATCTTACCATGTTTATATGGTGAGACATTATGGCCATGGCAACTCTTATAAAGGAAAACATTTAATTGGGTTACCTTACAGCTTCATAGGTTTAGACCATTATCATCATGATGGAACTTATGACATGCAGGTAGACATGTTGCTGAAGAAGTAGCTGAGAGTCCTACATCTTGACCTGCAGATAAAAGAAAGTAGTCTGAGTGTCACACTAAGGGTAGCTTGAGCATAGAAGACCTCAAAGCCCAATCCCACAGTGACACACCTCCTTTAACAAAGCTATACCTACTCTAACAAAGCTACTCCCTATGAGTTTATGGGGGGCAATTCCATTCAGACTATTACAGTGGTGCTGGAAGGGAACCCAGGGATTTGTACATGCTAGGCAAGACTCTGTCAACTAAGTTACATCCCAATTCTTAAACTTTCTATATTTGCTAAGTTTAAATCATACACTTTCCTGTCATTAATATTTTTAAGGCTATTTCCTACTATTGTCTGTTCTATCTTCCTTCTTTTCTTTTCTTTTGCCTAACTTAATATTCCTTCTCTGCTCTCTCAACCCCATGTCTCATGGTTAATAATTGAACCCAGTTCCCTGGCCTGACCTGTTGAATAAGCCAATGTGGGCATGATTCAGATCAGGCCACTCCCAGGTCAAGAGTGGTAGGAATCCAGTAGTCCCAGCTGAGACAAGCAAGCAGGTCTTAAGTTAGAGACCAACCTGGGCTATACAGTAAGACATTTTCTCAAGAAGAAGGGGTGGAGAGTGTTGGAGGAATGGCTCATGGGTTTAGAGCATATCTACTTTTGCTGAGAACCTGTGTTTGTTTCCCTGTACCCAGTTGGGTGGTTCAACCATGTATAGCTCCATGTCCAGGGAGAGCAGATTCTCTGGTCTCCAGACACATGTACTCGTGAACATAGACCACACACACACACACACACACACATACACACACACATGCACGCACGCACGCACATAAATTTTAAAGTAAATATTTTTTAAAAATCCAAACAGAGAGTGGTGGTTCTGTTACAATCATTGCCCTCTGTAGTTTGTGGTATACTTTGTAAATTTCCCTGTGCTCTGGTCTTTAACCAAACAGAAGGTGTCTCTATGTAGCTGAGATTCTTCAGGCTGAAGGCTAAGAGGGAGCCCTTTGTTCCTTATAGATTAAAGTAGGATGATGTAAATTGGCATTTTCCGAAGCCATGGCATCCCACTTTGTCACTCTGTCCCCCAGAAGATACCCATTGTAGCAGGATGGAACAAGATTCAACAAGAGTTACAGCAGTAGTGAGAAGGAAGTCTGGTGTGGAGACTTTGTCTTTAATAGTGCCGTGCCTGTCTGTCTTCTTCAGATTACTTTGTGCCTGATGCCACTTGAGCTTGCTTTTCACATGGTTCAGAAAGTGTCCTTGGTCCATATTAGAATGAAAACAGACTTTTTCTTTTCTTTTTTAAAAATGTGTCTATCTAGGTGAAGATGGAGCTGGAAAAACAAGCTTAATAAGAAAACTTCAGGGAATAGAGGAGTACAAGAAAGGAAGAGGACTGGAGTATTTGTACTTAAGTGTGCATGATGAAGACAGGGATGGTAAGTGTGGCTTGTCTGTGACACTGGCTTCATGAAGTCAACTTTGAGGGACCCTGCTGTTCTCTTCTGAAGTTGGCCCCTTTCCAGTTTGTCATTGCTCAGCAGATATCTGGAATGTTGCTTGGGTCAGTGAATAGTTATGTATAGCCATCTAATCATGTGAAGTTGGGTTTCAGATTGTGTGGTTCTAAGCAACTTACAGTGTTCTTATGTGGGATGTTAACCCTCTCGCCATCCTCAAAGAATCTCAGTTGAAGTTGTTTCTCCTGAAGTATGGTGATTATTTTGCCCACCTCTTTTCACCTTTTCTTCATTTTCTTATAATAGTGTAACTGTCCCCAAAGTTGTTTTCATTTGTTCAGCTTTCTTTTCTTCTATAGGGCACTGTCCTTTTTGCGTGTGTAATTTCTTGAGTCTGTACAGTTCTGTCTGCTGATGGTAAAATGTAAACGGTATTTAATGTCTTTGCCTTGATTAAGGAATAGGAAATAGAGAGGGGGTTCTCTGTCCTACAGTTGCCTGCTAGCATCATTTTAGGCTTTTCTGAATCGTCATACTTGACCCAGATAGTTAAACTTGAGCAGTGGTAACAGATACCTCTTGTGGATAATTAAATGACTTAGCAGAGCTGCTAAAAGAAACAGTATGAATTCTTTTGTCTTTGTAGATCAAACAAGATGTAATGTGTGGATCTTGGATGGAGACCTGTATCACAAAGGGCTACTCAAGTTCTCCCTGGATGCCCTTTCACTGAAGGACACTCTGGTTATACTCGCTGTAGATATGTCAAAGCCTTGGACTGCTTTGGACTCCTTACAGAAATGGGCAAGCGTGGTGAGAGAACATGTTGACAAGCTGAAAATACCCCCTGAAGAGATGAAAGAAATGGAGCAGAAGTGTGAGTGACAAGAAATACTAATGTGGGCTTCCGGTCAAGATATCTTAGCTGACTATAAAAAATCATTCTGATTGTTTTTTTCTACAAACAAGATTCAGTGAAGGAAATATAGTATGACTATCATTTTGAAATTCAACTTGAATGATGCATTGAGTTTTAATATTTAATAGACATAATATTAAATTCTTTGGTAAGAAGTGTGTTTTATTCTTGCCAAATGACAATGTATATTCATTTTCAAAGGTCATTTTTTTTTTTTTTTTGGTTTTTCGAGACAGGGTTTCTCTGTAGCTTTGGAGCCTGTCCTGGAACTAGCTCTTGTAGACCAGGCTGGTCTCGAACTCACAGAGATCCGCCTGCCTCTGCCTCCCGAGTGCTGGGATTAAAGGCATGCGCCACCGCCGCCCAGCTCAAAGGTCATTTTTATGCATAAAAATGTGAACCTTTCTTTAGTTGCTCTCTCACTTCCAGCAGTTTTGTGACTAGTAGTCTTAACAACTTTGTTAATGTGACAAGATGTTAACATAAATAAATAATAAGCTGGTTTTGTTATTTATAGAGTACATTAGAGTGTGTGTGTGTGTCTTTTGCCTGTAGATCATTTCCCCTTTGCCCCCTAGTTCATGCTTGTGCTAGAACCGTTGATCTCTGCTTCTGGTTTATACTCTTATGTATGTTATGTTTGAATTTTTATGTTATATATATGTTTGTTTGTTTTGTACAGTGTCTCCCTTTGTATCTTAGGCTGGACTCAAACTTGAATTCTTCCTGCTTTTCTTCCCCAGTGCTGAGATTACAGACATGTACCACCACACCTGACTGTCTTAAAGGATTTTAAACTGCAGTTTTCTTTCGTCGATGATCATTGCCCGTGGAGTCGTTTCCCTCCCCACCCTAATCCAATGTTTGTTTCTGGTTCACACTCTTGTGTGTTTTATGTATGAGTTTGTGTGGACATGTGCATGTAGATCCCCTTTATTTTTAATTTTATGTATGATTTGTAAGAAATGTGCACATGTGAGTGCAGATCCTTACAAAGTCCAGGGGAAGACTTTGGATGCTCTAGAGCTGGAGTTACAACAGTATGAGCTGCCCATGGTGCTGAGAACCAGATTCTGCAAGAGCAGTATGTGCTCTTAGACGCTGAGCATCTTTCTAGCCTCTCCACCTTAGGTTTTGAGATAGGGTCCCTTGCTGAACCTGGAACTCATGTCTTCATCTTGACTTGCTGGCCACTACTGCTTGACTCTGCATTCCCAGTGCTTGGATTATAAGTACATACCACTGGGCCTAGCTTTTAGTGAGATCTGAACTCAGGTCCTCATGCTTGCCCAACAAGTGCTTTTCCAATGTAGGCATCTCACTAGCTGCTGTTAGAAACTCCTAAGCAGGCAAGGAATTATGGACATACTTGATTAAGGACTGTATTCTTGCAGGGCATGGTTGCTCAGCTATGATCCTGACACTCAGGAGGCTGAGGTGGATTCCAGACCAGTCTGAGCTACATAGGAAAAACCTCTCGCAAGGGAAAGAAGTACCCATCTGAATGTGGTGGCTTACGCCTGTAATCCCAGCACTCTGTAGGCAGAAGCAGGATGATTTAAGGACAGTTTGAATTACCCCTGCTTCAGGTTATGCTAGGAAGACAGGTGTATTCTCCTATGCTCAGTAAGCACTGTTTTATTTATTTTATGCGTATGGGTGTTTTGCATGCATGTCTATCTTTGTACCATGTGTGGAATGCCCATGAAAACCAGAAGAGGGCATTAGGTCCCCTGCAACCAAAGTTACAGATGACTGTTAGTCACCTTGTGGATGCTGGGAATTGAAACCAGGTCCTCCAGAAGAGCAGCCAATGCTCTTAAGTGCTGAACCATCTCTCCAGCCCCAACACTATGCTTAAGTTGTAGATTCTTTTTCTTCCATATTTAGTTTTCTCTAATTCTGCAGTATGCTTCCTTTAGAGAAGGCAGAGGGCCAAAGCCCTCTGGTGTGTGTGTGTGTGTCTGTGTGTGAACGCAAAATGACTTCTAAAGTCATTTTTTTGTTTCTTCTCCTGTCTAAGATGGTATCTAAGCCTAGAAAATATAGATTTAGATTGTTACAGAAATAGTGGAGGCTCACATAGTGCCATTCCTAAACTATGCTTACTTGGACTTGCAGTGATTAGAGACTTCCAAGAGTACGTGGAGCCAGGAGAAGACTTCCCAGCTTCCCCTCAGCGAAGAGCCACAGCCACACAGGAGGACAGAGATGACAGTGTTGTCCTCCCCCTGGGTGCAGACACACTCACGCACAACCTGGGCCTCCCAGTGCTCGTCGTCTGCACGAAGGTTAGTGTGCTTCCTGGGAGTCTCTCAGAGCGTGCAGCTGTTTTGTTTTTGGGGTGTTAGTTTTCGAGATAACTCTTTCCTTTTGAGACAGGGTCTCATGTCAGATTCACTTTCCTCCGGTCCCGGCCTCCAGGCAGTGGAACCACAAGCAAGTACTACTATGCTAATGAGGTGCTCAGGGTCTGAAACAGGTTTCTTGAATGAAAATGCTATTTTAAACAGACTGTTCATGGTTGAACTTCATTTTCATAATTTCAGTTAGACCTCTCTGTACCATGAGTTTATTAGAAATAGCTACAGGTGAATGATATAATAATTAGTTTATTCTGTGTGTATGGGTGTTTTGTTTATATATATGTCCATGCACCATGTGCGTGTAGTGTCCTCATAGGCCAGAAGAGGGTGTCAAGTCTCCTGGGACTGGAATTTTAGAAAATTGTGAGCTGTCATTGGGTGCTGAGATTGTCATTTGTTGGACCATCTCTTCAGTCCCCAAGAGCTTAGCATTGTTGTTATTTTTATTTTAAAGATTTATTTATTTATTTTATGTATATGAATGCTCTATCTACATGTATGCCTTTTGCCAGAAGAGGGCATCAGATCCTACTATGTGGGTGCTGGGAATTGAACTCAGGACCTCTGGAAGAACAACCAGTGTTCTCAACTATTGAGCCAGCTCTCCAACCCGCTTAATTTTTTAAATATTTATTATTATTATTATTTATTAATTAATTAATTTATTTTTGAGACAGTGTTTCTCTGTAGCTTCGGAACCTGTCCAGGAACTAACTCTTGTAGACTAGGCTGGCCTCGAACTCAACAGAGATTCGCCTGCCTTTGTCTCCCAAGTGCTAGGATTAAAGGCGTGCTCCAACTACCACCTGGCTCTCTTATTGTTTTTATAAGTAAAATATCTTATTTCTTTTTGTTCTTTTTTTGTTAATTTTGTTTTTGATTTTTGCCATGGAGTAACCGTAGCTCACTCTGCAACCTTGGCTGGCCTGGTGCTCTGCTTGTTCTGTCTCCAGTGTTGGAATTAAAGACGTGTACCACTATACGCAACTTAAAATATTTTTCAGTGTTACCTTTTATTATACTATACTACTTCATTTTTCTTTCTTTTTGTTTGTTTGTTTTATTGAGACAGGGTTTCTCTGTGTTGCTCTGACTGTCCTGGAACTTGCTTTTTAGACCAGGCTGGCCTCGAACTCACATATCCATCTACCTCTGCCTCCCGAGTGCTGGGATTAAAGGTGAGTGTCACCACTGTCTGGCTACAGCTGACTTTTAAGCTCCTTGTATCACCTGTTATGTAATGTTGATATGCTATTATTAAGAACTGTTATTTGTGTATTTATTAAAAGGTGCTGACAGAATCATGTTTTCAAAAATCTCTTGGCTTACTGGGCATGGTTGCATATACTTGAATCCCAGCTTTTAGGAAGTGGGAAACTCATTAGTTTCAGACCAGCCTGTGTTACATAGCCAGGCCTTACCTTATACATACAAAGTAAACAAATAGTTCTGTAACTTAGTTCTTTTTACTGAATGTGTTTTGTTATGAAAAGATACTTTGTTGTGCAAGATTTAACTCTTTCTGCTTTTTTAGGGACCCACCACACAGCTCCCAAATAAAATCCCACACAGGGGTTTATTCTCTTCCTTAGAAATGCCCTGCCTTAGCTTGACTTGTTTCTTGCCATCTTTTCTTAAATTATCCGAACTACCTTTTGCCTCTGAGCTTTTTCCTTTTCTTACTTCTTTTTTTTTTTTTTTTTTTTTTTTTTTTTTTGGTTTTTCGAGACAGGGTTTCTCTGTAGCTTTAGAGCCTGTCCTGGAACTAGCTCTTGTAGACCAGGCTGGCCTCGAACTCACAGAGATCCGCCTGCCTCTGCCTCCCAAGTGCTGGGATTAAAGGCGTGCGCCACCACCGCCCGGCTCTTTTCTTACTTCTTTATATCTTAATTCTTACTCTGTGGCTGGCTGAGTGGCTGTTCCCTGACATCCTCTTCTTCTTGTTCTTTGTTCCTCCTCTTCCTCAGTTCTGTTTATTCTCTCTGCCTGCCAGCCCCCACCCCCATCCTTGCTTCTGCCTCTCTATTTGCCGTTCAGCTCTTTATTAGATCAATCAGGTGTTTTAGTCACACAAAGAATCACAACTTCACAAAATTAAACAAATGCAGCATAAACAAAAATCACACACCTTAAAATAATACTCCCCAACAATACTTCTTTTGAAGTATAACTTAACTGCCAAGCCCATTTTCTCTTCTTGTTCCTAAGTAATGTGTTTTTACTATTTGTCCATTTGAATAGTTGAGAAAGTGTCAGGACATAAACTGGCTTGTTCCATTCCATCAAAACACAGGGCCTTGTATATGCTAGGCAAATGTTCTGCCATTGAGCCCCACTCTTAGAACTAACATAATCCCAAAGGCCTAAAATTATTTCTTCTTTTTTTTTGGGGGGGGGGGAGAAGGGAACAGGATTTCTCTGTAGCTTTGGAGCCTATCCTGGAGCCTATCTTGTAGACCAGGCTGGCCTTGAACTCACAGAGATCTGCCTGCCTCTGCCTCCCGAGTGCTGGGATTAAAGGTGTGCACCAACACCACCCGGCTTATTCCTGCTTTTTATATTATGGAAAAGGTGCATGTAATGAGAAGAAAGTGCAGAAATCTGCTCATTTTGGGATAAAAATAATTAAAAACAAAATTAGAAACCCCTAAAGATCTGGCCCTTGTTTAGGTTAAAAAGCTATTTACTAGGGCTGGAGAGATGGCTCAGAGGTTAAGAGCACTGACTGCTCTTCCGGAGGTCCTGAGTTCAATTCCCAGCAACCACATGGTGGCTCACAACCATCTGTAATGAGATCTGGTGCCCTCTTCTGGCCTGCAGGCATACATGGAGGCTGAACACTGTGTACATAATAAATAAATAAATCTTTTTTTTAAAAGTATTTACTAAACTGCCATACTTCACAGTACAATATGTCAACAGTACAATAAAGTGTCTTTAATTATTTGAAATGTCACTCAGTAGTATATAAACTGGGCAGCCGGTATTCATGATTAAATAGGAAGACTTCTGTAATGTATGTGTGTAACAAATCTATATATGAAATTTTGACTCCAGACTAATAGTGCATATAATAATTAACAATATACAGTGTTGTTTTTTATATTCTACACTTTTAGTTTGGAAAGGTTTCAGTGAAATTATTTGGATGTCATGGTGTTTGAACATGCCTCTTTGTATTGTCCGTAGTGTTTTTCTACAGCAGTTAATTTTGTTAATTGCAGGCGGTGTTGTACAGCCAGTCTTGCTTTGTTATGGTGAGCCTGTGAAGAGGTGATTGAAGCACCAGGAAAGAGATGAGGGCCACAGGCCAAGGGAATACACAGCTGTGTTCTGTAGAACTCAGATAGGGTTAGATGAATCCATTCATTTTAGGAGATTGGTGGCTGAATGGCAAATGTGACCACTGGACACAAGTCTGTTGGTCTTCATTCTTTCATGTACTAAAACTGCCTGGAGAATTCGGGCCGGATGGAGTATAACACAGAAGCCAGTACTATTAAGGATATCTCTGTTGGTATTCCAGGTCCTGCTAGTAAGTTACTATAGGTATTGCTAACTTGTTATGTTTTCTTATCCAAAATTGAACTGTTTGGTTTTTTAAATTATCCTATTGGATTTCAGTGTTTAAAGTTACTGCAATGCCATCTTATGATTGCTTTATCTCCACAGTGTGATGCCATTAGTGTATTGGAGAAAGAGCATGACTACCGAGATGAACATTTCGATTTTATCCAGTCCCACATCCGCAAGTTCTGTTTACAGTGTATCCTTTAGCAGTGCCCAACCAAGCAGAGCAATCATGAGGACTTTAGAAAGTCTGTGAGTATAGCCCACCTGTCTGCTTTCCAGGTCACTTCCATGTGGGCATCCTGAGGTGCTGTTTAACTAGAGTATTAGGTTTGTGCTGCCCTCTCTCTGCTTTGTTGAAAACATGGACGATGGAGATGAAAGTAAATGGGAGAAAACAGACTTATTCAAGGCTGGTTCTGAGCAGGTTTGTTCTCAAGTCTCTATCTTGGGAGAAGGGCACAGAGATACAAAGGACTTTTATGCGACACAAAAGGTGTCCAGTGAGAGTGACCAGGACAGCTGCAGGCTGGGGTATGGGGAGCTGGCTGCTTTTCTCTGGAGTTTTGGTGTGTGTGTGTGTGGTGTATGTGTTGAGGCAGACTGTATAGAACTCAAGAGCCTCCTGTGTCAGCCTCTAAGTGTTGGGATTATGGACTGTACCTCTACACTCAGCTCTTGGTGGAACTTTTTCAGAAAACACATCTAGCGAAAACTGTATGGGTCAGCACCTATAGTTATGTTTGTTTTAAACAGACACATTGTTTTGCTAAAGTCAGTCCATGTGAGCTGAAGAAAAGAGGGTCATTACAGAAGCCTCATTTTGTTTATAGTAGCACACTAAAGAGATGGTTCATTAAAAAAAATGGGGAAATGGTTGGGAAGAGGGATACAACTAATGGCTTTTGCCTGCTCTGTAACATGTGAAACCAGGAATTGAAATATGTGCCAGGCGGTGGTGGCACACACTTTTAATCCCAGCACTCGGGAGGCAGAGGCAGGCAGATCTCTGTGAGTTCCAGGCCAACCTGGTCTACAGAGCGAGTGCCAGGACAGGCTCCAAAACTACAGAGAAACCCTGTGTCAGCGAAAAGGAAACAAACAAAACAAAACAAAGACAAAAAATAAACCCTGAAATATGTAATATTAATTTGCCATATTTAAAAAATTGTGCTTAAGAAAAATAGTTAATCAGGTTGTGATGGTTTGAATGAGACTGTCCCCCATTGGCTCATGTATTTTGAACTAACCCATTTCTATTATTCTGTGTATCTCCACAAGGTTGTGGCTTACCAGGTAAGGTTCTGACATCTGTCTCCTTCGGCAGCTACATGGTGTCTCTCTGACTCTCCCTATTCTCTCTCTATATCTCTGTTTGGATTTCCTGCCTAGCTTTACTCTGCTAAGCCATTGGCCAAAACAGCTTTATTCATTATCCAATAAAAGCAACACATGTATAGAAGGACATCCCATATCTCTTCCCCTTTTTTGTATAAATAAAAAGGAAGGTTTTAGCTTTAACTTAGGAAAATTACATATAACAAAATAGGTATTAAGCAAGAATTTCAATTACAATGTTTCTTTATGAGTCTAGAATTTCATAATTAATTTATATTTTATCATAACTAAGAAAAATAACTATATTTGTCTTCAACTCTTCAAAGACCCCAGAAGGATATAATATTACCTAAATAAATGGGAAGTGCATTGTAAGCAACTTCCAAAATTCTAGAATTGACAGAGACATCTTGCTGCCTGGACAGTTACCCAAAGTTCTTCTGTAATGTTGGGGCATCCATCTTCAGCCTACTGGCTCATAGTATCCAGTAAACTTTTCCATGAAGCAGGAAATATGAAGATCTGTTCTGCCTTGTAATGGCAAAGTTTACCAGTTGCTTTCTCCTGTGTCCTGCAGAATGTCTGTCAGTTTCTTCTGTGAAGCAGAAACCCTGAAGGACCATCCCATCTTTTGGGAATGTTCAGCAGTCACTTTTCTGTGGGTCCTGCATGTCCAGTTCCTACAGTATACCATAAAGCAGTGCAGGCACATTGAAGGCAAATTCCATAACAGTTTTCTTTGATGCCCATCAACTTCTCTGAAGTAATTGGTGCTCCCAGAAGCAGACAAGTCTCACTAATGAAAAAAGTCTAAATTCCTAAAATATTTTAAATGCCATATTCTGTAGGTCTTTGTTTTGAAGAATACTTATCCATTTGAAATATATCTCTGTACATCTAGAAAATTTAACTAACATGACTACAAGTTTGACTATTATAAGTGACTATCTATTAATCTGTAATTTTTAGATTAGCTACATGAACATATAATACCTTAAACCAGAGGAGAAATACACATATAACAAAATTGACCTTAAATTAATATCAATAAGCCAAAGTCCATACCAATGTAAAGAATTCATTGCTATATCATATACCCCCTTTAAATGAACACAAACATTTATAAACAATCATTTTGGGATTTTGGATGTTGTTTTCTCCAAACTGCTTCCTGCTGTTTGTTGAGTGAAGTATTTTTAGGGTTCATGGAGACCTTTTGGGGGAGTCTTGTTCTATCAAACCATATTAGCCTGGAAGGAATCCACAGGTCCTCATCTTCTATGGAAACAAAAGCAGAATGTATATATATATATATATATATATATATATATATATATATATATATATATATATATGTTTGTATGTATAATGTTGGTTTAGCTTTGTAGCCTGTATAGTAAAATGTCTCTCTGTACTTAGCTCATTTTCAGTCAAAAAATTCAAAGAAAACATAATAATATATATATAAAATACAAATTCTATGTATATTTTCATCTTTACATGGCTTATTTTTTTACTCTATTACTTTTTAATATTATTTTATTATCTTTACTCCTTTAATCTATGACTGTACTTCTATCTATATTCTTTTTCCTTTCTCTCCCAAGTCTATCTACATTTTTAAAACACAGTGTGACCCATTTAGAGGTTTATTTTTGTCTGAATCTATCTTTATTGCCTAGCTGTAATCACTTTCTGACCAGGATAGCCTTTTTTTTCTTTTTAAATGTGAAGTGGTCGTGGTTAGGGCCAACTCCAGGGCCCTGCCTGTTGTTCCTCCCACTCCAACATGGTAGAGGTATGTTCACTGCCTCTGTGAGCCGTGCTCACTGCCCCAACTTCAGGGATGCAGTGGGTCTTTGTTGCCATTAAACAGCTTGTAACACTCTGCTCACAATACCCCATTTAAGTGCTCTGTAGCCAAAAGAGCCAGAGCCATTCATGCCAGTATGAACCAGGAAGCCATCTCTTAAAGAAACTGTGCCTCTGCTTGCAGCCAGCAAACAGAGCCTAAATGAGAAAAAAAAAAGTGGCAACCAAGAAGTTGTGCTTGGTTCCCATTTTTGTGGGTCTAGAAGCTCTCTCTCTCTCTCTCTCTCTCTCTCTCTCTCTCTCTCTCTCTCTCTCTCTCTCTCTCTCTCTCTCTCTCCCCCCCCCCTCCCTCTCTCTCTTTGTAAGCTTTTTTTAGGTCTTATGTGGATCCATGCCCCAGACAGTGGGCACCATTTTGTAATCGGAGACTGCACGTTTGGTTCCCAGATGCCCAGACCCAAAAAATCACGCAGAAACTATTAATTACAACACTGATTGGCCAATTGACTTAGGAGTATTTCTAGCTAGCTCTTATATATTGAATTAACCCATTTTTATTATTCTATGTATCACCACGAGGCTGTGGCTTATCAGGTAAAGTTCTGGCATGTGTCTCCTTCGGCAGCTATGGCATCTCTCTGACTCTGCCTACTCTCTCTATATATCTCTGTTCGGAAATCCTGCCTGGCTTTACTCTTCTAAGCCATTGGCTAAAGCAGCTTTATTCATTAACCAATAAAAGCAACACATGTATAGAAGGGAACCATAGTATTTTATGTTTACCTAAAATTATATATGATACCTATAAGTATGTGCCACAGATAGAGAGGTTGATTTTAGCCTTAAAAGACGCACAGCCTTTCTCTCTACTTTGTGGTTGTGGTAAAGGATGTGAGCTCCTGGCATTCTGCTCCATGCCTGCTGCCATGCCTCCCTGCCATGACAGACGGTTATCCCTCTGGAACTGTAAGCTAAATAAACTCCTCCATCTATAAGTTGTCTTGCTTCTCGTGTTTTACCACAGCAGCAGAAAAGCAACTAATACACATGTATATGTGGAAAATTCTAATATGACAGTCTTGTCAATCTACATGATTAAAATCTGTGGCCGGCGTGATGGAGCATGCCTGTAATTCCAGCATCTGCCAGACTGAGACAATAGAATGGAGTTCGAGGCTAGCCTGGGCTATATAATGAGTTCATGGCCTATCTGGGCCACATCCTGAAACCCTGAGGCAAAATAAAAAAAAAAAAACTATCCATTTATTCTGTCTGTCTGTCTGCCTGCCTGCCTATCTTTTTGGGAGGTGGTTTTTTTGAGACAGGGTTTCTCTGTAGCTTTGGGGCCTGTCCTGAAACTAGCTCTTGTGGACCAGGCTGGCCTTGAACTCACAGAGATCCACCTACCTCTGCCTCCCAACTGCTGGGATTAAAGGTGTGTGTCACCACCTCCCAGGTTATTTTGTTTTTTTGAGACAGGGTTTCTTTCTCCGTAGTCCTGGCTGTTCTGGAACTCATTTTGTAGACCAGATTGCCTCAAACTCAGAGATCCGCCTCCCGAGTGCATCACACTCAGCTGTGTCTGTTTATTATGAGTGGTAGGGCCAGAGCAGCCTGTCGGTTTGTTTTCATTTTTAGCTTGTTCTGTATGTTACACAGAGCCTTACTTAGTGCCTTCAGAATCAGGCTATGTTTACCTAACTCTTAGATTCTAAGACCTCTTAGTTTGAAACATTCCAAGTCAAGGATGGAAAAATCCACTTTTAAAACTTCAGGGGTGAGGTAGTGAGTAGGGGATTGGAGAGGTGACTCAGCTGTTGAGAGCACTCATCTGCTGCTCTTTCAGATTCCCAACAACCACTTGGTGGCTCACAACCATCTATAGTGGGGTCTGATGCCCTCTTCTGGCATAAAGTCGTACATGCAGATGTAGCACTCATATACATAAAATAGATATATCATTGAAAAACAAATAGACAATAATAAAAAAAAACCTGCTGGGACCAGGTGTAGTGGCAAATGACTTTAATCCCACTATACAGGAGACTGGGGCAGGTGGATCTCTGTGAGTTTGAGGTCAGTCTGGTCTGCCTAGTGAGTTCCAGGACAGCCAGGGCTACATAGAAAAACAAACACCCCCAAATAAATAAAATAAATCTTTAAAAAAAAACCTTGTGGGGGCTGGAGAGATGGCTCAGAGGTTAAGAGCATTGCCTGCTCTTCCAAAGGTCCTGAGTTCAATTCCCAGCAACCACATGGTGGCTCACAACCATCTCTAATGGGGTCTGGTGCCCTCTTCTGGCGTGCAGGCATACACACAGACAGAATATTGCATACATAATAAACAAATAAATAAATAAATAAATAAATAAAAACCTTGTGGATTATTTTTATGATCACACATTGGGAAACATGTCATATAGAGTCTTTCTAATTTAGGTTGCAAAGATTAAATGAGTCTGAGTGACCTTTACTAACCAAAGAGAAAATGAGGCTTGTGAGATTTTTAAGAGAACTTACAGGTGACAATTGAGTCCTGCACAGGTCTTATATAGACATCATGCTGAGGATGGACATTTAATTTAAAGGTCACGTAGGAGAGCCTAGTTGAGTGAAATCTTTGGGCATGGTCATTTTCTTCCCTGGTGCCCCTCTATGTACTCTTCTGTTCATGGCCTGTCTGTCCCCATGTCACCTAGTTGTTGAATTGTGCTGAGGTGAAGGGCACTTCTGGATATTGCATCTTCAATGGGAAACAAAAGGACGGAAGGGTGGCTGCAAGCACTTATTGCTATGCAGAATTGTTTCCCAGTATCTGTATCTGATGGTGCACAGCTACCTGCAGTGCCCCCTGCTGGACTCCATAGACTACTGCATTCATGCACACAGACATGTCTGCACAGCCACATACATGATAAAGTACCTTTTTTGAGAGAGAGAGAGAGAGAGAGAGAGAGAGAGAGAGAGAGAGAGAGAGAGAGAGAGAGAGAGAGAATAAGCCCTCACACATGTAGACAAAACACTGGTGAGCATAAAATAAAAATTAAAAAAAAGCTGGGTATACACACATACCTTTAATCTCAGCAGATTCTAGTGAGTTCCAGGCCAGCCTGATCAGCAGCATAGTGAGACTGTCTCAAAAAAAAAAAAAAAAAAGTTATGGGCTGGAGAGATGACTCAGTGGCTAAGTGGCTAAGAGCACTGACTTCTCATTTAGAGGACCCATGTTTGATTCTTAGCACCCACGTGGCAGCTCACAACTGTCTGTAATTCCAAGATCTGACACGTACAAACAGACATACAGGCAAAACACCAATGCACCTAAAAAAAAAGTTATGATTGAAAATGTAAATGTTGTCTACAGCCATCCCACCCTGACCGTGCCTTATCGTGTTACTCTCAGAAGCTAGGCAGAGCTGGCCTGGTTAACACATGGGTAGATACTGGGTGCTGTAGGCTTAGGGGGAAAAGACAAAAGTGTAAATGTAGAAATGTAATCAGGGAAGACGCTGTCCACTACCGTGGAGATTATAGCAGTTGGTTCTCAGAGAGTACCACCTGTGAGAGGTCAAGATGGTGAAGTATGTATTCATTAACAATAACAGTCTGAAGTCACCGACTGTTTTAAAGCTTTTAATTGCAGCTCAGGTTTTTTATTTGTAGAAATCTTCTAAATTATTAAAAATCGGTTCATATTATGAACAAGATTATTCAGAATTCATACTAGTAAGTTTTTGCTTAAGATTAATATTTTGTTTGTGCCAAGTTATATTTGACAGTATTTGAAGTTTGTAAGGTTGAAGTCATGTCCTAAGACAATAGGAATATCCCAGTTGGGAATATTTTCATCATTCCATGTTGGACTTAGTTACTCTCCTTTTTCAGGAACACAGTGGCCTGTGCTAGACTGTGATCCTTCTAGGTGCTTGTAGAAGTTGGGATAGCCACTCTGAATAGATCACCTATCAGTGGTCACATGCTCTTTTCCTTAAACCTTTAATCCACCATGGCCTCTAGATAAAAGATGGGAAGACAATTTACAAGAGTTGGTTCTTTCCTTCCACCATGGGGGTCCCAGGATTTGAACTCAGGTCTTCAGGCTTGGTGGCAAGAGCTTTTACCCACTGAGCCTTCTGTTTAAGTTCCCAAACTTCTTTATTCATTGTTGTTTATTGTTTCTTTGGCGCGCGCGCATGCGTGTGTGTGTGTGTGTGTGTGTGTGTGTGTGTGTGTGTGTGTGTGTGTAGGTATATGTATTTGCCCATGCCATGTTTGTGTGACAGATGGAGAACGCTGGGTGTCTTTCTTTGTTGCTGTCCACCTTATCTTTTGAGACAGGGTTTCTTACTGAATCTGAAGATTACCGGTCCAGTTGGGCTGACCAGCCAGTAGGCTCCTGGGGTCCACCTGTCTCTGCTCCCCACTGCTGGGACTACATATCCAGCTTTTAAATCCAGATAGGTGCTGGATTTGAATCTGGGTCCTCTTGCTTTCCCAGGAAGCACCCTTACCCATGATGCCATCTCTTCAGCCCCCTACTCCCATCCCATTCCCCTTTTAAGACAAAGTATCACTGTGTGGTCCAGGCTGGCTTCAAACTGATGATCCTTCTGCCTCAGCCTCTTTGGTGTTGTGATTCCAGGTGTGTGCTGCCATGCCCAACATTTCATGTGCTTTAAACATGGTAGTGGTATCAGTATTGTTAAATTTGCTTATACTTCTTAGGCTTATGACACATCTATCCTCCTAAACTAAATTTTTTTATTTTTTTCTTTAATTTTTCAAGACAGGGTTTCTCTGTGTAGCCCTGGCTGTCCTGGAACTAGCTCTTGTAGAGTTCAGGCTGGCCTTGAACTCACAGAGATCTACCTGCCTCTGCCTCCTGAGTGTTGGGATTAAAGGTGTGCGCCACCTCCGCCCAGCTTCTAACCTAAATTATATAAAATTATTTTATTTTCCTTATAGCACATAAGTATTTTTTACTTTGGAAATTATTATTTTTTTGAGGCAGTGTCTCACATATCGCTGACTGGCCTTAAACTCTCTGTATAGCTGAAGATGACTGTGAGCTTCTCTGATCCTCCTGCTTCTCCTTCCTAAGTGCTGCATAATTCAGAACTTCTTGCTTACTGTGTTATCATATTAGCTACCCTGGCTTCTTCCTCCTTGGCACTGTGCATACATGTGCATGTTAAGCTGAAAACATGGTTTGTGGCACCTTCGTGAATCTCACACTTTCTTCCTTAATGAGATGACTAGATGGTGCAGCGCTTATTTACACCTCAGTAAAAGAGAACAAGAACATAGATCTAGTTTATAAATACATCGTCCAGAAGCTCTACGGGTTCCCCTACAAGATCCCTGCGGTGGTGGTGGAAAAGGACGCAGTGTTTATGTAAGTGTGCGCAAAGTGCAGTTTCTCCTGTGCTGTCGCTCAGTCTCTGTGCTCTGTTTGGAGATGGGGCTTGAGGCCTGTGTGACAAGTGGGTGGGAGAGTTTGTTTATAACCTGCTCGGACCTGCATCTCATTGTCCTTCAGTTTTACCCGTCTCACAAGTTCTCTGCTGTTTTAGCTAAATTGTCAGGTGCCTTATTGGTAGATCTGCTTGTTCAGCTGTTACAGTATACGATGCCCAAAATTTAGTGTGGACTTGGTTTTACATATTTCGGGGAGGGGCTGGTAGGATGCTTCCCTAGCATGCATGAAGTCTGCAATTGGTCCCTGGGGCTGTAGCTCAATGGTAGAGAATGACACTGCATGCACAAAGCCACATGTTCAGTCCTTAGTACTGTGCCCCCTCAACTCCCCAAAGTGTTCCATGGGTTAAGTGAAAAAAGTGATGATGTTCTGTTTTGTGTGCATTTCTCCCCAGTCCAGCAGGATGGGATAATGATAAGAAAATAGGAATATTACATGAAAATTTTCAAACCTTGAAAATAGAAGATAATTTTGAAGACATCATAACCAAACCTCCTGTCCGAAAGGTAAGTGATAGAATTGGTAAGCGGCGCGCTATCTCTGGCCTGCAGTGGTAAGGGCACAGAAGAAGAAGGTCTCCTTAGCGGTCATGGGAGTGACTGAGTGTGCACCTGTCCCAGCAAATGTCAGCTGACTACTCGGTTCCGGACAGGAGTCTTTCCATCTTTAGACTGCAGACACTAGCACTGAGTCTGTTTCTAACATACTGTGGGAGCCACGTGAGTGGACATGTGGATCTTGAGCACTTAGAGCACGTGGAGACTGTGAACTTCGGAGGCCACCAGGCCAACACTGAAGGGGTCTCCTCCACTCCAGCCATTGAGGATCTTGGGTCCTGACCTTAGTCACTGACCGCCTGCACTGGCTCACAGCGGGGACCTGCCGTTCTGTTTTAGTCTTGTTAAATCGGGTTCCAGAAGGTACTTTTCCTATGTGTATATCTTGTATAGAAGTGACATAAAATGAATATTTTTGTGTATGTAATCCTCCTCAAAAATCTAATGCAGCATTTTAGGAATAAATAATATTGGTGAGATCCATGTCATGAACCCTACTGAACTGCAGTGTTCACAGTTTAGGCATCTGTCTTCTGTGTCGGGTTGTTAAGTAGTGACAAGAGCAAGCTCCCTCCCTCCATCCCTCCCTCTCTCTCTCTCTCTCTCTCTTTTTTTCTCTGTGTAGCTTTGGAGCCTGTCCTAGAATTTTCTCTGTACACCAGGCTGGCCTTGAACTCCCAGAGATCCGCCTGTCTCTGCCTCCTGTATGCTGGGATTACCACTGCCCAACCATGTGTAGCTTTTCATTATAAACCTAACAAAATTACACAGCCATATTGGGCGTCACTTATGTAAGCAGAGGCAAAGTTCAAGTTCTTGAACTGTCTTTCAGGCTAATTCACACAGTTATTAGTGGTGTTAGCAAACTTATTCAACTTCCTCATTTCTTTCAACTTACTCCTTTCAGTTTGTGCATGAGAAGGAGATCATGGCAGAAGATGATCAAGTGTTTCTTATGAAGTTACAGGTATGAAGTCACGTTCAAGGTGGTCTTTGTAGAATTAATTATGCAAAGATGATTTCATTTGCCTTCAAGCCCTATGCATATCTGTATAACTATAGTGCACCTAAATTTGTATTACATTATTTATTTATTTAATGTGTATGAGTTGGGGTGAGGTGTGCATGCATGTTGTTACTTCTGTGTTGTGAGAGGACAACTTTCGGGGGTTGGTCCTCCTGGGTATTGGTCATCATCTAGGTCATGAGGCAAATGTCTTTACTTTACCCTTTTAACCATCATGCACCATTCCAGAGATTGCTTTTAATTTTTTTTTTATTTTAGTTTTGTGAGACAGGGTTTCTCTGTGTAGCCCTGGCTATCCTGGAACTCACTCTGTAGACCAAGCTAGCCTTGAACTCACAAAGATCCGCATGCCTCTTCCTCCCAAGTACTAGGATTAAAAGCATGTGCCATCACCAGCTTCTTTCACTCTTTAAAAAAATATTTATTTATTTATTTATTTATTTATTTATTTATTTATTATGTATGCAATATTCTGTCTGTGTATATGTCTGCAGGCCAGAAGAGGGCACCAGACCTCATTACAGATGGTTGTGAGCCACCATGTGGTTGCTGGGAATTGAACTCAGAACCTTTGGAAGAGCAGGCAATGCTCTTAACCACTGAGCCATCTCTCCAGCCCCCTGCTTTTACTTTTTTAAAAACTAAAGTATTTTAATTATAGCATTTTTTTTTAATCTATGAATGTTTTGTTTGGGTGTATGTATGTGTGCCATGTGCATGCTTAGCGCCCAAAGAGATTAGAAAAGAGCTGTAGGATCTCGTAGAACTGGAGTTTGGATGGTTGTGAGCTACCATATGGGTGCTGAGAACTGAACCTGGATCCTCTGGAAGAGTGACCAGTATTCCTAACAGCTGAACCATTTTCCAGCCCCTTATTTATTTGTTTATTGACTTTTTGAGACAGGGTTTCCCTGTGTAACAGCCCTAGCTGTTCTAGCACTCCCTTTGTAGACCAGGCTGGCCTGGAAATCAGAGAGATCTGCCTGCCTCTGCCTCCCCAGATTAAAGGCCAATCCCTGGCTAATTTATTTATTTTGACCCAAGGTCTCACTGTGTAGTCCTGACTGGCCTGACACTCATTATGTAGACCAGGCTGGCCTGGAAATCACAAGGATCCACCTGAGTCTTCCTCTTGAGTGCTGAAATTAAAGGTATACATTACTATGCCTGGCCCATGGTTACTTTTAAGGCTAATGTGCATACAGATGTATACACCAGGTGCTGGTGGTGCATGCCTTTAATCCCAGCACTTGGGAATCAGAAGCAAGCAGATCTCTGAGGCCAGCCTTGTCTACAGACTGAGTTCCAGGACAGCTAGGGCTACACAGAGAAACCTTGTCTTTTTTTTTTTTTTTTAAAAAAAAGCCTGTGTATGTGAATATATATATTAAAAAGACTAATGTAAGCTATGAATGTCTAAACTAGAATTCTTTTTTCCCCCAGTCCCTTTTAGCAAAGCAACCACCAACTGCAGCTGGAAGGCCTGTGGTCAGTATTATTAACCTTGACAAAACTGTTAATGTTCAGCTCATGCTGTTGTAATTCTCTTAAATACACACCCACACATGCACACATACACAGTGCAGTATGCTTCAGTATAAACTTCAATTGGTAATTCTGCAATTGTGAGATGTTTTTAAAGAATCTATACTTTTTAGTACATTGAAATGTAAATTTCTCTTCAGTGTTTATTTTATACCCGTATGTCATTGTATGTCACTGTACACAGCTGTGTGTGTACTTTTACAAACCCACAATACATCCTTACAGAGAAGTCCTGATACATAATAGTCCCCATTGTAGAGGGAGTGGCGACTAGGGAGGACCCGTGACTTGTCTAGTCATGCAGCTGGGAAACCAGCTCTGTCTCCCAAGCTCGTGCTCAGAGCTGCACTTCACCATCCGGTGCATTACTCCCTTTCCACCAGTCAGTGATCGCCGTCCTGGAGTGTGGGCCTGTGCTGCTCCCTATAGTAATGAGGGCGGGATTGTTAGTGTTTTTATCAGTAAGTTGTAGTGCAATAGCTAGTAGAATAGGTGGGGACAGTAGCAGGATGTTTTTGAATATTGTGAAGACTTTAATTTTTAAAATATTTGTGCTTTTCCCAATTTTTCCTAGGATGCATCACCAAGAGTTCCTGGAGGCTCCCCTCGAACACCAAACAGATCTGTGTCATCCAATGTTGCCAGTGTGTCCCCCATCCCTGCTGGATCAAAAAAAATTGATCCGAACATGAAAGGTATAGCTCTGCCTCTTGGAGGAAGCAGTGCAGTACATTCTATAATGAGCGTGCATGTCTGGAATCTACTGAAATGTTTTCCTTTGCTGCTCCATAATCTCTAAGCTTTATTTTGTAGCTAGGAGCTCATAATCTGGCTGTAAACACCACAGTGTCTTCTCACTGTCTCACTGTGCTTGTGGCAAAGCTTCAGTTATTCTCTGGGAGACCGTTGGAGAAATTAATTTTGATAGTTAATAGGTAATCTAGGGTTGGCGGAATGGTTAGGGGTAAAGTCACTTGCTACCAAGCCTGACAACGTGAGTGAGTGCAGTTCAATCCCTAGAACTACCCACATAGTAGAAGGAGAGAACCACTCATGCAGGTTGTCCTGTAACTTACACACACACACACACACACACACACAGAATAAATGTAAAAAAAAAATTATGAAGCTCTTTTAAAAGGGACAGGTAGCTGGGTGGTGATGACACATGCCTTTAATCCCAGCATTCTGGATGCAGAGGCAGGTGGATCTCTGAGTTTGAGGCCAGCCTAGTCTATAGAGCAAGTTCCAGGACAGCCAGGACTACACAAAGAAACCCTGTTTTGAAAAATGAAATTTAAAAAGGGGGGTATATTAGCATCTAATATGAATGCTTAAAATACTTTTGGCCCAGGACTGCCCAGATACTTCAGTGGTTAAGAGTACTGACTGCTTTTGCAGAGAATCTAGGTGCAGTTCCCAGCACCCACATGACTGCTCAGCCGTATGTCAGTCCAGGGGATCTGACGCCTCTTCTGACCTCTGTGGACCCCTCCCTCCCACACACACACCTGTGGTACATATGCACACAATACAATAATATAAATAAAATAAAAATTATTCTTGGCCCTTTAAAATACTACTTTTGGACTGGCAAGATGGCTTAGCAAGTTTAATACTGCTGTCCAAGCCCAATCACCTGAGTACAGGCCCCAACACATGTGAATGTGAGGGAGAAACCGGCTCCTCAGGTTGTCTCTGGCCTCCACACATACAGTGTGGAGCCACATCCACTACCACCCACACACTCACACACAGATCAGACATGAAGACAATAATGAATAAAATTAAGACTAAAGACCTATCCTAGCTATTACTTTGTGTGTGAGCAGATGAAAGTATAAGTAGTTTGTAATAATATGGGAAAATGGAATCTGTTCTAAAACGTTATTTGTTTGTTTGTTTGTTTGTTTTAAAGCTGGAGCGACGAGCGAAGGAGTCCTGGCAAACTTCTTCAACAGTCTGTTGAGTAAGAAGACTGGCTCCCCTGGAGGCCCTGGGGTCGGGGGCAGTCCTGGAGGAGGCACTACAGGTGGAAGCCCTGGCTTGCCACCCTCCGCCAAAAAGTCAGGTAGAGCCTTCTGAGCAGGGGGCGTTGTTGGAGTGCAGCCTCACTGGGTGTGACACAAATGAAGTCGCATGTGGCTTTAGAAACTGTCACAGTCTAATTTCAGATCATCTTCATCTCAAAGAAAAGTCAGACTTTGCATGCCTTTCAGTGTCTGGGCCGCTGGTACTGGTCTGGTCTGGGGCTGCCTGGCCGCCTTCACACAATTGCAATCGTAGCAGCGCGTCTTGTTTCCTGTGCTCTCAGGCGGCTCCATGTCGTAACCTGTGCTGGAGCTTCCTTTCTTTTCATGGCTCAGTACACACCCTTGTGTGGAAAAGTTACCTTTCATTTGGTTATTCTTTCTTTCTCTCTCTCTTCTCTCCCACCCTCTCTTCCTCTCTCTTCCTCTCCCTTCCCCCCACCCTCTCTCTTTCTTTTTCTTTCTCTCTTCCTTCCTTTTCTTTTTTCTCTCTCTCTTTCGTCTTGGCCACTTTGAATAATGCTGCTATAAATGTTAATTTTTATGCGATCTTACATTTTTAATTATTTGGGACAATATTTGAGATTGGAGTTCCTGGGTCATGTCATGATTCTATGTTAAATTTGTGTGGGGAGGTCAGAAGACAACTTTCTGGTTTCAGTTTTCTTCTACCTTGTGGGTCCCAGAGATCAGATTCAGGTCATCAGGCTTGCCTTTCCCTGCTGAGCCGTCACATCAACCCCTACATTTAAAGATTGGAGAATGGCTGGCGTTTCAGAGAGTTAGACATGTCACCCCTCGGCTGGTTAGGAGGCAGTTCTTGCTCATTTCTCCAGATCAAGCTCTGCTGTTTGTTGGATTGTTCACTGCCCTGTGCCCTAAAAATAGAAACAACAAAACTCACACGTGAGGTTAATTGATAGGTGCTGGTGCACTGCCCTCAGTTTAAACGAGGACCTGTATTTTAAGGGTGTTTATATAATAGAAAGGTACATAAAGTTTTTTGTTGTTATTGTTGTGGTTGTTTTTTAAGATAGGGCCTCAAACTCAGGTCCTATCTTAGCCCAGGTTAGCCATGATGTTATGGCAGTCCACCCTTCTCAGCTTCCCCGAGTGCTGGGACTGCAGGCGTGGTCACCTGCCACCCCCACGCCAGGGCTTGGTGTGTAGCCTTGAACTCAGCAGTCATCTCCCCTAGCCACCACAGGCAGCCTTAGGAGGAAGTGTAAAGTCAGTGAAAGCATTGGCCAGTTTTAAGTAGAAGACTATGTCTAACTCTTGTTCTTTCTGTAGGCCAGAAGCCTGTGCTCTCAGACGTTCATGCAGAGCTAGACAGAATCACACGGAAACCTGCTTCCGTTTCTCCTACAACACCTACATCTCCTACGGAAGGAGAAGCCTCCTGAAGACACCAAACAAAGCCATTTGTTCATTCTTCTGGGGAAAGCAGCTCGCCTCTGTCTGCCTTTTCCTTCCAAGTTGGAATTAGGGGGCTGGGAGCTTATACCTTTTTTTTTTTCCTGTGGCTGCCCATTTTTAAAAGAGGAGTTACACAGAAGAAAGACAATTTTACATTATGTAGAATAACTGTTTGCATTGCCATTCTGCATAAGGAAGTAATTTTGGATTTTGAAAAAACTGTCAAACTGTATAAGACTGCAATAGAACCAGGTGATCCTGTGTTCTAGGCTATATAAGCCTAGAAAATAATGCTCCGTACAGGAGCATTTAGGGAAGGGCAGTTGATTAACTCAGAAGTCTCAACTTGTGTTAGGTAAGACTATTGAAATCCTTTTTAAAATCCCATGTTTTTCTGAAGAACACTGATCAGTCGTCTGATTTCACACCAACCAGAGTGTAGTCACACCTGAGGCACAGCCGTCTCACTCCGTGATGCTGCACATCACCACCAGAAGGACAGAACCCTTGGCCAGGATACTCCTCTGATCAAGAAAGCAAGCACACCTGAGTGTGAGAGATGTCGAAGTTATGAACATGTAAAGAGAACCGGCTTTGCAGTTGTCTATACATACATATATATATGTATATGTATATATATATGGCTCTGCCTTAATATACTCCTTTTTTGTTCGTGACTTTCAACTGTAATCAGTTAATAAAGTATTTATTCTCTGCATTCAGGGTCAAATAATGTGTTGCCTTTTCTTATATTCTTCCAGTTTGATTTGTCAGCTAAGGAATGAAATTTGTTAGTAATTTGAAATGTTTGACTTAATAGGATTATTAAGCATTCTGATCTTTCTCAGAGGCAAATGAACAGGTGAAATTCACTCCTAAGTTTTCTTAATTTAGAAGTTCTTCGTAGTACCTTCTCTGACAGGTGTGGAATTACAGGTTGTTTGTTTGTTTTTGAAACAGGGTGCCATGTATCTCATGCTAACTTTTAACTCACTATGTAGTTTAATTTTTCCCTACCCCCTTTGGTGTTTTTTTTTTTTTTTTTTTTTTTTTTTGAGGCAGAGTCTCATGTAGTCAAGGCTGGTCTTGAACTCCTGATCCTTCTGCCTCTGCTTCCCTAGTGTTGGGATTATGGATTTGTGCCATTGTGCCTTTTTTTTTTGTGTGTGTGTGGCACTAAAAATTGAATGTAGGGCCTGGCAGCACAAATCTACAGACATAAATATAAGTACTTCAATGGTAGTTGGACAATAGTTTTGCAGACAATAGTGGGTTCCCACTACAGCATGACTTCCAAGGACTTTTGGCCAGCTTTACAGAACCAGGCTTGGATATCCTCTTGTGGAGTGGAGCCTCATATTCAGTCAGAAAGTTGTTGGTTACTCCCGTAACAGCCATACCACTGTTGCTATAGTTGGTACTTCTTGCCTAACATTGAAACCATATCTTACTGTGTAGCTCATCCTGGCCTAGAGTTTGGGATTGTCCTGCCTATGCCTTCCAAATGCTGGGATTACAGACATGCACCTCCCCAAGTTGGAAGCTATTTTTAAAACTTGGCAATTGCACCAGAGCAGCGAATAGGTAGAAGACAAGTGTGACCAGTTCTGCCTTTTCAATGAGCTCAGTTTTCAGGGCTTGTTTTAGAATGCCTTTAATAAGGTCGTGTTTTTACTAAAATTCAGCTAAGAAAAGACATCCACATTTGACTTATTAGTCATTTCAGATGGACTTGTTATCTTTATTGTTATGATTTAAATTTGAAATATCCCCATAAGCTCATTATTTTAATACTTGGTCTCCCTGGTAGTGCAATTGGGGCGGGGGTGCTATTGATTCCTTAGAAGATGATTTCTGTTCGGAGGAAGTAGGTCGTTGGAAATGTACCTTTGAGAGGTCTTCTTGTCCCCAGACTCCTCTCTCTGGCCTCTTTGTCTACCATGGGTTGAAACTTTTTTATCCTACCATGCATTGCCTGCCACAATGTTTTGCCTCACTGTGCATAAGTCCAGCAGCAATGAAGGCCAAGGACAAGTGGCCATGAACTAAAATACTCACGCTGTGGCGCCAGTGAGATGACTCAGCAGGTAAAGGTGCTTGCTTGCCTCCCAGCCTGAGGACCAGAGTAGAGAGAGAAAACAGACATTCACAAGTTGTCCTCTGATCTCCACACTGATATAGGATGTGTACTCCTCTAGTATATAGAACTTTTAAAATTTAATAAAATGATAAACACTTATGCTCTTTTCGAAGGTATTTTGTCTTAGTGATAGAACATGACATCGGTCTTTTTTCTGCTTTATATACTCAAAAATTTGTTTGAGACAGTGTCTCTAACTCAAGTTGCTGTCCTAGAACTATGTGGCACAGGCTAGCCTTAAACTCTGTGTTTCTTCAGCCCTCACCTCTCCAGTGCTAGGAAAGTGGGCATGAGCAACCATATCTGGCTTTTATATTCCAAAGACATTTTCCAAATAAATAATTGGTAGTGTTGGTGGCACACACCTTTAATACCAGCACACGGGAGGCAGAGGCAACTGGATCTCTGAGTTTGAGACCAGCCTGGTCTACAGAATGAGTTCCAGGACAGCCAGGGCTATTACACAAGTTAACCCTGTCTTGAAAAACCAAACAAACAAAACCCCAAAACAGCAAACAGAAACTAAACATCTATGATGTAACATTATCTTTTCACTAAAATTTTAAAATCTAGGCTGTGTGTGGTGGGTTCACAGCTGCAATCCTGTCACTTGGAAGGTTGAGGCAAGCAGATAATCTGAGACCAGTCTGATCTACATAGCAAGTTCCAGGCTAGCCAAGACTAGGTAGTAATATTTTGTCTCCAGCAAAACCAAACAAAAAACTTCTTTAAACTCTTGTAGTCTTAAACTAAAATGTTTTACAGTGCTATTTGACATCCTATAATTTGATGTAACTGCTAAAGATACATAAATACACAAGAGAATAATTTGTTTCTACATGGGGAAAACTTTATGGGTATACGAAAAAATGGAAAACTTTTCTTATTTGCTCTAAAAGAAAAAAGCTGTTGAAGCTGGGTATGGTGCACATCTGTCATCCCAGTTGCTGGGGAGACTCAGGCAGAAGATGGAGTTCGTGCTTAAGGCCTGTCTAGGCAGTTTAGTGAGACCTTAAAGTAAATGGGCTGGGGATATTCAGCTCAGGGAGAACATGTGTGGCCTACGGATTAAATGCTCAGTATTGCATTGAGCTGGGAGTCATTGATAGAATCTAGACCAGAAAGGATTGTGCAATTTTAGCAATATAGGGATTTAATATTTTTTATTATAGTTCTCCTTGTGAGGGCAGATATCTGAGTGGCACAGCATGTATGGAGGCCAGAGGAGAACATTCAGGGTTTGGTTCTCTACTGGGGAATCTGGGGCTCAAACTCAGGTGGTCAGGTTGTCCTGGCAATGTAGAGTCGTCCCGTTGGCCCTAGAATTTTGCTTTAAAACTGAGTTGTTTCTGGTTTGGGGTTTTGTTGTTGAGACAAGTTTTCATGTAGCCCAGGCTGCTCTCTACAACCTGCTAGGAGCCAAGAATGAACTCCTGATCCTCCTGCCTCTGCCTCCAAGGGCTGGGTTGACAGACATGTGCCACCACACTCAGCTAATTTTATTCTTGTTTCTTTCAGCAGATTGGTGAAATGTACAAATACAGAAAAGTGCATATTACAATTATGATTTGAAATATCACAAAGTGACCACAAGTGACCAGCACAGAAACTTCTAATGCATTTCTCAGCCCATATGTGTGTGCTCACACCAATGAACACACATTTCTGTATCTGTCTCTTTTTATTAGAGAAACACAAGAAAGGTATCTGGGAAGTGATGGCTCAGCAGTTATGAGCATCTACTGTTTTTTTTAAAACATTTATTTCATATACAATGTTCTGTCTGCATGTATGCTTACAGGCCAGAATGGGGAACCGGCTCTCATTATTGATGGTTGTGAGCCACCATGTGGTTGCTGGAAATTGAACTCAGGACCTCTGGAAGAACAGTCAGTGCTCTCTCTTAACCTCTTAGCCATCTTTCCAGCCCGCATCTCCTGTTCTTACAGAGGACCTTATTTTGGTTTCCAGCACCCACATTGGGCAGTTCACAACTGCCTCTAACTCCAGTTCCAGAAACCTGATGCCCTCTACTGGCTTCTGTGGGTATCTGCATGCACATGATTTACATAAACTCACACATATATGATGTGGGATGTCCTTCCGTATAAGTGTTGCTTTTATTGGTTAATGAAAGCTGTTTTGGCCAATAGCTTATCAGAGTAAAGCCAGGCAGGAAATAGAGAGTCAGGGAGTCACCATGTAGCTGTCAAAGGAGGATGCCAGAACCTTAAGGGTAAACCACGAGCCTCATGGTAAAATATAAAGTAATAGAAATGGGTTAAGATATAAAAGTTAGTTAATAAGAATCCTGAGCTAATAGGCCAAACAATGTTGTAATTAACATAGTTTATGTGTGATTATTTGGGTCTGGGCAGCTGGAAAATGAACATGCAGTCTCTGTTTTTATAATGGTGTCCAATTTGGGGCCCAAACCCATGGCTCTGGGATTAAGAGCCCAGCTAGCTCAGTCAGTCAGTAGAGCATGAAACTCTTAATGTCAGGGTGTTGCAGGAGCTCCTTCTGCTCCTTCAGCCAATAGCCGCTGAGATACCAGCCCATTGGGGCGTGGTCTCTCTTTTTAAAAATGCGGCCACTTCCCTCGGCTCTCTCTCTGGCTTCTGGCTCTGTTTCTGGCAACTAGGCTCCCTTCCTGATTGCGCAGAGGGCTGTTGTCTGGGACGGTGATCTGTAAGTTTTTTCCCCTTTAAATAAATAACCATTATATTAATCATAGTTCCAAACTGGTGTGGGATTGTTTGTGATTTACGCCTTCATCAGGGTCATAGGTTCAGGCCCTATGTTGGGTTCCAATTTGTAGTCATACCAAAGAGTTCCACAATAGCCCAGAATGGAGTGTAACTAAGGTTTATTTATTTGGGGATAAATTCACAGTAAGGGTAGTTATCTGCAGTCCTCTGCATGGCTGGAAACTGGAACCAAATCAAAAGAGACAGTGCTCTTACAATTGAACCATCTCTCTTGTCCCTAAGAACTGAAATGTAATCAGAAGGGAAAGAAAGGAAAGAGAACAAACAAACCTCCCTAAGCTGGATTTCTAGCTACCTGGAGTAGCACTTTGAGACAAGGCCTACTGTTAACAGTTAGACAATAGTGCCCAGGACTGGAGAAATGGCACAGAGGTTAAGAGTACAGGCTGTTCTTCCAGAGGTCCTGAGTTCAATTCCCAGCAACCCCATGGTGACTCACAACCATCTATAATGAGATCTGGGTGCTCTCTTCTGGTGTGTAGGGATACATGCAGGCAGAACACTATATATTTAATAAATAGTAAAGATAAATACTTTAAAAAAAGAAAATAGTGCCCAAGCTCCCTCTAATCCAAACTCCAGACTGGATCCCACCCTCTCCCATCCCCAGGTAACTACGCATTTACTACCCTCTGCCCTCCCAGGCCATCAAAGTGTTTTGCACTAAAGTGCTCACAGGAGGAGCTGACCCCTCAACCTTTTTTCCCTAAGAGCACTCTGATCTTCACCGAGCTTAGTGATGAACACACCAGCCAGCAGGCCTCCTTAGCATGCCTTTGTTTTTGTCGTCCTCTGCTGGTCGAAATGGAACATGCAGATTGGGAATGTAGCTCCAGCTTCCCTAAAAGCCATTGTCAGTCCGATCAGTTTAAACAACTCCTAAATCCATTCTAGGGACTTTGTTTGCCTTTTCTAACATTGTTTCTTGTGTTCTTTCCCAACTCCTTTAAGCATTTATGTATCTATTTGTTTGTGTATTTGCCTGTCTGTTCTTTGGCTATCTCCCACTCTGAAGTGTAAACCTGAGGGCCTCCCCACACATGGGGTCTCGTTCAATGCTAACACTGTGGTGTTCAGAGACACCTCTCCCCACCACCCATTTATGAAGGGGCCCTTCCATCTGCAGGTGTGTGTTTTTCACTGCATCACCGGTACAGGGTCCCTGTGAACCCACCATAAATTTGAAATAGCGAACTTTTAAATGGAAATTTATTCTTATGAGTGTGTGCACGGGTATGAGTGTATACATTACACACTGTGCATATGGAGAACTGTCATGGGACTTTTTCAGCGGGACTGTTGGCTCCCTAATAACGTCACATGGGCTTATTATAAATATGAAAGTTTGGCCAATAGCTTTGCCTTGTTTCTAACTAGCTCTTATAGCTTCACCTGCTTCTATTAATTTCCTTTCTGCTTCATGATTTTATTACCTTATCTCCGCAGTACCCATCCTGCTTGCTCCGTGTCTCCTGGCGTCTCATCCTTCTTTCCAGCATCCCCTCTGCCCGGAAATCCTGCCCTAGCTATTGGCCATTCAGATTTTTGTTACACCAATCAGAGTGACACATCTTCACAGTGTACAAAAAGCTTATTTCACAGCAAGTCATCTCTCAGTCCCATACATATTTTAAATCTAGGATCTGCATATCAGAGACCATATGGTCTTCATCTTTTGAATTTGCCTTATTTCACTTAACAGTAACACTCAGTTGTATTCTTTTTCCTGCATATGTCACACACACACACACACACACACACACACAAACTGTTGAAAAAAATTTCCCTGTGTATATGTACTGCATTTTCTTGGCCCGTTCCTCTGTTGGTGGGTATCCAGGCTGGCTCCAGTTCCTGGTTATTGGGAACACGCTGCTAGACACATGTGTAAGGAACTCTAGGGTACATGACCCAGAGGCTTTTGTGTAAATACGCAGGCATGGCGTAGTGGTGGAATGGGAGTTCTGTTTTCAGTGGTTTGAGGAACCCCGCGCTGATTTCCACAGTGGATACACGAGTTGGCACTCTCACAGCAGAGAACAGAGGTCCTTCTTCCCTGGCCCTTTGTGACATTAGCTCCTTCTGCCTGGGGTGAGCCCATTCTCACAGTAGCCTTAATTTGCATTTCCCTGAAGTTAAGGAAGTTGAACTCTTTAAGTTCTCATTGGCCATTTATCTTTCTTTTGAGAATTGTCTGGTCAGTTCAGCAGTCTGTTGATTGATAGAACAATTCGTTTCATAAAAATTATGAACAGTTGCAAATGTGTTTAACCCTGTTAAATATAGTATATTTATTTAGCCTTCCCTAAACATAGTTACATTAGCCCATGTTTGGGAAAACATTTTAAAATAATAAACCCAGTTTTACAAAACAGTAGTTGACTATTTCACATCATTTATTGAAAAGAGCCAATTTCCAGGTCAAAAAGTGGTTTCTGCTGAATACAGATGGGTTCTATACTATCAGTTAAAAAAAAATCTAAAGTTGAAAAGTTTAAAAAAATCTAAAATTGAAAAATCATAGGTTGGCAATGGTCAATATCTTTCTTCATGTCATTTATCAATATCTAATAGTTTGATTAATCTGTTTACTAATTGTCCTTTAGAACTTTCATTACTCTGCCTAGTGTCCTGCTGGGAATGGTTTTGTGTCTTTAGTTGGCACACGGCAGTAAACTTAATACTGAGATCTGGTTTTCAGTTGTACTATAGACATCCGGCAATAAAACAGGAGTTGGAAGACAGCTTAGCTGACAAAGTGCTTGCTGGCATTGACGACATGAGTTCAGTTCCTAGAACCCATATGAAAAAGCCAGGTATGGTGGTTTTTGAACTGTTGTGGGGACACGGAGACAGGCATACGCCTGAGCCTTCTGAGCCATTTTATTCTAGCCTACCTGGTGAGCTGGGTTCAGTGAGAGACGCTGCCTGGAGACAATGCCCAAGGCTGACTTCAGATCTCCACACTCACACATGTGAGCCCGCACCTTCATACACATGTGCACCACCCCCACGAAAGAAAAGATGATGATCTGAAAAATGGATCAGCCAGTTCGCAAATAATGACAGGGAGACTTCTTACTAATTATGAAAGCTTGGCCTTAGCTTAGGCTGTTTTTCTTTTCTTTTTTTAAAACTATTTATTATGTATGTAGTGTTGTCTGCATGTAAGCCTTCATGCCAGAAGAGGGCACCAGACCTCCTTACGGAGGTAATTACCATGTGGTTGGTGAGAATTGAACTCAGGACCTCTGGAAGAACCTCTGAGCCTCTCTCCAGCCCCCGCTTAGGCTGTTTTTAACTATCTCTTATAACTTGAATTAACCCGTTTCTATTAATCTATGTTCTGCCACTTACTGCTCACCCTGCTTCTTCCACATCTCCTGGCATCTCTTGTGGGCCTACAGTCTCCTCTCCTTCCTTTTTGTCTCCGGACATCCCATCTATACTTCCTGCCTAGCTATTGGCCGGTCAGCTTTTTATTACACCAATCACAGCAAGCACATCTTCACACAGTGTGCAAATATCCCACGATAGTGGGAAGTGAAAAATAAATCAGAACTCCATGGGAGGAGGTTGGGGGTGTGTGTGAGTTTTAGCATGCCGAAGGCCCTGAGTTCCATCCCCAACACCTTTTAAACACAAAACATGCTGAGCACGGAGGAGTGCGTGCCTGTAACGCCAGCACTTCAGAGATCAAGGCTGGACGATTGGCACTAATTCCAGGAGCTACTACTGTGTTCTAGGCTAGTCTGGGTGGTGAGATCTTGTTTCAAAAAAAAAAAAAAAAATCAGATCGAAACCAAACTTCAAGCCTGGGCGGAATAATGGCTCTGTGGGTAAAGACACCAGCCGCCACTCCTAAAGATGATTCAGTTCTCAGGACCTACACCGAAGGGATAGAACTGACTCCCCACATAGTTTCCCGACCTCCACACAGTGCCCCTAGATAGATTAAAAAATAAATGTAATGAAAAACAAACAAACCACTCCCAAACCCCCCTCCCCCCAAAAAAGCCAGAAGTCCACAGAAAGCATGGACCTCAATTACCAGCATTTCAAGAGTTAACAGGAGAGCCGGAAAGGTGGAGGGGGCGTGGCTAACTGGGGTGCGGCGAAGCCGGGAGGCGTGGCAAAGGGCGTGGCAAACCAAGGGACTTTCTACGGGCCGGGACTCGGCGAGCGAGTGGGCGTGACGAGGGCGGAGCTGACCGGAAGCGGGGGCGGAGTCTCAGGAAGTGACGCCCCCTGCTGCGCCGCGGTGACTTTTGCTGGGCGAGCGAGCGACTTTAGCGGAGATGGAGAACGGAGCGGTGTACAGTCCCACCACCGAGGCGGCCCCGGGCGCGGGCCGGGGTGCGCGCAGCGGCCTGGCCGCCTACTTCTTCCTGGGCCGGCTCCCGTGGTCTCGGCGCATTCTCAAAGGCTTGCAGCTGGTGAGGCTAGCGACGGTGGCGG